>NC_136071.1:8527560-8982560 GCF_964261635.1 Lissotriton helveticus
CTCTGACCTGAAGGCGACTATAGGGAATCTTCCTCATGCTAACAGGCCGGAAAAGGGTACAGTCCCCGAGAAAACAGCCTAGACTTGAAAATATAAACCTTTACCCGAGGCAGGAGCTGAAAGAAACCGCCGATGCAATAAGGTTGGTGCCTCATAATCGCACTGGAGCAATCATCACGGTCTCTGCCTCTTGACTCCACAGAACGGTCGGAACAGAGGCGTAAATTAACTTTTACTTTTATTCCTTGCTGCCTGCCCCACGATGCATCCCTGCGGGCTTCAGAAGACGGGGCAAGAAGGCAGGCTAGCCAGAGGAGGCTATAAATAATTAAATGAGGGCCTGCGGCCATGCGTTCTCTCTCGGTCATCTCTTGCAACTGTGATGCGTGCCTCGCTTCACCAGACGCGCACTTTCAGTTGCGCTTTGCGCATGGCAATGGTCACCAAACCAGCCACCACCCTGCGCGCCGTGCACCAATCAGAAAAGGCCACGGCGAGGTGCTGGTGCAACAAACGACGTACTTTACCAGATAATCACAACACAATACCAAATATACATGATGAATCTGTAGGGCTTGCTGGCTCTGCTGAACTTGGTCACCACTCACCAGCAGCCCGCCCCCCCCCCCCCCCACGGTGACACGGCACGCGCATACGCGGCGGCGGAACGAAAGACCGAAAGTGAAAGAATTTCTTTCAAAGAAAGTCTACTCTGTCCTGCGGCCGCCATTTCATGAGATTCGAGTGGCTCTGTGGCTGGTGGCTCAGAGAGTGTAATAAATGTTATGCACCAGCACCATTTCGGACTACGGACTTGCTCTGGGGGGGCCCCGCACCATTTCGAAGACTGTCTCGGGGCCCCGGGCCGGCCCGGGCTGCCCGCACCATTTTGAAGACTGCCCCTCTCTCTCTCCTGGTCCCAGGGGGGCCCCGCCGGTGGCGGCCGGGGCCCCGCACCACCATTTTCAAACAGACAAATATCACCACTAGTAGTCTCGGAGAGGCCCCGGCCTAGGGCCCCGCGGCCCGCACCATTTCAGTCGCAGGGGCCCCGGCCGGCCCGGGGCCCGCGCTGCGCAACATTTTAGAGCCACTCTACCACAATTGTTTTGTTGTATGATGACGTGAGGACTGAGGAGGGGGCCGGGGGCCCCCAGGCAGCGCGAGGCCCCCCCGCAATGCGGGGCCTGCGGGGGCTTGTTACGCCCCTGATTAAATGCACCTCGGCTCACCCTTACAGCAGGAAGGCGGGTGTCGGCAATGCCGGCTGTTCATCAAGAGGGACGGGGGCGGGAGAGGACACGGACGGCGGGAGACACCGGAGCAGGAAGGCGGGTTCCGGCAAAACTGCACGTGTACTTTGTAAACTCGCGCAGGCTCGGGGGACGTCCCCGCTGGCGGGATAAATATATAAAACAAGTCAGTCCCGGGCCGGCCAGCTAATCACAGCGCGGCCCGGGGAATGACATCACGGAGGTGTGGGGGTGTCCCGGGCCGGCAGCCAATCACAGCGCGGCCCGGGAATGACGTCACGGGGGTGTCCCGGGCCGGCAGCCAATGGCAGCGCGGCCCGGGACAAAGGGGCGGGGCTTAAAAAAAGCACCAGAAACGCCCCCGAATCGCGTTTTCGAGAGAAAACGCGATTGACAGCCTCTGCCTCCCAATGGCTAGCCTCCATTTATGGAGCTAGCCAATTGGAAACAGAGGCTGTCCTAACCTCACTATTAAAAACAACAGATTTCGATCTGGGAGGGGCTTCGCCCCTCGCCAGGTTACGAAACCTAAAAATTGGTGTTACTTTACCGCTGGCATGGAAGAAACAGGGAGTGAATTGTAAAACAACAGCCGAAGAGATGGAGAGCAACGTCGTAGTTCAATATAAGTCGACTGAATAAAAAAATGGAGGCACGCTTTCTCACGTCCTCCCGTGTGGCTCAGGGCACGTCCATGCACAAACAGCAACAGAGGAACGGGAGAAGAAGATACGTCACAGGAGCTCTCGAGGAAGAAACAGGTAGGAGCACGCTCAGCAATTTAAATTGTGGTAAATGACGGTTGAACTGACTAGGACTGCAGTGACTTGACTTTCTGTGATATTTCCTTCAAAATAGGTAAAATTAATGTACAGAAATCAAATAAATTACAGTTAAATCGGCAAACTTGTAAGTTAAAGTTTTTTTTTTTTTTGCTTTTCTTCCTTCGCTTTATTCTCTATGCTCAAACCACAGCAGCCAGAAAAGCAACAAAGATGTATTTTCTTTTACAAATCAAGAAAAAAACATCATTTAGTCATAACAAAACAAACACAGTATAGTCCCAAGAACATCAACTCCCATCAATCCATGGGGAAACATCATAATATAGTCCTTCTACATTGTCCATGCACTCCTCTGAAAGGTCCTCCATCTTGTGAAGCCTTCCTCTTTCTTCGCGCAAGTCACGCCTGAATCCTATTGGTCCTGTTTTGCACCATCATGTCCTGAAACATAATGAAAACACAAGGAGTTAATCCGTCCAAGGTCGAGTCATCTTGACACTTACTAGCCACGTCAGTGCACTCCAAACACCAAGCAACATTGAAGAAAACAGGTTACTTACAGCCATACGGGTGGGTTCGCACTAACCGTGCACGGGAGGGATAATCCTCGCCTCCGCGTCCTTAATAGAATTGAAACTTACCGTTACTATGCTAGGCAAATTTCGATTCTATGTCAGGACCGGAGGCTCCGATTATGCTAGTTCAAAGCTTACTTACCACCAACCGTGCCACATCCACCACCGGTTTAAAATAAAACCTCTTAAAGGTGGAATCAGAAGACCAATCCGCTGCGCGCATAAGGTCTTCCAATCGAGCTCCCAGAGAGAAAGCCTTAGAAGCCATCGCGCCTCTAGCCGAATGCGCCCCAAAAGTATAACAAAATTAATAAAATTATGTCATTGATGTCAACGATAGTCTTCCCCTCAGATTATTTATGCATCCCATAAAAACAGTGTGACCCGGTCCCTGTTTTACCCCCGCCTGGACTGTGCCCCCCTGAAACCTTACCGTTGTCAAGGACTTCCCACTCACGCACTTTTAGACAACCCCCTCGGGTCCGTAACCGTGTCAGAGCGAACAGCATGACCCACAGTGCCCCGCCCCTCTCTCTGTTCCAGGAACCTATCACCGGGCCTCAGGCACCGGAAGTACGTCACCGTGAACCCGGAAGGCCCACCTCCGAGGCAGCGACAGCACCAGTGAAAAGCGAACGCCACTGTGAGGACGAGGTCGGAGCATTGTGGCAGGATACTCAGACTGGCGTCGGAGAGCGAGAGGAAGAGCAAGCCGAAGAAGACGAGTGGTCGGAGGACTGGTGGAGCCCTTGAGGAGGTGGCTGAAGAGCGGCCGTAGCTCAACTGGAGAGCTACGGCGGACCGGGTGAGTAGCGTAAACCTCCCCGTGAGCACGCTAGGTGTTCAGTGTATATATTGTATAGTCCTCTCACCTTTAGGCACTTGTCGCACGTTAATTGCACTGTGATTATTGTAAAGCACTTCACCTTGCAAACACCCCTCTTCCCGCCACCGTCACCCTAACACACTTTTCTCTGACCTACTTCCCTGACTTCCGTACGTTCCTCCTCCCCATAGAACCCTACCTCACTAGTCCTTCTTTTCTTCCCCCACACGTCCCGGTGTCGGTGTCAGCATACGATTGAGACCAGGTTCGGTCTAACGGTCCCTTCTCTCTCTTATTGCCCTCCGAGGTATCTCCCCAGCTACGGAGACGAAGAACATCCCAAGACCCGGCAATAGAAGATCGTCGACCAGGAAGAACCACCCGTCGTACCGGACTGCCTTTGTCATCCTGTCTATTGACTTTCGTACCAATAAAACTCTACTATAGCCCACTATATCCGGCCTCCTTGCCTGATTTTCCGGCCCGCGACACCCCCACGATCACAAACAGCTTTTGTGCAGTAATCGACTGATGGTTGCTGTAACTGACTGATTTTTCTTTTCCAAAATAAGGAGATACAGATGTACTTCGTGAAATTGAAAATCAGCCGACCAAGAACAAATGTGAAATTGCATCATTAGGTGGCAGCAAATATTCATTTCCTCTTTCAGGAAATCAAATAAATTACACCACTGCTTCCATAAATGAAATGCTCGGTTCACGAGGCACTCAAACAGCTCACTGTTATGTAAAGCTTGTAACTGATTAAGACCATTTTTAAGGGTTTTAAACAAAAACGCTGACTATGGGCTCCGTTACTGGTTTTCTCTATTTCTTTAATTTTCCGATCTGATTACTAATTTCCTTCCCTTACTCACGATTAAGACGTGATCCTTAAGGGACTGGGAAATTTCAGATGACAGGCAGCCAGGTAATCGCGTTATAGATGAGCAGTGGCAGTTGTCTGGTGTAGAGTACAGCACGTTTTGGCTTGCTCAAAGTCACATAAACACAGCACAGCAGGGCTGCCAGGTCAGATGAACACTGGTGAAAGTTTAATAGGTAAACAGATCACGCAGGACGCATATTGAAGAAACAGGAACTCTAACTGGCATTTAAGCGTGGAGGGCGACCGGTGGGTGGTCACTGGTGGGGCTGATTTGTGCTAGATGAAGAGTTGGAGAAAAATTGTAGGTTGCTTGAAGTTATTTGAGGTTGAGTAGGAACAAAGGATGTCTTCAGTCGTTTTTAGAGGTTGCAGATGCAGGTTCTTTAGTCCAAATCGTCGCCAAATTAATGTAGTAACTGACTCCACGCAGGTTGGTGATATTCAGGTAGATTTATTGAAGATAGATGGAGATCAGTAGTACATCAGTAGATAGCCCCACCAGGAGTGTCCAGCTAGGCACTCAGCCCTATTCCAACTGCCAGCTTCCTAGATTAACACTCCAAATGACATCATACCTGAGTGTTCCATATGTGGAGCAGTGGGAGACTTGTATACACTTAATATACAGGATATTACACCCAGTCACTGGAGGGAGCTCAGACTACACTCATTACACCGAGGGCCCGGTCACTGGAGGGAGCTCAGACTACACTCATTACACCGAGGGCCCAGTCACTGGAGGGAGCTCAGACTACACTCATTACACCGAGGGCCCAGTCACTGGAGGGAGCTCAGACTACACTCATTACACCGAGGGCCCGGTCACTGGAGGGAGCTCAGACTACACTCATTACACCGAGGGCCCAGTCACTGGAGGGAGCTCAGACTACACTCATTACACCGAGGGCCCAGTCACTGGAGGGAGCTCAGACTACACTCATTACACAGACGGCCCAGTCACTGGAGGGAGCTCAGACTACACTCATTACACCGAGGGCCCGGTCACTGGAGGGAGCTCAGACTACACTCATTACACCGAGGGCCCAGTCACTGGAGGGAGCTCAGACTACACTCATTACACCGAGGGCCCAGTCACTGGAGGGAGCTCAGACTACACTCATTACACCGAGGGCCCAGTCACTGGAGGGAGGTCAGACTACACTCATTACACCGAGGGCCCAGTCACTGGAGGGAGCTCAGACTACACTCATTACACCGAGGGCCCGGTCACTGGAGGGAGCTCAGACTACACTCATTACACCGAGGGCCCAGTCACTGGAGGGAGCTCAGACTACACTCATTACACCGAGGGCCCAGTCACTGGAGGGAGCTCAGACTACACTCATTACACCGAGGGCCCAGTCACGGGAGGGAGGTCAGACTACACTCATTACACAGAGGGCCCAGTCACTGGAGGGAGCTCAGACTACACTCATTACACTGAGGGCCCAGTCACTGGAGGGAGCTCAGACTACACTCATTACACCGAGGGCCCAGTCACTGGAGGGAGCTCAGGCTACACTCATTACACCGAGGGCCCAGTCACTGGCCGGAGCTCAAACTACACTCATTACACCGAGGGCCCAGTCACTGGAGGGAGCTCAGACCTACACTCATTACACCGAGGGCCCAGTCACTGGAGGGAGCTCAGACTACACTCATTACACCGAGGGCCCAGTCACGGGAGGGAGGTCAGACTACACTCATTACACAGAGGGCCCAGTCACTGGAGGGAGCTCAGACTACACTCATTACACTGAGGGCCCAGTCACTGGAGGGAGCTCAGACTACACTCATTACACCGAGGGCCCAGTCACTGGAGGGAGCTCAGGCTACACTCATTACACCGAGGGCCCAGTCACTGGCCGGAGCTCAAACTACACTCATTACACTGAGGGCCCAGTCACTGGAGGGAGCTCAGACTACACTCATTACACCGAGGGCCCAGTCACTGGAGGGAGCTCAGACTACACTCATTACACCGAGGGCCCGGTCACTGGAGGGAGCTCAGACTACACTCATTACACCGAGGGCCCAGTCACTGGAGGGAGCTCAGACCTACACTCATTACACTGAGGGCCCAGTCACTGGATGGAGCTCAGACTACACTTATTACACCGAGGGCCCAGTCACTGGAGGGAGGTCAGACTACACTCATTACACCGAGGGCCCAGTCACTGGAGGGAGGTCAGACTACACTCATTACACCGAGGGCCCAGTCACTGGAGGGAGCTCAGGCTACACTCATTACACTGAGGGCCCGGTCACTGGAGGGAGCTCAGGCTACACTCATTACACCAAGGGCCCAGTCACTGGAGGGAGCTCAGGCTACACTCATTACACTGAGGGCCCGGTCACTGGAGGGAGTTCAGAGTACACTCATTACACCGAGGGCCCGGTCACTGGAGGGAGCTCAGACTACACTCATTACACCGAGGGCCCAGTCACTGGAGGGAGCTCAGACTACACTCATTACACAGAGGGCCCAGTCACTGGAGGGAGCTCAGACTACACTCATTACACCGAGGGCCCAGTCACGGGAGGGAGGTCAGACTACACTCATTACACAGAGGGCCCAGTCACTGGAGGGAGGTCAGACTACACTCATTACACTGAGGGCACAGTCACTAGAGGGAGCTCAGACTACACTCATTACACCGAGGGCCCAGTCACTGGAGGGAGCTCAGACTACACTCATTACACCGAGGGCCCAGTCACGGGAGGGAGGTCAGACTACACTCATTACACAGAGGGCCCAGTCACTGGAGGGAGGTCAGACTACACTTATTACACCGAGGGCCAGTCACTGGAGGGAGCTCAGACTACACTCATTACACCGAGGGCCCAGTCACTGGAGGGAGCTCAGACTACACTCATTACACCCAGGGCCCAGTCACTGGAGGGAGCTCAGACTACACTCATTACACCGAGGGCCCAGTCACTGGAGGGAGCTCAGACTACACTCATTACACCGAGGGCCCGGTCACTGGAGGGAGCTCAGACTACACTCATTACACTGAGGGCCCAGTCACTGGAGGGAGGTCAGACTACACTCATTACACTGAGGGCCCAGTCACTGGAGGGAGCTCAGACCTACACTCATTACACTGAGGGCCCGGTCACTAGAGGGAGGTCAGACTACACTCATTACACCGAGGCCCAGTCACTGGAGGGAGCTCAGACTACACTCATTACACTGAGGGCCCAGTCACTGGAGGGAGCTCAGACTACACTCATTACACTGAGGGCCCAGTCACTGGCCGGAGGTCAGACTACACTCATTACACTGAGGGCCCAGTCACTGGCCGGTGTTCAGACTACACTCATTACACTGAGGGCCCAGTCACTGGAGGGAGCTCAGACCTACACTCATTACACTGAGGGCCCGGTCACTGGAGGAAGCTCAGACTACACTCATTACACCGAGAGCCCAGTCACTGGAGGGAGCTCAGGCTACACTCATTACACCGAGGGCCTAGTCACTGGAGGGAGCTCAGACTACACTCATTACACCCAGGGCCCAGTCACTGGAGGGAGCTCAGACTACACTCATTACACCGAGGGCCCAGTCACTGGAGGGAGCTCAGACTACACTCATTACACCGAGGGCCTAGTCACTGGAGGGAGCTCAGACTACACTCATTACACCCAGGGCCCAGTCACTGGAGGGAGCTCAGACTACACTCATTACACCGAGGGCCCAGTCACTGGAGGGAGCTCAGACTACACTCATTACACTGAGGGCCCGGTCACTGGAGGGAGCTCAGACTACACTCATGACACCGAGGGCCCAGTCACTGGAGGGAGCTCAGACCTACACTCATTACACCGAGGGCCCAGTCACTGGAGGAAGCTCAGACTACACTCATTACACTGAGGGCCCAGTCACTGGAGGGAGCTCAGACTACACTCATTACACCGAGGGCCCGGTCACTGGAGGGAGCTCAGACTACACTCATTACACCGAGGCCCAGTCACTGGAGGGAGCTCAGACTACACTCATTACACTGAGGGCCCAGTCACTGGCCGGAGGTCAGACTACACTCATTACACTGAGGGCCCAGTCACTGGCCGGTGTTCAGACTACACTCATTACACTGAGGGCCCAGTCACTGGAGGGAGCTCAGACCTACACTCATTACACTGAGGGCCCGGTCACTGGAGGAAGCTCAGACTACACTCATTACACCGAGAGCCCAGTCACTGGAGGGAGCTCAGACTACACTCATTACACCGAGGGCCCAGTCACTGGAGGGAGCTCAGACTACACTCATTACACCGAGGGCCCAGTCACTGGAGGGAGCTCAGACTACACTCATTACACTGAGGGCCCAGTCACTGGAGGGAGCTCAGACTACACTCATTACACCGAGGGCCCAGTCACTGGAGGAAGCTCAGACTACACTCATTACACTGAGGGCCCAGTCACTGGAGGGAGGTCAGACTACACTCATTACACTGAGGGCACAGTCACTGGAGGGAGCTCAGAATACACTCATTACACCGAGGGCCCAGTCACTGGAGGAAGCTCAGACTACACTCATTACACTGAGGGCACAGTCACTGGAGGGAGCTCAGACTACACTCATTACACCGAGGGCCCAGTCACTGGAGGGAGCTCAGACTACACTCATTACACCGAGGGCCCAGTCACTGGAGGGAGCTCAGACTACACTCATTACACCGAGGGCCCGGTCACTGGAGGAAGCTCAGACTACACTCATTACTCCGAGGGCCCAATCACTGGAGGGAGCTCAGACTACACTCATTACACAGAGGGCCCAGTCACTGGAGGGAGCTCAGACTACACTCATTACACCGAGGGCCCAGTCACTGGAGGGAGCTCAGACCTACACTCATTACACCGAGGGCCCAGTCACTGGAGGGAGCTCAGACCTACACTCATTACACCGAGGGCCCAGTCACTGGAGGGAGCTCAGACCTACACTCATTACACTGAGGGCCAAGTCACTGGCCGGAGGTCAGACTACACTCATTACACCGAGGGCCCGGTCACTAGAGGGAGCTCAGACTACACTCATTACACGAGGGCCTGGTCACTGGAGGGAGCTCAGACTACACTCATTACACCGAGGGCCCAGTCACTGGAGGGAGGTCAGACTACACTCATTACACCGAGGGCCCAGTCACTGGAGGGAGCTCAGACTACACTCATTACACCGAGGGCCCAGTCACTGGAGGGAGCTAAGACTACACTCATTACACCGAGGGCCCGGTCACTAGAGGGAGCTCAGACTACACTCATTACACTGAGGGCCCAGTCACTGGCCGGAGGTCAGACTACACTCATTACACCGAGGGCCCGGTCACTTGAGGGAGCTCAGACTACACTCATTACACCGAGGGCCCAGTCACTGGTTGGAGCTCAGACTACACTCATTACACCAAGGGCCCGGTCACTGGAGGGAGCTCAGACTACACTCATTACACTGAGGGCCCAGTCACTGGAGGGAGCTCAGACTACACTCATTACACCGAGGGCCCAGTCACTGGAGGGAGCTCAGACTACACTCATTACACCGAGGGCCCAGTCACTGGAGGGAGCTCAGACTACACTCATTACACCGAGGGCCCAGTCACTGGAGGGAGCTCAGACTACACTCATTACACCGAGGGCCCAGTCACTGGAGGGAGCTCAGACTAGACTCATTACACTGAGGGCCCGTCACTGGAGGGAGCTCAGACTACACTCATTACACTGAGGGCCCGTCACTGGAGGGAGCTCAGACTACACTCATTACACCGAGGGCCCAGTCACTGGAGGGAGCTCAGACTAGACTCATTACACTGAGGGCCCGTCACTGGAGGGAGCTCAGACTACACTCATTACACCGAGGGCCCAGTCACTGGAGGGAGCTCGGACTACACTCATTACACCGAGGGCCCAGTCACTGGAGGGAGGTCAGACTACACTCATTACACTGAGGGCCCGTCACTGGAGGGAGGTCAGACTACACTCATTACACTGAGGGCCCAGTCACTGGAGGGAGGTCAGACTACACTCATTACACTGAGGGCCCGGTCCCTGGAGGGAGGTCAGACTACACTCATTACACCGAGGGCCCGGTCCCTGGAGGGAGGTCAGACTACACTCATTACACTGAGGGCCCGGTCCCTGGAGGGAGGTCAGACATACACTCATTACACTGAGGGCCCGGTCACTGGAGGGAGCTCAGACCTACACTCATTACACTGAGGGCCCGGTCACTGGAGGGAGGTCAGACTACACTCATTACACCGAGGGCCCGGTCACTGGAGGGAGCTCAGACTACACTCATTACACTGAGGGCCCGGTCACTGGAGGGAGCTCAGACTACACTCATTACACCGAGGGCCCAGTCACTGGAGGGAGCTCAGGCTACACTCATTACACTGAGCGCCCGGTCACTGGAGGGAGGTCAGAGTACACTCATTACACCGAGGGCCCGGTCACTGGAGGGAGCTCAGACTACACTCATTACACCGAGGGCCCAGTCACTGGAGGGAGCTCAGACTACACTCATTACACCGAGGGCCCAGTCACTGAAAAGAGCTCAGACCTACACTCATTAAACCGAGGGCCCAGTCACTGGAGGGAGCTCAGACTACACTCATTACACCGAGGGCCCAGTCACTGGAGGGAGCTCAGACTACACTCATTACACCGAGGACCCAGTCACTGGAGGGAGCTCAGACTATACTCATTACACCGAGGGCCCAGTCACTGGAGGGAGCTCAGACCTACACTCATTACACCGAGGGCCCAGTCACTGGAGGGAGCTCAGACTACACTCATTACACCGAGGGCCCAGTCACTGGAGGGAGCTCAGACTACACTCATTACACCGAGGGCCCAGTCACTGGAGGGAGCTCAGACTACACTCATTACACCGAGGGCCCAGGCACTGGAGGGAGCTCAGACCTACACTCATTACACCGAGGGCCCAGTCACTGGAGGGAGCTCAGACTACACTCATTACACCGAGGGCCCGGTCACTGGAGGGAGCTCAGACTACACTCATTACACCGAGGGCCCGGTCACTGGAGGGAGCTCAGACTACACTCATTACACCGAGGTCCCGGTCACTGGAGGGAGCTCATACTACACTCATTACACTGAGGGCCCGGTCACTGGAGGGAGCTCAGACTACACTCATTACACCGAGGGCCCAGTCACTGGCCGGAGCTCAGACTACACTCATTACACCGAGGGCCCAGTCACTGGAGGGAGCTCAGACTACACTCATTACACTGAGGGCACAGTCACTGGAGGGAGGTCAGACTACACTCATTACACCGAGGGCCCAGTCACTGGCCGGAGCTCAAACTACACTCATTACACCGAGGGCCCAGTCACTGGAGGGAGCTCAGGCTACACTCATTACACTGAGGGCCCGGCCACTGGAGGGAGCTCAGGCTACACTCATTACACCAAGGGCCCAGTCACTGGAGGGAGCTCAGGCTACACTCATTACACTGAGGGCCCGGTCACTGGAGGGAGGTCGGAGTACACTCATTACACCGAGGGCCCGGTCACTGGAGGGAGCTCAGACTACACTCATTACACCGAGGGCCCAGTCACTGGAGGGAGCTCAGACCTACACTCATTACACCGAGGGCCCAGTCACTGGAGGGAGCTCAGACTACACTCATTACACCGAGGGCCCAGTCACTGGAGGGAGCTCAGACTACACCCATTACACCGAGGGCCCAGTCACTGGAGGGAGCTCAGACTACACTCATTACACCGAGGGCCCAGTCACTGGAGGGAGCTCAGACTACACTCATTACACCGAGGGCCCAGTCACTGGAGGGAGCTCAGACTACACTCATTACACCGAGGGCCCAGTCACTGGAGGGAGCTCAGACCTACACTCATTACACCGAGGGCCCAGTCACTGGAGGGAGCTCAGACTACACTCATTACACCGAGGGCCCAGTCACTGGAGGGAGCTCAGACTACACTCATTACACCGAGGGACCAGTCACTGGAGGGAGCTCAGACTATACTCATTACACCGAGGGCCCGGTCACTGGAGGGAGCTCAGACTACACTCATTACACCGAGGGCCCAGTCACTGGAGGGAGCTCAGACTACACTCATTACACCGAGGGCCCAGTCACTGGAGGGAGGTCAGACTACACTCATTACACCGAGGGCCCAGTCACTGGAAAGAGCTCAGACTACACTCATTACACCGAGGGCCCGGTCACTGGAGGGAGCTCAGACTACACTCATTACACTGAGGGCCCGGTCACTGGAGGGAGCTCAGACTACACTCATTACACAGAGGGCCCAGTCACTGGCCGGAGCTCAGACTACACTCATTACACCGAGGGCCCAGTCACTGGAGGGAGCTCAGACTACACTCATTACACTGAGGGCCCAGTCACTGGAGGGAGGTCAGACTACACTCATTACACCGAGGGCCCAGTCACTGGCCGGAGCTCAAACTACACTCATTACACCGAGGGCCCAGTCACTGGAGGGAGCTCAGGCTACACTCATTACACTGAGGGCCCGGTCACTGGAGGGAGCTCAGGCTACACTCATTACACCAAGGGCCCAGTCACTGGAGGGAGCTCAGGCTACACTCATTACACTGAGGGCCCGGTCACTGGAGGGAGGTCAGAGTACACTCATTACACCGAGGGCCCGGTCACTGGAGGGAGCTCAGACCTACACTCATTACACTGAGGGCCCAGTCACTGGAGGGAGCTCAGACTACACTCATTACACAGAGGGCCCAGTCACTGGAGGGAGCTCAGACTACACTCATTACACCGAGGGCCCAGTCACGGGAGGGAGGTCAGACTACACTCATTACACTGAGGGCACAGTCACTGGAGGGAGCTCAGAATACACTCATTACACCGAGGGCCCGGTCACTGGAGGGAGCTCAGACTACACTCATTACACCGAGGGCCCAGTCACTGGAGGGAGCTCAGACTACACTCATTACACTGAGGGCCCAGTCACTGGAGGGAGCTCAGACTACACTCATTACACTGAGGGCCCAGTCACTGGAGGGAGCTCAGACTACACTCATTACACCGAGGGCCCAGTCACTGGAGGGAGCTCAGACCTACACTCATTACACCGAGGGCCCGGTCACTGGAGGGAGCTCAGACTACACTCATTACACCGAGGGCCCGGTCACTGGAGGGAGCTCAGACTACACTCATTACACCGAGGGCCCGGTCACTGGAGGGAGCTCAGACTACACTCATTACACCGAGGTCCCGGTCACTGGAGGGAGCTCAGACTACACTCATTACACTGAGGGCCCGGTCACTGGAGGGAGCTCAGACTACACTCATTACACCGAGGGCCCAGTCACTGGCCGGAGCTCAGACTACACTCATTACACCGAGGGCCCAGTCACTGGAGGGAGCTCAGACTACACTCATTACACTGAGGGCCCAGTCACTGGAGGGAGGTCAGACTACACTCATTACACTGAGGGCACAGTAACTAGAGGGAGGTCAGACTACACTTATTACACCGAGGGCCAGTCACTGGAGGGAGCTCAGACTACACTCATTACACCGAGGGCCCAGTCACTGGAGGGAGGTCAGACTACACTTATTACACCGAGGGCCAGTCACTGGAGGGAGCTCAGACTACACTCATTACACCGAGGGCCCAGTCACTGGAGGGAGCTCAGACTACACTCATTACACTGAGGGCCCAGTCACTGGCCGGAGGTCAGACTACACTCATTACACTGAGGGCCCAGTCACTGGCCGGTGTTCAGACTACACTCATTACACTGAGGGCCCAGTCACTGGAGGGAGCTCAGACCTACACTCATTACACTGAGGGCCCGGTCACTGGAGGAAGCTCAGACTACACTCATTACACCGAGAGCCCAGTCACTGGAGGGAGCTCAGACTACACTCATTACACCGAGGGCCTAGTCACTGGAGGGAGCTCAGACTACACTCATTACACCCAGGGCCCAGTCACTGGAGGGAGCTCAGACTACACTCATTACACCGAGGGCCCAGTCACTGGAGGAAGCTCAGACTACACTCATTACACTGAGGGCCCAGTCACTGGAGGGAGCTCAGACTACACTCATTACACCGAGGGCCCGGTAACTAGAGGGAGGTCAGACTACACTCATTACACCGAGGCCCAGTCACTGGAGGGAGCTCAGACTACACTCATTACACTGAGGGCCCAGTCACTGGAGGGAGCTCAGGCTACACTCATTACACTGAGGGCCCAGTCACTGGAGGGAGCTCAGACTACACTCATTACACTGAGGGCCCAGTCACTGGCCGGAGGTCAGACTACACTCATTACACTGAGGGCCCAGACACTGGCCGGTGTTCAGACTACACTCATTACACTGAGGGTCCAGTCACTGGAGGAAGCTCAGACTACACTCATTACACTGAGGGCCCAGTCACTGGAGGGAGCTCAGACTACACTCATTACACCGAGGGCCCAGTCACTGGAGGAAGCTCAGACTACACTCATTACACTGAGGGCCCAGTCACTGGAGGGAGCTCAGACTACACTCATTACACCGAGGGCCCGGTAACTAGAGGGAGGTCAGACTACACTCATTACACCGAGGCCCAGTCACTGGAGGGAGCTCAGACTACACTCATTACACTGAGGGCCCGGTCACTAGAGGGAGCTCAGACTACACTCATTACACTGAGGGCCCAGTCACTGGAGGGAGCTCAGACTACACTCATTACACTGAGGGCCCAGTCACTGGCCGGAGGTCAGACTACACTCATTACACTGAGGGCCCAGACACTGGCCGGTGTTCAGACTACACTCATTACACTGAGGGTCCAGTCACTGGAGGGAGCTCAGACCTACACTCATTACACTGAGGGCCCGGTCACTGGAGGAAGCTCAGACTACACTCATTACACTGAGGGCCCAGTCACTGGAGGGAGCTCAGACTACACTCATTACACCGAGGGCCTAGTCACTGGAGGGAGCTCAGACTACACTCATTACACCGAGGGCCCAGTCACTGAAGGGAGCTCAGACTACACTCATTACACCGAGGGCCCAGTCACTGGAGGGAGCTCAGACCTACACTCATTACACCGAGGGCCCAGTCACTGGAGGGAGCTCAGACTACACTCATTACACCGAGGGCCCAGTCACTGGCCGGAGCTCAGACTACACTCATTACACCGAGGGCCCAGTCACTGGAGGGAGCTCAGACTACACTCATTACACTGAGGGCCCAGTCACTGGAGGGAGGTCAGACTACACTCATTACACCGAGGGCCCAGTCACTGGCCGGAGCTCAAACTACACTCATTACACCGAGGGCCCAGTCACTGGAGGGAGCTCAGGCTACACTCATTACACTGAGGGCCCAGTCACTGGAGGGAGCTCAGACTACACTCATTACACCGAGGGCCCAGTCACTGGAGGGAGCTCAGACTACACTCATTACACCGAGGGCCCAGTCACTGGAGGGAGCTCAGACTACACTCATTACACTGAGGGCCCAGTCACTGGAGGGAGGTCAGACTACACTCATTACACTGAGGGCCCAGTCACTGGAGGGAGCTCAGAGTACACTCATTACACCGAGGGCCCAGTCACTGGAGGGAGCTCAGACCTACACTCATTACACTGAGGGCCCAGTCACTGGAGGAAGCTCAGACTACACTCATTACACCGAGGGCCCAGTCACTGGAGGGAACTCAGACTACACTCATTACACAGAGGGCCCGGTCACTGCAGGGAGTTCAGACTACACTCATTACACAGAGGGCCCAGTCACTGGAGGGAGTTCAGACTACACTCATTACACCGAGGGCCCAGTCACTGGAGGGAGCTCAGACTGTACTCATTACACAGAGGGCCCAGTCACTGGAGGGAGCTCAGACCTACACTCATTACACCGAGGGCCCAGTCACTGGAGGGAGCTCAGACCTACACTCGTTACACCGAGGGCCCCGTCACTGGAGGGAGCTCAGACCTACACTCATTACACAGAGGGCCCGGTCACTGGAGGGAGTTCAGACTACACTCATTACACAGAGGGCCCAGTCACTGGAGGGAGCTCAGACTACACTCATTACACAGAGGGCCCAGTCACTGGAGGGAGCTCAGACTACACTCATTACACCGAGGGCCCAGTCACTGGAGGGAGGTCAGACTACACTCATTACACAGAGGGCCCAGTCACTGGAGGGAGGTCAGACTACACTCATTACACTGAGGGCACAGTCACTAGAGGGAGGTCAGACTACAATTATTACACCGAGGGCCAGTCACTGGAGGGAGCTCAGACTACACTCATTACACCGAGGGCCCAGTCACTGGAGGGAGGTCAGACTACACTCATTACACTGAGGGCACAGTCACTGGAGGGAGCTCAGACTACACTCATTACACCGAGGGCCCAGTCACTGGAGGGAGCTCAGACTACACTCATTACACTGAGGGCCCAGTCACTGGAGGGAGCTCAGACTACACTCATTACACCGAGGGCCCGGTCACTAGAGGGAGGTCAGACTACACTCATTACACCGAGGCCCAGTCACTGGAGGGAGCTCAGACTACACTCATTACACTGAGGGCCCAGTCACTGGAGGGAGCTCAGACTACACTCATTACACTGAGGGCCCAGTCACTGGCCGGTGTTCAGACTACACTCATTACACTGAGGGCCCAGTCACTGGAGGGAGCTCAGACCTACACTCATTACACTGAGGGCCCGGTCACTGGAGGAAGCTCAGACTACACTCATTACACCGAGAGCCCAGTCACTGGAGGGAGCTCAGACTACACTCATTACACCGAGGGCCCAGTCACTGGAGGGAGCTCAGACTACACTCATTACACCGAGGGCCTAGTCACTGGAGGGAGCTCAGACTACACTCATTACACCGAGGGCCCAGTCACTGGAGGGAGCTCAGACTACACTCATTACACCGAGGGCCCAGTCACTGGAGGGAGCTCAGACCTACACTCATTACACCGAGGGCCCAGTCACTGGAGGGAGCTCAGACCTACACTCATTACACCGAGGGCCCAGTCACTGGAGGGAGCTCAGACCTACACTCATTACACCGAGGGCCCAGTCACTGGAGGGAGCTCAGACTACACTCATTACACTGAGGGCCCCGTCACTGGAGGGAGGTCAGACTACACTCATTACACTGAGGGCACAGTCACTGGAGGGAGCTCAGAATACACTCATTACACCGAGGGCCCAGTCACTGGAGGGAGCTCAGACTACACTCATTACACCGATGGCCCAGTCACTGGAGGGAGCTCAGACTACACTCATTACACCGAGGGCCCGGTCACTGGAGGAAGCTCAGACTACACTCATTACACTGAGGGCACAGTCACTGGAGGGAGCTCAGACTACACTCATTACACCGAGGGCCCAGTCACTGGAGGGAGCTCAGACTACACTCATTACACCGAGGGCCCAGTCACTGGAGGGAGCTCAGACTACACTCATTACACCCAGGGCCCGGTCACTGGAGGAAGCTCAGACTACACTCATTACACCGAGGGCCCAATCACTGGAGGGAGGTCACACCTACACTCATTACACAGAGGGCCCAGTCACTGGAGGGAGCTCAGACTACACTCATTACACCGAGGGCCCAGTCACTGGAGGGAGCTCAGACCTACACTCATTACACCGAGGGCCCAGTCACTGGAGGGAGCTCAGACCTACACTCATTACACCGAGGGCCCAGTCACTGGAGGGAGCTCAGACCTACACTCATTACACTGAGGGCCCAGTCACTGGCCGGAGGTCAGACTACACTCATTACACCGAGGGCCCGGTCACTAGAGGGAGCTCAGACTACACTCATTACACGAGGGCCTGGTCACTGGAGGGAGCTCAGACTACACTCATTACACCGAGGGCCCAGTCACTGGAGGGAGGTCAGACTACACTCATTACACCGAGGGCCCGGTCACTAGAGGGAGCTCAGACTACACTCATTACACTGAGGGCCCAGTCACTGGCCGGAGGTCAGACTACACTCATTACACCGAGGGCCCAGTCACTGGAGGGAGGTCAGACTACACTCATTATACTGAGGGCCCAGTCACTGGCCGGAGGTCGGACTACACTCATTACTCCGAGGGCCTGGTCACTGGAGGGAGCTCAGACTACACTCATTACACCGAGGGCCCAGTCACTGGTTGGAGCTCAGACTACACTCATTACACCAAGGGCCCGGTCACTAGAGGGAGCTCAGACTACACCCATTACACCGAGGGCCCAGTCACTGGAGGGAGCTCAGACTACACTCATTACACTGAGGGCTCAGTCACTGGAGGGAGCTCACTCTACACTCATTACACCGAGGGCCCAGTCACTGGAGGGAGCTCAGACCTACACTCATTACACCGAGGGCCCAGTCACTGGAGGGTAGTCAGACCTACACTCATTACACCGAGGGCCCAGTCACTGGAGGGAGCTCAGACTACACTCATTACACTGAGGGCCCGTCACTGGAGGGAGCTCAGACTACACTCATTACACCGAGGGCCCAGTCACTGGAGGGAGGTCAGACTACACTCATTACACCGAGGGCCCAGTCACTGGAGGGAGCTCAGACTACACTCATTACACCGAGGGCCCAGTCACTGGGGGGAGCTCAGACTACACTCATTACACCGAGGGCCCAGTCACTGGAGGGAGGTCACACCTACACTCATTACACCGAGGGCCCAGTCACTGGAGGGAGCTCAGACCTACACTCATTACACTGAGGGCCCAGTCACTGGAGGGAGGTCAGACTACACTCATTACATCGAGGGCCCAGTCACTGGAGGGAGCTCAGACTACACTCATTACATCGAGGGCCCAGTCACTGGAGGGAGCTCAGACTACTCTCATTACACCGAGGGCCCAGTCACTGGAGGGAGCTCACACTACATTCATTACACCGAGGGCCCAATCACTGACGGGAGCTCAGACTACACTCGTTACACCGAGGGCCCAGTCACTGGAGGGAGCTCAGACTACACTCATTACACCGAGGGCTCAGTCACTGGAGGGAGGTCAGACTACACTCATTACACTGCGGGCCCGTCACTGGAGGGAGGTCAGACTACACTCATTACACTGAGGGCCCAGTCACTGGAGGGAGGTCAAACTACACTCATTACACTGAGGGCCCGTCACTGGAGGGAGCTCAGACTACACTCATTACACCGAGGGACCAGTCACTGGAGGGAGCTCAGACTACACTCATTACACCGAGGGCCCAGTCACTGGAGGGAGGTCAGACTACACTCATTACACAGAGGGCCCAGTCACTGGAGGGAGCTCAGACTACACTCATTACTCTGAGGGCCCAGTCACTGGAGGGAGCTCAGACTACACTCATTACACTGAGGGCCCGGTCACTGGAGGGAGCTCAGACCTACACTCATTACACTGAGGGCCCGGTCACTGGAGGGAGGTCAGACTACACTCATTACACCGAGGGCCCGTCACTGGAGGGAGCTCAGACTACACTCATTACACCGAGGGCCCAGTCACTGGAGGGAGCTCAGACTACACTCATTACACCGAGGGCCCAGTCACTGGAGGGAGGTCAGACTACACTCATTACACCGAGGGCCCGTCACTGGAGGGAGGTCAGACCTACACTCATTACACTGAGGGCCCAGTCACTGGAGGGAGCTCAGACTACACTCATTACACCGAGGGCCCGGTCACTGGAGGGAGCCCAGACCTACACTCATTACACTGAGGGCCCGGTCACTGGAGGGAGGTCAGACTACACTCATTACACCGAGGGCCCGGTCACTGGAGGGAGCTCAGACTACACTCATTACACCGAGGGCCCGGTCACTGGAGGGAGCTCAGACTACACTCATTACACCGAGGGCCCAGTCACTGGAGGGAGCTCAGGCTACACTCATTACACCGAGGGCCCAGTCACTGGAGGGAGCTCAGACTACACTCATTACACTGAGGGCCCAGTCACTGGAGGGAGCTCAGACTACACTCATTACACTGAGGGCCCAGTCACTGGCCGGAGGTCAGACTACACTCATTACACCGAGGGCCCAGTCACTGGAGGGAGCTCAGACTACACTCATTACACCGAGGGCCCGGTCACTGGAGGGAGCTCAGACTACACTCATTACACCGAGGGCCCGTCACTGGAGGGAGCTCAGACTACACTCATTACACCGAGGGCCCAGTCACTGGAGGGAGGTCAGACTACACTCATTACACCGAGGGCCCGTCACTGGAGGGAGGTCAGACCTACACTCATTACACTGAGGGCCCAGTCACTGGAGGGAGCTCAGACTACACTCATTACACCGAGGGCCCGGTCACTGGAGGGAGCTCAGACCTACACTCATTACACTGAGGGCCCGGTCACTGGAGGGAGGTCAGACTACACTCATTACACCGAGGGCCCGGTCACTGGAGGGAGCTCAGACTACACTCATTACACCGAGGGCCCGGTCACTGGAGGGAGCTCAGACTACACTCATTACACCGAGGGCCCAGTCACTGGAGGGAGCTCAGGCTACACTCATTACACCGAGGGCCCGGTCACTGGAGGGAGCTCAGACTACACTCATTACACCGAGGGCCCAGTCACTGGAGGGAGCTCAGACTATACTCATTACACCGAGGGCCCAGTCACTGGAAAGAGCTCAGATCTACACTCATTACACCGAGGGCCCAGTCACTGGAGGGAGCTCAGACTACACTCATTACACCGAGGGCCCAGTCACTGGAGGGAGCTCAGACTACACTCATTACACCGAGGGCCCAGTCACTGGAGGGAGCTCAGACTATACTCATTACACCGAGGGCCCAGTCACTGGAGGGAGCTCAGACTACACTCGTTACACCGAGGGCCCAGTCACTGGAGGGAGCTCAGACTACACTCATTACACCGAGGGCCCAGTCACTGGAGGGAGCTCAGACTACACTCATTACACCGAGGGCCCAGGCACTGGAGGGAGCTCAGACCTACACTCATTACACCGAGGGCCCAGTCACTGGAGGGAGCTCAGACTACACTCATTACACCGAGGGCCCGGTCACTGGAGGGAGCTCAGACTACACTCATTACACCGAGGGCCCGGTCACTGGGGGGAGCTCAGACTACACTCATTACACCGAGGTCCCGGTCACTGGAGGGAGCTCAGACTACACTCATTAAACTGAGGGCCCGGTCACTGGAGGGAGCTCAGACTACACTCATTACACCGAGGGCCCAGTCACTGGCCGGAGCTCAGACTACACTCATTACACAGAGGGCCCAGTCACTGGAGGGAGCTCAGACTACACTCATTACACTGAGGGCCCAGTCACTGGAGGGAGGTCAGACTACACTCATTACACCGAGGGCCCAGTCACTGGAGGGAGCTCAGACTACACTCATTACACTGAGGGTCCAGTCACTGGAGGGAGCTCAGACTACACTCATTACACCGAGGGCCCAGTCACTGGAGGGAGCTCAGACTACACTCATTACACCGAGGGCCCAGTCACTGGAGGGAGCTCAGACTACACTCATTACACCGAGGGCCCAGTCACTGGAGGGAGCTCAGACTACACTCATTACACCGAGGGCCCAGTCACTGGAGGGAGCTCAGACTACACTCATTACACTGAGGGCCCAGTCACTGGAGGGAGCTCAGACCTACACTCATTACACCGAGGGCCCAGTCACTGGAGGGAGCTCAGACTACACTCATTACACCGAGGGCCCAGTCACTGGAGGGAGCTCAGACTACACTCATTACACCGAGGGCCCAGTCACTGGAGGGAGCTCAGACTACACTCATTACACTGAGGGCCCAGTCACTGGAGGGAGCTCAGACCTACACTCATTACACCGAGGGCCCAGTCACTGGAGGGAGCTCAGACTACACTCATTACACCGAGGGCCCAGTCACTGGAGGGAGCTCAGACTACACTCATTACACCGAGGGCCCAGTCACTGGAGGGAGCTCAGACTATACTCATTACACCGAGGGCCCGGTCACTGGAGGGAGCTCAGACTACACTCATTACACCGAGGGCCCAGTCACTGGAGGGAGCTCAGACTACACTCATTACACCGAGGGCCCAGTCACTGGAGGGAGGTCAGACTACACTCATTACACCGAGGGCCCAGTCACTGGAGGGAGGTCAGACTACACTCATTACACCGAGGGCCCAGTCACTGGAAAGAGCTCAGACTACACTCATTACACCGAGGGCCCGGTCACTGGAGGGAGCTCAGACTACACTCATTACACCGAGGTCCCGGTCACTGGAGGGAGCTCAGACTACACTCATTACACCGAGGGCCCAGTCACTGGCGGGAGCTCAGACTACACTCATTACACAGAGGGCCCAGTCACTGGAGGGAGCTCAGACTACACTCATTACACTGAGGGCCCAGTCACTGGAGGGAGGTCAGACTACACTCATTACACCGAGGGCCCAGTCACTGGCCGGAGCTCAAACTACACTCATTACACCGAGGGCCCAGTCACTGGAGGGAGCTCAGGCTACACTCATTACACTGAGGGCCCGGTCACTGGAGGGAGCTCAGGCTACACTCATTACACCAAGGGCCCAGTCACTGGAGGGAGCTCAGGCTACACTCATTACACTGAGGGCCCGGTCACTGGAGGGAGGTCAGAGTACACTCATTACACCGAGGGCCCGGTCACTGGAGGGAGCTCAGACTACACTCATTACACCGAGGGCCCAGTCACTGGAGGGAGCTCAGACCTACACTCATTACACCGAGGGCCCAGTCACTGGAGGGAGCTCAGACTACACTCATTACACCGAGGGCCCAGTCACTGGAGGGAGCTCAGACCACACCCATTACACCGAGGGCCCAGTCACTGGAGGGAGCTCAGACTACACTCATTACACCGAGGGCCCAGTCACTGGAGGGAGCTCAGACTACACTCATTACACCGAGGGCCCAGTCACTGGAGGGAGCTCAGACTACACTCATTACACCGAGGGCCCAGTCACTGGAGGGAGCTCAGACCTACACTCATTACACCGAGGGCCCAGTCACTGGAGGGAGCTCAGACTACACTCATTACACCGAGGGCCCAGTCACTGGAGGGAGCTCAGACTACACTCATTACACCGAGGGCCCAGTCACTGGAGGGAGCTCAGACTATACTCATTACACCGAGGGCCCGGTCACTGGAGGGAGCTCAGACTACACTCATTACACCGAGGGCCCAGTCACTGGAGGGAGCTCAGACTACACTCATTACACCGAGGGCCCAGTCACTGGAGGGAGGTCAGACTACACTCATTACACCGAGGGCCCAGTCACTGGAGGGAGGTCAGACTACACTCATTACACCGAGGGCCCAGTCACTGGAAAGAGCTCAGTCTACACTCATTACACCGAGGGCCCAGACACTGGAGGGAGGTCAGACTACACTTATTACACCGAGGGCCCGGTCACTGGAGGGAGCTCAGACTACACTCATTACACTGAGGGCCCGGTCACTGGAGGGAGCTCAGACTACACTCATTACACCGAGGGCCCAGTCACTGGCCGGAGCTCAGACTACACTCATTACACCGAGGGCCCAGTCACTGGAGGGAGCTCAGACTACACTCATTACACCGAGGTCCCGGTCACTGGAGGGAGCTCAGACTACACTCATTACACTGAGGGCCCGGTCACTGGAGGGAGCTCAGACTACACTCATTACACCGAGGGCCCAGTCACTGGCCGGAGCTCAGACTACACTCATTACACCGAGGGCCCAGTCACTGGAGGGAGCTCAGACTACACTCATTACACCGAGGGCCCAGTCACTGGAGGGAGCTCAGACTACACTCATTACACCGATGGCCCAATCACTGACGGGAGCTCAGACTACACTCATTACACCGAGGGCCCAGTCACTGGAGGGAGCTCAGACTACACTCATTACACTGAGGGCCCAGTCACTGGAGGGAGGTCAGACTACACTCATTACACCGAGGGCCCAGTCACTGGCCGGAGCTCAAAATACACTCATTACACCGAGGGCCCAGTCACTGGAGGGAGCTCAGGCTACACTCATTACACTGAGGGCCCGGTCACTGGAGGGAGCTCAGGCTACACTCATTACACCAAGGGCCCAGTCACTGGAGGGAGCTCAGGCTACACTCATTACACTGAGGGCCCGGTCACTGGAGGGAGGTCAGAGTACACTCATTACACCGAGGGCCCGGTCACTGGAGGGAGCTCAGACTACACTCATTACACCGAGGGCCCAGTCACTGGAGGGAGCTCAGACTACACTCATTACACCGAGGGCCCAGTCACTGGAGGGAGCTCAGACTACACTCATTACACCGAGGGCCCAGTCACGGGAGGGAGGTCAGACTACACTCATTACACAGAGGGCCCAGTCACTGGAGGGAGGTCAGACTACACTCATTACACTGAGGGCACAGTCACTAGAGGGAGGTCAGAGTACACTCATTACACTGAGGGCCCAGTCACTGGCCGGTGTTCAGACTACACTCATTACACTGAGGGCCCAGTCACTGGAGGGAGCTCAGACCTACACTCATTACACTGAGGGCCCGGTCACTGGAGGGAGCTCAGACTACACTCATTACACCCAGGGCCCAGTCACTGGAGGGAGCTCAGACTACACTCATTACACTGAGGGCCTAGTCACTGGAGGGAGCTCAGACTACACTCATTACACCCAGGGCCCAGTCACTGGAGGGAGCTCAGACTACACTCATTACACCGAGGGCCCAGTCACTGGAGGGAGCTCAGACCTACACTCATTACACCGAGGGCCCAGTCACTGGAGGAAGCTCAGACTACACTCATTACACTGAGGGCCCAGTTACTGGAGGGAGCTCAGACTACACTCATTACACCGAGGGCCCAGTCACTGGAGGGAGGTCAGACTACACTCATTACACCGAGGGCCCAGTCACTGGAGGGAGCTCAGACTACACTCATTACACCGAGGTCCCGGTCACTGGAGGGAGCTCAGACTACACTCATTACACCGAGGTCCCGGTCACTGGAGGGAGCTCAGACTACACTCATTACACTGAGGGCCCGGTCACTGGCCGGAGGTCAGACTACACTCATTACACTGAGGGCCCAGTCACGGGCCGGTGTTCAGACTACACTCATTACACTGAGGGCCCAGTCACTGGAGGGAGCTCAGACCTACACTCATTACACTGAGGGCCCGGTCACTGGAGGGAGCTCAGACTACACTCATTACACCGAGGGCCTGGTAACTAGAGGGAGGTCAGACTACACTCATTACACGGAGGCCCAGTCACTGGAGGGAGCTCAGACTACACTCATTACACTGAGGGCCCAGTCACTGGAGGGAGCTCAGACTACACTCATTACACTGAGGGCCCAGTCACTGGCCGGAGGTCAGACTACACTCATTACACTGAGGGCCCAGTCACGGGCCGGTGTTCAGACTACACTCATTACACTGAGGGCCCAGTCACTGGAGGGAGCTCAGACCTACACTCATTACACTGAGGGCCCGGTCACTGGAGGAAGCTCAGACTACACTCATTACACCGAGAGCCCAGTCACTGGAGGGAGCTCAGACTACACTCATTACACCGAGGGCCTAGTCACTGGAGGGAGCTCAGACTACACTCATTACACCGAGGGCCCAGTCACTGGAGGGAGCTCTGACTACACTCATTACACCGAGGGCCCAGTCACTGGAGGGAGCTCAGACCTACACTCATTACAC
Organism: Lissotriton helveticus; assembly: GCF_964261635.1. Classification (NCBI taxonomy): domain Eukaryota; kingdom Metazoa; phylum Chordata; class Amphibia; order Caudata; family Salamandridae; genus Lissotriton; species Lissotriton helveticus. The sequence goes on from NC_136071.1 coordinate 8,553,610, forward strand.
CGAGGGCCCAGTCACTGGAGGGAGGTCAGACTACACTCATTACACTGAGGGCACAGTCACTGGAGGGAGCTCAGACTACACTCATTACACCGAGGGCCCAGTCACTGGAGGGAGCTCAGACCTACACTCATTACACCGAGGGCCCAGTCACTGGAGGGAGCTCAGACTACACTCATTACACCGAGGGCCCGGTCACTGGAGGAAGCTCAGACTACACTCATTACACTGAGGGCACAGTCACTGGAGGGAGCTCAGACTACACTCATTACACCGAGGGCCCAGTCACTGGAGGGAGCTCAGACTACACTCATTACACCGAGGGCCCAGTCACTGGAGGGAGCTCAGACTACACTCATTACACCGAGGGCCCGGTCACTGGAGGAAGCTCAGACTACACTCATTACTCCGAGGGCCCAATCACTGGAGGGAGGTCAACCTACACTCATTACACAGAGGGCCCAGTCACTGGAGGGAGCTCAGACTACACTCATTACACCGAGGGCCCAGTCACTGGAGGGAGCTCAGACCTACACTCATTACACCGAGGGCCCAGTCACTGGAGGGAGCTCAGACCTACACTCATTACACCGAGGGCCCAGTCACTGGAGGGAGCTCAGACCTACACTCATTACACTGAGGGCCAAGTCACTGGCCGGAAGTCAGACTACACTCATTACACCGAGGGCCCGGTCACTAGAGGGAGCTCAGACTACACTCATTACACGAGGGCCTGGTCACTGGAGGGAGCTCAGACTACACTCATTACACCGAGGGCCCAGTCACTGGAGGGAGGTCAGACTACACTCATTACACCGAGGGCCCAGTCACTGGAGGGAGCTAAGACTACACTCATTACACCGAGGGCCCGGTCACTAGAGGGAGCTCAGACTACACTCATTACACTGAGGGCCCAGTCACTGGCCGGAGGTCAGACTACACTCATTACACCGAGGGCCCGGTCACTAGAGGGAGCTCAGACTACACTCATTACACCGAGGGCCCAGTCACTGGAGGGAGCTCAGACTACACTCATTACACCGAGGGCTCAGTCACTGGAGGGAGCTCAGACCTACACTCATTACACCGAGGGCCCAGTCACTGGAGGGAGCTCAGACTACACTCATTACACCGAGGGCCCGGTCACTGGAAGGAGCTCAGACCTACACTCATTACACTGAGGGCCCGGTCACTGGAGGGAGGTCAGACTACACTCATTACACCGAGGGCCCGGTCACTGGAGGGAGCTCAGACTACACTCATTACACTGAGGGCCTGGTCACTGGAGGGAGCTCAGACTACACTCATTACACCGAGGGCCCAGTCACTGGAGGGAGCTCAGGCTACACTCATTACACTGAGGGCCCGGTCACTGGAGGGAGGTCAGAGTACACTCATTACACCGAGGGCCCGGTCACTGGAGGGAGCTCAGACTACACTCATTACACCGAGGGCCCAGTCACTGGAGGGAGCTCAGACTACACTCATTACACCGAGGGCCCAGTCACTGAAAAGAGCTCAGACCTACACTCATTAAACCGAGGGCCCAGTCACTGGAGGGAGCTCAGACTACACTCATTACACCGAGGGCCCAGTCACTGGAGGGAGCTCAGACTACACTCATTACACCGAGGGCCCAGTCACTGGAGGGAGCTCAGACTATACTCATTACACCGAGGGCCCAGTCACTGGAGGGAGCTCAGACCTACACTCATTACACCGAGGGCCCAGTCACTGGAGGGAGCTCAGACTACACTCATTACACCGAGGGCCCAGTCACTGGAGGGAGCTCAGACTACACTCATTACACCGAGGGCCCAGTCACTGGAGGGAGCTCAGACTACACTCATTACACCGAGGGCCCAGGCACTGGAGGGAGCTCAGACCTACACTCATTACACCGAGGGCCCAGTCACTGGAGGGAGCTCAGACTACACTCATTACACCGAGGGCCCGGTCACTGGAGGGAGCTCAGACTACACTCATTACACCGAGGGCCCGGTCACTGGAGGGAGCTCAGACTACACTCATTACACCGAGGTCCCGGTCACTGGAGGGAGCTCAGACTACACTCATTACACTGAGGGCCCGGTCACTGGAGGGAGCTCAGACTACACTCATTACACCGAGGGCCCAGTCACTGGCCGGAGCTCAGACTACACTCATTACACCGAGGGCCCAGTCACTGGAGGGAGCTCAGACTACACTCATTACACTGAGGGCACAGTCACTGGAGGGAGGTCAGACTACACTCATTACACCGAGGGCCCAGTCACTGGCCGGAGCTCAAACTACACTCATTACACCGAGGGCCCAGTCACTGGAGGGAGCTCAGGCTACACTCATTACACTGAGGGCCCGGCCACTGGAGGGAGCTCAGGCTACACTCATTACACCAAGGGCCCAGTCACTGGAGGGAGCTCAGGCTACACTCATTACACTGAGGGCCCGGTCACTGGAGGGAGGTCGGAGTACACTCATTACACCGAGGGCCCGGTCACTGGAGGGAGCTCAGACTACACTCATTACACCGAGGGCCCAGTCACTGGAGGGAGCTCAGACCTACACTCATTACACCGAGGGCCCAGTCACTGGAGGGAGCTCAGACTACACTCATTACACCGAGGGCCCAGTCACTGGAGGGAGCTCAGACTACACCCATTACACCGAGGGCCCAGTCACTGGAGGGAGCTCAGACTACACTCATTACACCGAGGGCCCAGTCACTGGAGGGAGCTCAGACTACACTCATTACACCGAGGGCCCAGTCACTGGAGGGAGCTCAGACTACACTCATTACACCGAGGGCCCAGTCACTGGAGGGAGCTCAGACCTACACTCATTACACCGAGGGCCCAGTCACTGGAGGGAGCTCAGACTACACTCATTACACCGAGGGCCCAGTCACTGGAGGGAGCTCAGACTACACTCATTACACCGAGGGCCCAGTCACTGGAGGGAGCTCAGACTATACTCATTACACCGAGGGCCCGGTCACTGGAGGGAGCTCAGACTACACTCATTACACCGAGGGCCCAGTCACTGGAGGGAGCTCAGACTACACTCATTACACCGAAGGCCCAGTCACTGGAGGGAGGTCAGACTACACTCATTACACCGAGGGCCCAGTCACTGGAGGGAGGTCAGACTACACTCATTACACCGAGGGCCCAGTCACTGGAAAGAGCTCAGACTACACTCATTACACCGAGGGCCCGGTCACTGGGGGGAGCTCAGACTACACTCATTACACCGAGGTCCCGGTCACTGGAGGGAGCTCAGACTACACTCATTACACTGAGGGCCCGGTCACTGGCCGGAGGTCAGACTACACTCATTACACTGAGGGCCCAGTCACGGGCCGGTGTTCAGACTACACTCATTACACTGAGGGCCCAGTCACTGGAGGGAGCTCAGACCTACACTCATTACACTGAGGGCCCGGTCACTGGAGGGAGCTCAGACTACACTCATTACACCGAGGGCCTGGTAACTAGAGGGAGGTCAGACTACACTCATTACACGGAGGCCCAGTCACTGGAGGGAGCTCAGACTACACTCATTACACTGAGGGCCCAGTCACTGGAGGGAGCTCAGACTACACTCATTACACTGAGGGCCCAGTCACTGGCCGGAGGTCAGACTACACTCATTACACTGAGGGCCCAGTCACGGGCCGGTGTTCAGACTACACTCATTACACTGAGGGCCCAGTCACTGGAGGGAGCTCAGACCTACACTCATTACACTGAGGGCCCGGTCACTGGAGGAAGCTCAGACTACACTCATTACACCGAGAGCCCAGTCACTGGAGGGAGCTCAGACTACACTCATTACACCGAGGGCCTAGTCACTGGAGGGAGCTCAGACTACACTCATTACACCGAGGGCCCAGTCACTGGAGGGAGCTCAGACTACACTCATTACACCGAGGGCCCAGTCACTGGAGGGAGCTCAGACCTACACTCATTACACCGAGGGCCCAGTCACTGGAGGAAGCTCAGACTACACTCATTACACTGAGGGCCCAGTCACTGGAGGGAGGTCAGACTACACTCATTACACTGAGGGCACAGTCACTGGAGGGAGCTCAGAATACACTCATTACACTGAGGGCCCAGTCACTGGAGGGAGCTCAGACTACACTCATTACACCGAGGGCCCAGTCACTGGAGGGAGCTCAGACTACACTCATTACACCGAGGGCCCGGTCACTGGAGGAAGCTCAGACTACACTCATTACACTGAGGGCACAGTCACTGGAGGGAGCTCAGACTACACTCATTACACCGAGGGCCCAGTCACTGGAGGGAGCTCAGACTACACTCATTACACCGAGGGCCCAGTCACTGGAGGGAGCTCAGACTACACTCATTACACCGAGGGCCCGGTCACTGGAGGAAGCTCAGACTACACTCATTACTCCGAGGGCCCAATCACTGGAGGGAGGTCAACCTACACTCATTACACAGAGGGCCCAGTCACTGGAGGGAGCTCAGACTACACTCATTACACCGAGGGCCCAGTCACTGGAGGGAGCTCAGACCTACACTCATTACACCGAGGGCCCAGTCACTGGAGGGAGCTCAGACCTACACTCATTACACCGAGGGCCCAGTCACTGGAGGGAGCTCAGACCTACACTCATTACACTGAGGGCCAAGTCACTGGCCGGAAGTCAGACTACACTCATTACACCGAGGGCCCGGTCACTAGAGGGAGCTCAGACTACACTCATTACACGAGGGCCTGGTCACTGGAGGGAGCTCAGACTACACTCATTACACCGAGGGCCCAGTCACTGGAGGGAGGTCAGACTACACTCATTACACCGAGGGCCCAGTCACTGGAGGGAGCTAAGACTACACTCATTACACCGAGGGCCCGGTCACTAGAGGGAGCTCAGACTACACTCATTACACTGAGGGCCCAGTCACTGGCCGGAGGTCAGACTACACTCATTACACCGAGGGCCCGGTCACTAGAGGGAGCTCAGACTACACTCATTACACCGAGGGCCCAGTCACTGGAGGGAGCTCAGACTACACTCATTACACCGAGGGCTCAGTCACTGGAGGGAGCTCAGACCTACACTCATTACACCGAGGGCCCAGTCACTGGAGGGAGCTCAGACTACACTCATTACACCGAGGGCCCGGTCACTGGAAGGAGCTCAGACCTACACTCATTACACTGAGGGCCCGGTCACTGGAGGGAGGTCAGACTACACTCATTACACCGAGGGCCCGGTCACTGGAGGGAGCTCAGACTACACTCATTACACTGAGGGCCTGGTCACTGGAGGGAGCTCAGACTACACTCATTACACCGAGGGCCCAGTCACTGGAGGGAGCTCAGGCTACACTCATTACACTGAGGGCCCGGTCACTGGAGGGAGGTCAGAGTACACTCATTACACCGAGGGCCCGGTCACTGGAGGGAGCTCAGACTACACTCATTACACCGAGGGCCCAGTCACTGGAGGGAGCTCAGACTACACTCATTACACCGAGGGCCCAGTCACTGAAAAGAGCTCAGACCTACACTCATTAAACCGAGGGCCCAGTCACTGGAGGGAGCTCAGACTACACTCATTACACCGAGGGCCCAGTCACTGGAGGGAGCTCAGACTACACTCATTACACCGAGGGCCCAGTCACTGGAGGGAGCTCAGACTATACTCATTACACCGAGGGCCCAGTCACTGGAGGGAGCTCAGACCTACACTCATTACACCGAGGGCCCAGTCACTGGAGGGAGCTCAGACTACACTCATTACACCGAGGGCCCAGTCACTGGAGGGAGCTCAGACTACACTCATTACACCGAGGGCCCAGTCACTGGAGGGAGCTCAGACTACACTCATTACACCGAGGGCCCAGGCACTGGAGGGAGCTCAGACCTACACTCATTACACCGAGGGCCCAGTCACTGGAGGGAGCTCAGACTACACTCATTACACCGAGGGCCCGGTCACTGGAGGGAGCTCAGACTACACTCATTACACCGAGGGCCCGGTCACTGGAGGGAGCTCAGACTACACTCATTACACCGAGGTCCCGGTCACTGGAGGGAGCTCAGACTACACTCATTACACTGAGGGCCCGGTCACTGGAGGGAGCTCAGACTACACTCATTACACCGAGGGCCCAGTCACTGGCCGGAGCTCAGACTACACTCATTACACCGAGGGCCCAGTCACTGGAGGGAGCTCAGACTACACTCATTACACTGAGGGCACAGTCACTGGAGGGAGGTCAGACTACACTCATTACACCGAGGGCCCAGTCACTGGCCGGAGCTCAAACTACACTCATTACACCGAGGGCCCAGTCACTGGAGGGAGCTCAGGCTACACTCATTACACTGAGGGCCCGGCCACTGGAGGGAGCTCAGGCTACACTCATTACACCAAGGGCCCAGTCACTGGAGGGAGCTCAGGCTACACTCATTACACTGAGGGCCCGGTCACTGGAGGGAGGTCGGAGTACACTCATTACACCGAGGGCCCGGTCACTGGAGGGAGCTCAGACTACACTCATTACACCGAGGGCCCAGTCACTGGAGGGAGCTCAGACCTACACTCATTACACCGAGGGCCCAGTCACTGGAGGGAGCTCAGACTACACTCATTACACCGAGGGCCCAGTCACTGGAGGGAGCTCAGACTACACCCATTACACCGAGGGCCCAGTCACTGGAGGGAGCTCAGACTACACTCATTACACCGAGGGCCCAGTCACTGGAGGGAGCTCAGACTACACTCATTACACCGAGGGCCCAGTCACTGGAGGGAGCTCAGACTACACTCATTACACCGAGGGCCCAGTCACTGGAGGGAGCTCAGACCTACACTCATTACACCGAGGGCCCAGTCACTGGAGGGAGCTCAGACTACACTCATTACACCGAGGGCCCAGTCACTGGAGGGAGCTCAGACTACACTCATTACACCGAGGGCCCAGTCACTGGAGGGAGCTCAGACTATACTCATTACACCGAGGGCCCGGTCACTGGAGGGAGCTCAGACTACACTCATTACACCGAGGGCCCAGTCACTGGAGGGAGCTCAGACTACACTCATTACACCGAAGGCCCAGTCACTGGAGGGAGGTCAGACTACACTCATTACACCGAGGGCCCAGTCACTGGAGGGAGGTCAGACTACACTCATTACACCGAGGGCCCAGTCACTGGAAAGAGCTCAGACTACACTCATTACACCGAGGGCCCGGTCACTGGGGGGAGCTCAGACTACACTCATTACACCGAGGTCCCGGTCACTGGAGGGAGCTCAGACTACACTCATTACACTGAGGGCCCGGTCACTGGAGGGAGCTCAGACTACACTCATTACACCGAGGGCCCAGTCACTGGCCGGAGCTCAGACTACACTCATTACACCGAGGGCCCAGTCACTGGAGGGAGCTCAGACTACACTCATTACACTGAGGGCCCAGTCACTGGAGGGAGGTCAGACTACACTCATTACACCGAGGGCCCAGTCACTGGCCGGAGCTCAAACTACACTCATTACACCGAGGGCCCAGTCACTGGAGGGAGCTCAGGCTACACTCATTACACTGAGGGCCCAGTCACTGGAGGGAGCTCAGACTACACTCATTACACCGAGGGCCCAGTCACTGGAGGGAGCTCAGACTACACTCATTACACCGAGGGCCCAGTCACTGGAGGGAGCTCAGGCTACACTCATTACACTGAGGGCCCGGTCACTGGAGGGAGCTCAGGCTACACTCATTACACCAAGGGCCCAGTCACTGGAGGGAGCTCAGGCTACACTCATTACACTGAGGGCCCGGTCACTGGAGGGAGGTCAGAGTACACTCATTACACCGAGGGCCCGGTCACTGGAGGGAGCTCAGACTACACTCATTACACCGAGGGCCCAGTCACTGGAGGGAGCTCAGACTACACTCATTACACAGAGGGCCCAGTCACTGGAGGGAGCTCAGACTACACTCATTACACCGAGGGCCCAGTCACTGGAGGGAGCTCAGACCTACACTCATTACACCGAGGGCCAGTCACTGGAGGGAGCTCAGACTACACTCATTACACCGAGGGCCCAGTCACTGGAGGGAGCTCAGACTACACTCATTACACTGAGGGCCCGGTCACTAGAGGGAGGTCAGACTACACTCATTACACCGAGGCCCAGTCACTGGAGGGAGCTCAGACTACACTCATTACACTGAGGGCCCAGTCACTGGAGGGAGCTCAGACTACACTCATTACACTGAGGGCCCAGTCACTGGCCGGAGGTCAGACTACACTCATTACACTGAGGGCCCAGACACTGGCCGGTGTTCAGACTACACTCATTACACTGAGGGCCCAGTCACTGGAGGGAGCTCAGACCTACACTCATTACACTGAGGGCCCGGTCACTGGAGGAAGCTCAGACTACACTCATTACACCGAGAGCCCAGTCACTGGAGGGAGCTCAGACTACACTCATTACACCGAGGGCCCAGTCACTGGAGGGAGGTCAGACTACACTCATTACACCGAGGGCCCAGTCACTGGAGGGAGCTCAGACTACACTCATTACACCAAGGGCCCAGTCACTGGAGGAAGCTCAGACTACACTCATTACACTGAGGGCCCAGTCACTGGAGGGAGGTCAGACTACACGCATTACACCGAGGGCCCGGTCACTGGAGGGAGCTCAGACTACACTCATTACACCGAGGGCCCAGTCACTGGAGGGAGCTCAGACTACACTCATTACACCGAGGCCCAGTCACTGGAGGGAGGTCAGAGTACACTCATTACACCGAGGGCCCGGTCACTGGAGGGAGCTCAGACTACACTCATTACACCGAGGGCCCGGTCACTGGAGGGAGCTCAGACTACACTCATTACACCGAGGCCCAGTCACTGGAGGGAGCTCAGACTACACTCATTACACTGAGGGCCCGGTCACTGGAGGGAGCTCAGACTACACTCATTACACTGAGGGCCCAGTCACTGGAGGGAGCTCAGACTACACTCATTACACCGAGGGCCCAGTCACTGGCCGGAGCTCAGACTACACTCATTACACCCAGGGCCCAGTCACTGGAGGGAGCTCAGACTACACTCATTACACTGAGGGCCCAGTCACTGGAGGGAGCTCAGACTACACTCATTACACTGAGGGCCCAGTCACTGGAGGGAGGTCAGACTACACTCATTACACCGAGGGCCCAGTCACTGGCCGGAGCTCAAACTACACTCATTACACCGAGGGCCCAGTCACTGGAGGGAGCTCAGGCTACACTCATTACACTGAGGGCCCGGCCACTGGAGGGAGCTCAGGCTACACTCATTACACCAAGGGCCCAGTCACTGGAGGGAGCTCAGGCTACACTCATTACACTGAGGGCCCGGTCACTGGAGGGAGGTCGGAGTACACTCATTACACCGAGGGCCCGGTTACTGGAGGGAGCTCAGACTACACCCATTACACCGAGGGCCCAGTCACTGGAGGGAGCTCAGACTACACCCATTACACCGAGGGCCCAGTCACTGGAGGGAGCTCAGACTACACTCATTACACCGAGGGCCCAGTCACTGGAGGGAGCTCAGACTACACTCATTACACCGAGGGCCCGGTCACTGGAGGGAGCTCAGACTACACTCATTACACCGAGGGCCCAGTCACTGGAGGGAGCTCAGACTACACTCATTACACCGAGGGCCCGGTCACTGGAGGGAGCTCAGACTACACTCATTACACCGAGGTCCCGGTCACTGGAGGGAGCTCAGACTACACTCATTACACCGAGGGCCCAGTCACTGGAGGGAGCTCAGACTACACTCATTACACCGAGGGCCCAGTCACTGGAGGGAGCTCAGACCTACACTCATTACACCGAGGGCCCAGTCACTGGAGGGAGCTCAGACTACACTCATTACACCGAGGGCCCAGTCACTGGAGGGAGCTCAGACTACACTCATTACACCGAGGGCCCAGTCACTGGAGGGAGCTCAGGCTACACTCATTACACTGAGGGCCCGGTCACTGGAGGGAGCTCAGGCTACACTCATTACACCGAGGGCCCAGTCACTGGAGGGAGCTCAGACTACACTGATTACACCGAGGGCCCAGTCACTGGAGGGAGGACAGACCTACACTCATTACACCGAGGGCCCAGTCACTGGAGGGAGGTCAGAGTACACTCATTACACCGAGGGCCCAGTCACTGGAGGGAGCTCAGACCTACACTCATTACACCAAGGGCCCAGTCACTGGAGGGAGCTCAGACCTACACTCATTACACCGAGGGCCCAGTCACTGGAGGGAGCTCAGACTACACTCATTACACCGAGGGCCCGCTCACTGGAGGGAGCTCAGACTACACTCATTACACCGAGGGCCCAGTCACTGAAGGGAGCTCAGACTACACTCATTACACCGAGGGCCCAGTCACTGGAGGGAGGTCAGACTACACTCATTACACCGAGGGCCCAGTCACTGGAGGGAGGTCAGACTACACTCATTACACTGAGGGCCCGGTCACTGGAGGGAGCTCAGACTACACTCATTACACCGAGGGCCCAGTCACTGGCCGGAGCTCAGACTACACTTATTACACCGAGGGCCCGGTCACTGGAGGGAGCTCAGGCTACACTCATTACACTGAGGGCCCGGTCACTGGAGGGAGCTCAGGCTACACTCATTACACCAAGGCCCAGTCACTGGAGGGAGCTCAGACTACACTCATTACACTGAGGGCCCGGTCACTGGAGGGAGGTCAGAGTACACTCATTACACCGAGGGCCCGGTCACTGGAGGGAGCTCAGACTACACTCATTACACCGAGGGCCCAGTGTAGTAACTTACTCCACGCAGGTAGGTGATATTCAGGTAGATTTATTTGATATTAATGGAGATTAGTAATACATTAGTAGATAGCCCCACCAGGAGTGTCCAGCTAGGCACTCAGCCCTATTCCAACTGCCAGCTTCCTAGATTAACACTCCAAATGACATCATACCTGAGTGTTCCATATGTGGAGCAGTGGGAGACTTGTATACACTTAATATACAGGATATTACATATCCTCCTTTCTAATGAAAGTAAAAGAAGGTATTCAGGTGTAAAGTTAAGTATATAGAATTAAAGAGAAGAGAAGTGTAGAAACAAAGCTGTAGACAGAAATAAAGAGAGAAGACATGTATAAACAAAACTACATCTGAGAGGATTGAGAAGAGAACTAGATAAACAAAGTAAAGCTGGATAACAAGAAAAACTAAAGCTGAGAGAATTGAAAAGAGAAGTAAAATAAAGCTGGATAATAAGAAACAGAAATACAAGATCCGTTTCCCATCCTCCTTTCTGATGAATGCGAAAAGAAATAAAGAGAAGAAACAGAAACCATCAATGAGAACCCTCTGTGCACGAACTGGCCAGGAAGGTACACAAAAGAGTAAACCACATCAGGAGAAATTAAGATGATAGAGAAGAAGTGAAAATCAAACTAGAATTCCTTCCTCTCTATACAATAAAAAACATTAGAATAAATAATACAATAGAAAAGTACTGGGCTACAGCGAAATAAGTTTGAAAAACACAATATAGAAATGCCCAGTCTTAAGCAGGCCTCTGCAGTAAAGCTAAACCATACACCCAACAGGGTAAAATATGAACGTGCAGAGGAAAAACGAGATACTTAAAACTTGTGCACAATTCACGTAAAACTATTACTCTTCATTTGACCCCTTATGAAAGGTTTAAAACGTGCACTAAAATGAAGGTAAACACATGGAATGCCATGAGTAGTTGTGCATAGTAAACAAAAAAAACATTGACCTACACTGAAGTGAAGGTATACATGCAATATTAAGAATAAAAACATGTGTGTTTTAAAACGTACCTCGACATGAGGTCAAGTTATGCACAGGATGATGGGCGGACCTAATAAACACACACCTCCAGAGTGGTCAAAATTGTGTAGAAAACAAGAGATAACACTTAGACTTAAGGTTTTAACAAAACCCAGAGAACAGCATATGATTGCGGCACAAGGTAACTAAAGTACACAGGGACATACCTCTGTATATAATAAACCCCAAAACATGCCAAGACGCATGTTCCGTTAACATTCATGTATCTATTAAATAAACATTTTATGAAGAACGCAATTTGACCTTGAAGCGTAAACAAACTCTTAACCTCCATTTCTATGTTAAAACATGTAATTGGTGTGCCTGTCACACTCACTACCAGTGTCCCTAAAGTAAAGGAGACAATAATATCAGCTATATAGGTAATATAAAAGAAACACCAATTATATTTTGCACTCATAAACTAGTAAGATAGATATATTATTACGAAAATTTCAAATGACAGTGAAGTACAAATAAACTTTTAACCCTCAGTTCTTTGTGACAGTGGTGTGCCTGTCACCGTGTATAAGTGGAGGCAACGTGGAGGGAACACCGGAGCTCGAAACTAGCCCCCGAGAAAGATATCCATAAAGTAAAGAAAAACAGTCTGTGGGTAAACTTCTAACTCTCTCACCAAGAAGAATAAAACACAGTACCTTTGATTTTGTACAGCGTTCAATGTACAGCATCAGAAAAACGGAAGCTTGTAAAATAGTTTTCTTCAAGGACATGAGAAACAAGCATCTACAATGCAACGGTTTCGCCTTTGGAAAAGTTAGAGCTATTGGCATTGTAAAAGAAAAAATTTGTTTTTATGTGTTGGTTTTGAAAACAGATAAATAAATGGCATTGTCATTTACATTGCCAATAGCTTAATCTCTCGCAAATGTGAGACCTATTGTACCCTACGGACGAGCTCAGCAGACAGCAATTACTACCACACACACACACCCAGAGCCACACACACACACCCAGAGCCAGACACACCCAGAGCCAGACACACCCAGAGCCACACACACACACCCAGAGCCCCACACACAAACACACACCCAGAGCAGTCACATACACACACCCACTGGAGCAGTCACATACACACACACACACTGGAGCAGTCACACACACACACTCTGGAGCAGTCACATACACACACACACACACTGGATCAGTCACATACACACACACACACACACACACTGGATCAGTCACATACATACACACACACACACTCTGGAGAAGTCACATACACACACACCCTGGAACCCCGGTGTGTCTAAGACGACAACGTACGTTTATCAAGCATCTCAACAAAGCATCAAGGGAACCCTGTTTTGCAAGACTATTTCACCTCAGTTATCATACCACAAATGAGCGGTTTTAAAAAAGAGACCATATTCCATATTTTTAATTGTACACCATGCACCCATAATGACATTTATCCCATATTCAGGTTTAACCATGCTCATTTTTGCGCCTCAAGTTCCTGCTGAATGACTTGTGCAGAGGTGGTCATGGTGCAGTCAATGAGGAGAAAGGTCACAGTTCAAACCCTCTAATCAATACCACTGTCGAGAAGGCTACACAGATTTACCAGCCCTGGATTTAAAGGTATCCTGGCAACAGCATCACCCCACGCCTGGGCGCTGACAGCAGTGACGGATTCACAGGGAGAGGACCCCCGAGCGGTCACAAACTATCCCCGCGCGTGCCGAGCAAGAGGGTGGCGCACATGTTGACAAAGACAAAAGAAGCCTTGGCAAAGCCAGAATGTTTGGTTTGCATTTTGAGTGCCGGCTAAAACATTAAGAGCGCCTGATGCACAGGAAAAAACGAACTAACCGATTTTTATATACGATGCATCTACGGAATATGTACTTTAATGTGCCATGATTTCAGAGTTCTTTTGAGATATAAAATATTCCTTCATGCGCTGCAATGCAATCATTCCATAGCAGGCTGAATACTATACCACCAAACGTCAGTGCTGAACGCTTACATCCCTCAGTCTTCTTGCCTATTAACCAACCTCATCTTAGCTATCCGTTTGTTTTTTGCCACATGTAGTTCCGCATTTATCAAGCGAAAACCAAAACAAAGGGCAACAACAAACATACACTGGAGATCTTTTAATAGAATATCCCATTTTCGGAGTTTTGGTACAACAGCGCACAGTGCATGTTCTGGACACAGGGGAAGCTATTTTAATCTAAAACTATAAACTACACTCTGCAATTTCCCAAACGTCATATTCATGCTATTAGCGTAGATGGGATGAAAAGTATGACATTAGGACCCCACCAGGATGGAACATAGCAAAAACAAATGGTCATGTTCCTTTTAAAATAAAATAAAAATCTGATTGAAAAACGACGTGTCTATAGCAGTCCAAGTGTGCACGTGTTCACACAAATAAAGTGAGGTGCCTCCTGGCACGTGGCAAGGACAAAAGGTAATTTCGGTGAAATGCCATCTGCCACTCAGCCGCCCTGTACCTCAGGCAGCCTCCCTAACGTCTAAAGTCAAATCATTTCTTCTTTTTCGGACATCAAAGGGCTGTAATACAAAGTTTCTCTTTTTCTGCCCAGAAACAGTGTTCATTTTCCAAATCCTTCGTGTACACGTTTCACTTATCCCTTGTGCAGCCTCTGATGTGCCTGTCACCTTGCACACTTTTTATCTGAACAGAAAAAAGCAGCTGCTACTTCCTAGACAAAACGCCTCGTGGAACACGTACGAAGTGGGAAGTGGGAAGTTGCAGCATAGCGCTGGCGGTACACGGACGGATGGGGGGGGGGCGCAAACGGACAGCGGGAACGGCGCAAGAAAAATAAAACAGCACTCACTGTGGTGTTTCCCAAATAAAGTAGACACTCACCTGGAGAGGGAGGCGGGGATCTGCTGTAGGAGGGGAGGGGGAGAGCGGAGGCCGTGTTACAACGGCATCGGGACCGGCTGCGGCTCGGGAGGCGGGGATCTGCTGTGGGAGGGGAGAGGGAGGCGGGGAGAGCGGATCGGGATCAGCTGCGGCTCGGGCGGCGGGGATCTGCAGTGGTAGGGGAGGGGAGAGGGAGGCGGGGAGAGCGGATCGACATGGAACGTGTTGTGAGGCAGCCGCCGACCAGCAAACATGCGCGAGAGACCAGGAAATGCCGACGTGGGCCCAGAATACAGCGTGAGTGAAAGATCGCTCATTGCAACGGTGACTGTAGCGCCGAAAACAGTAATTTTATTAAATGCACCTCGGCTCACCCTTACAGCAGGAAGGCGGGTGCCGGCAATGCCGGCTGTTCATCATGCAACGGTGACTGTAGCGCCGAAAATAACGAAACTTGAGGGGGCCCCCCTGCAAAACACATGGAGGGGGCCCCCCCCCGGCAGCCCAGCCCACCACTTTGCCCCGGAGCCCAAAATGCTGGCATATTTTGATTTGAAACCTCCAACGTTGTAACCGCGCAGTGCTTGATACAAACTAACCTCCTGGGCCAAGCATCATTGAAAACACATATCTAAATCTCATGCCAGGAAACAGAAATCAAAGTTCTTTGCCAACCTACGGGTTGAAAGTGTGTTTTGTCAAAAGCTAATAGGAGTGTTCCATAACGCAGGGCCGCTGGGAACACGGTTTAAGCACATCTAATGGCTTGTGGTACACATCATGACCAGTAAGGAAACTCCTGTGTTGTATGTGGGGGTAGAAGGAATATTTAAAACAGCTCCTGATATTTAATCTGCACATTCCCATATGCTTTTATGAAATACAAGATTGCTGCCTGCTGCAGAGGCGCCCCTTGGATTGCCAGTCTTTGCCAGCACTGGGCCCCCTCCCTACCAGCAATCAATCAGGAGAGGTCCAGGGCCTCTCTGTCCATGTGGGATGCAACCCAAAAGGATGCGAGGCAGTCCCAACAGGAATAGTTACAACACACGGATCCATCTTAGGTGCTAGTGTGACACTGACGCACGCTCGGACAGGCCCCATACTGCATTCTCCTCAGGCTGAGGGAGAAGCTGTGCAGTAATCTCACAGCAAAACCAACAGGTAGTATGACTGTCAGAAGGGACCCACCTGTTTTAAATTACCCCCAAGATACACAGAAGCACGGCTGCCAGAAAGCCGGCTGCATTTGCCAACAAGCGCTTGAAATAATGGGCGCACGTACCTGCAGCATTGCTGTCTAGTTTTTAAGATTGCTGATGTGCGACATTTCAATTGTGATTGCAATCGCAGAGCCCACCTAGGCACATAAGGCATGCATTAGGCAGAAGTGGTCTCGGAAGTGTAAGAAAGTGCACATAACATTCCCAACTTTCAAGGTTGTATGAGGAATTTAACATATCCCAGCCCTGTTTTTTCAGGGAGCGAAAAAGCAAAAATCATTGAGAAAGGCCTTTTTCAGAACAGAAAGGTAAGATGTAGATCTACCTCATGTAAGCCTATCGCTACGGTGAATCAGGTAAAACATCAGAAATTGTCACAGTGCATAGGCCTCTCTATGTATGCTGTAAGGTATGTTTCTTTGGTGACTACGCGGCCGCCCATTATCTCTAGACTGGAGGCCTATATTATGCTCCCAACTTTGATTATGGTTACGGCTTGCGCACTGTCGTGTGGCTGCAATAAATCACAATTTTTAATCATGATGATTTTGACAATAATTCAATTTAGTTGTATGAATTTGGACATTGCAGCAGAGCAGTCCACTTGCTGTCAGCTGTATGTAAATTATTATACCCCAGGCCGGCTTGTTTGTTTGTTGACACCCCCCAATTACCACCAAGCCAAGGACTCCCTCACTAACACGCTTTAACAGTGCCCCTCAAGTCTCCATAACCACTCTCTTGCTGAAATGCATTTAAATAGTTTTATAGCGCCACTCATACAAGTGTAGGGTGTCAGAGCACTCTACATCACACACACATTACACTGAGACAACCAATTAAAGTGTGAATACAGTGTATTTGGAATGTTACATAAGATAGAGGACTACAAGGGGTACGAGTCACATGCCATCCATACAGATAGACAGTATAGTTTGAGTGCTTGATCTAGAGAAGCACAAAAACTCAGAATTTAAAACGTTACACTGTGGTTAGGGGGTTCTCTTTAATAATAAGAAGTTGTTTTTTTTTACCAAAATGAACCCTTTTTGCAACATTCTAATAACAAGCATTGAAAATGCAATAGGTCTCGCAGCATTAGAGTTAGTGCATTTAGAATTGTTTATGGGTTTTTTGTTGTAAATCTTTTGCATTTTTTTTTTTTTGTAGCCAATGCTAAAGAATTACAAATCAAAAAAGCAATAAACAATTGTAAAAGCTGTAACTAAAAATCCTATGAGACCTATTGCACTGTGTGAGGGTGAGGTGTTGAGGGTGAGTGAGGGTGGGGGTGAGTGAGGAGTTGAGTGTGAGTGAGGTGTTGAGGGTGAGTGAGGTGTTGAGGGTGAGTGAGAGTGAGAGTGAGTGAGGGTGAGGGTGAGGGAGGGTTATTGTGAGTTAGGGTGAGGGGTTGAGGGTGGGTGAGGGTGAGGGTGAGGTGTTGAGGGTGAGTGAGGATGAGTGAGGGTGAGTGAGGAGTTGAGGGTGAGTGAGGGTGAGTGAGGGTGAGTGAGGGTGACTGAGTGTGAGTGAGGGTGACTGAGTGTGAGTGAGTGTGAGTGAGGGTGAGTGAGGGTGAGTGAGGGTGAGGGTGAGTGAGAGTGAGTGAGGGTGAGGTGTTGAGGGTGAGGTGTTGAGGTTGAGGTTTTGAGGGTGAGGTGTTGAGGGTGAGGTGTTGAGGGTGAGGTGTTGAGGGTGAGGTGTTGAGGGTGATTGAGTGTGAGTTAGTGAGGGTGAGGTGTTGAGTGTTAGTGATGGTGAGGTGTTGAGGGTGAGTGAGGGTGAGGGTGAGTGAGGGGGAGGGGGAGGCGTTGAGGATGAGTGAGGTGTTTAGGGTGAAGTGTTGAGGGTGTGGGTGAGGAATTGAGGGTGAGGGAGGGTGAGTGTGGGTGAATTGTTGAGGGTGAGTGATTGAGGGTGAGGTGTTGAGGCTGATGTTTTGTGGGTGAGTGAGGGTGAGATGTTGATGGTGAGTGAAGGTGAGGTGTTGGGTGAGGCGTTGAGGGTGAGTGAAGTTGAGGGTGGTTGAGTGAGGATGAGTGAGAGTGAGGGTGAGTGAGGAGTTGAGGGTGAGTGAGTGAGGGTGAGGTGTTGAGGGTGAGTGAGGGTGAGTGAGTGTGTGATGTTGAGGGTGATTGAGGATGAGTGAGAGTGAGGGTGAGTGAGGATTTGAGGGTGAGGCGTTGAGGGCGAGGCGTTGCGGGTGAGTGAGGGTGAGAGTGATTGAGTGTGAGTGAGTGTCAGTGAGGGTGAGGTGTTGAGTGTGAGTGAGGATGAGTGTGAGTGATGGTGAGTCAGGTGTTGAGGGTGAGTGAGGTGTTGAGGGTGAGTGAGGAGTTGAGGGTGAGTGATGTTCAGGCTGACTGAGGGTGAGGGTGGGTGAGGTGTTGAGGGTGAGGTGTTGAGTGTGAGTGAAGCGTTGAGGGTAAGTGAGGGTGAGTGAGGGTGTGCATTTGAAGGGTAGGCGTTGAAGGTGAGTGAGGGTGAGTGAGTGAGGGTGAGATGTTGAGGGTGAGTGAGTGATGGTGAGGCGTTGAGGGTAGGTGAGTGAGGTTGAGTGTTTGAGTGTGAGGCATTGAGCGCGAGTGAGTGAGGGTGAGGTGTTGAGGGTGAGCTGTTGAGGGTGAGCTGTTGAGGGTGAGTGTTGTTGATAGTTGTAGAGTGAGGATAATTGAGAGTGAGTGTGAGTGAGGTGTTGAGGGTGAGGTGTTGAAGGTGAGGGGTTGAGGGCGAGGCGTTGAGGGTGAGTGAGGGTGAGGGTTATTGAGGGTGATGTGTCGAGGGTGAGTGAGGGTGAGAGAGGGTGAGGGTGAGTGAGGGTGAGTAAGTGTGAGGATGAGTGTGGGTGAGGGTGAGAGTTTGTGGGTGAGTGAGGGTGAGTGTTTGAGTCTGAGTGAGGATGAGATGTTGAGGGTGGGTGAGGGGGGTGAGGGAGAGTGTGTGGGTGAGTGTTGATAGTGTTAAGGGTGTTGTGTATGAGGGGTGTTAGTATGAGGGATTTGAGGGTGAGGGGGTGAGGGTGAGTGTAATGGGAGGGGAGGCATAGTGAGTGATGTTGAGGGGTTAAGGGAGTGTAAGGGAGAGTGAGGGTGAGACTGAGCGGGTTTGAGCGGGTGAGTGAGGGAGTGTGTGAGAGTGTGAGTGAGGGAGTGTGTGAGGTGTTGTGTGAGAGCGTGATTGATGGGATGTGTGAGGGGTATGTGAGAGGGTGTGTGAGAGTGTGAGGCTGTGTTAGGGTGAATGAGGGTGAATGAGGGGGTGTGAGGGTGGTGAGGGTGGGGTGTTGAGGGAGTGAGTGTGAGTGTGTGAGGGGTGATGTAGAGGGGATGAGTGTGAGTGGGTGAGTGTTAGGGGGTGTGAGGGGGGAGGATGAGTGAAGTTATTTGCGTCAGAGAGTGTGTGAGTGTGTGAGTGTGAGGGTGAGTAAGTGTGTGTGAGGCTGAAGGTGTGTGATGGTGTATGAGGGAGATGTTGTTTTAGCGTTACTGAGCGGGTGTGAAAGAGTGTGATAGTTTTGTTGTGTGAGGGTGATGTTAAGAGTGTGTGTATATGTTAATATTAATTAAGTAATGTGTTGTTTTTAACAAAAGGTGTCACATGTCCCCTTTGTATTACTTCTGTCTTATGTGTATATTAGTATGTAATTTTCGTGTGTATGTATTGTACTAACTGTGTTATTTTTTTGTAACGTGTTTGTGGAGTCTGTTTTTTAATTTTTTTTAAAAATGGCCGACGTATAGCGTCACGTCGACGTCTGCTATGTTTAGCGGTCTAGTTTATTTTTGAGTTGTGTGTGTTTTTTGTTTACGTATTTTTCTAGCCAATCGGAGCGCGACGTTTTTGACGTAGCGTTCCGATTTGCATACGTCAACCGTTGAATTCCCCATTGATCGAGAATGTTGGTGCGCGGAAGGCGTGTTCTTGTTCCTGTGGTGTTGCTGCGTCGTTTGACAGGTAAGAATGTAATCCTAAGTTTCTTTTAATGTAATGTAATGTAGTATATATACTATGTTAAAGTTAAATACTTGCTAAATGTATTTATTTCGCTCGTAATATTTGTAAATGTTTGTAATGTAACATAAAGTTGTGTTTTTTATTGACGATATGTAATGCATATGTTTTGTTAAACTGTAATGTAATGTATTAATTTCCTTTTTTTGGTAATTTGACATACAAAAGGTGTTTGTTTCATTTTGAAGTGCTAAATGTGTTTTAATATATTGATGTAAGTTGTGTTTTGATTATCTTTTTGTGTGATGCTGAAGTAGTCGGATAATTTGTTATTGACGTACTTGAAGTATGAAATGAAACTTTGTATTTTTGCTGACTGTAGTATTCTTAGCAATGTATGAACGACATGTACAGTGAAGTAATGTATTTTTCGTTAGCTTTTTGTGACTGAATATTCCTATGTTCGTAATATGTTTTTTTTATTCGAACTAATTCCGTCTGGATAAATGCTATTGTGTTATGCGTATCTCTTTTTGTGTAACTGTCGACTATTGTATTCAATGCGTCCCATTTCCCGGATGAATCGTTCTTGTTTATTTCCCTCTGAAAAATTTGACTGTTTCCGAATATTTCTTTTTTCGTCATATTTGCTTTATATTAGACGGAATTCCGTGAGAAGAAGTGCTATTGTTGTATGCGTCCGGTTTTTTGTGTAACTGTTGACTACTGTCTTTAAACCGTCCCATTCTCCGGATGAATAGTGCTTGTTTATTGCCCGACGAAAAAGTTGCCTGTTTCACTTGTGTCTTTGTATCTCCTCGTCCTCGCTTCCTGCCACATATTTGTATTTGTTTCCTTTGTGTAATATTGTTGTAATATCGTACGAATTAAATTTACTTTTTGGCCCGAAGACTGATTAACATCCTTGCATCCTTTTAGGTCAATTATGTTAAGTTTTTTTTGTGTCTAACGTATCTGATGCTGTACTCCGTCGACCCCCTTGTTTTCCGTCCTGAAATTTTTTTATGTGTAAGAAAATGGCCTAACATTCCTAAAATTGCAGAGTGGGTGAATGCTGCAGAGTGGGTGAATGCTGCAGAGTGGGTGAATGCTGCAGAGTGGGTGAATGCTGCAGAGTGGGTGAATGCTGCAGAGTGGGTGAATGCTGCAGAGTGGGTGAATGATGGAGATTGGGTGAATGTTGGAGATTGGGTGAATGATGGAGATTGGGTGAATGATGGAGATTGGGTGAATGATGGAGATTGGGTGAATGATGGAGATTGGGTGAATGATGGAGATTGGGTGAATGATGGAGATTGGGTGAATGATGGAGATTGGGTGAATGATGGAGATTGGGTGAATGATGGAGATTGGGTGAATGATGGAGATTGGGTGAATGATGGTGAGTGGATGAATGATGCAGAGTTTCTGAAAGATGGATAGTGTGTGAATGATGGATAGAGTGTGAATGATGGAGAGGCAGAGTGCTGTTGCGTTTTTGAGGGTTAGTGTGTGTAACTGAGGGTGAGTCGTTGAGGGTGAGTGAGGGTGATGTTGAGTGAAGGTGAGGGTGAGGTGTTGAATGTTATTGAGGGTGAGGGTGAGGTGTTAAGGGTGAGTGAGTGTGAGTTGTTGAGGATGAGTGAGGGTGAGTGAGGTGTTAAGGATGAGATGTTGAGGGTGAGTGATGGTGATGTTGAGTGTAGATGAGGGTGATGTGTTGAGTGTGAGTGAGGGTGAGTGATGGTGAGGGTGAGTGAGGGTGTGGAATTGTGGGTGAGGTGTTGAGGGTGAAGTTAGTGAGGGTGAGGTGTTGAGGGTGAGGGTCTGAGGGTGTGCTGTGCTGTACCTGCTCCGTGTGTGAGGGAAGCTTGCACTGCTGCCGCCTGTGCTGTACCTGATCTATGTGTGAGGGAAGCTTGCACTGCTGCTGTCGGTGCTGTACCTGTTCCATGTGTAAGGGAAGCTTGCACTGCTGTTGGCTGTGCTGTACCTGCTCCGTGTTTGAGTGAAGCTTGCATTGCCGTTGCCTGTGCTGTACCTGCTCCGTGTGTGATGGAAGCTTGCACTGCTGCTGCCTGTGCTGTACCTGATGTATGTGTAAGGGAAGCTTGCACTGCTGTTGCCTGTGCTGTACCTGCTCCGTGTTTGAGTGAAGCTTGCATTGCCGTTGCCTGTGCTATACCTGCTCCGTGTGTGATGGAAGCTTGCACTGCTGCTGTCGGTGCTGTACCTGTTGCATGTGTAAGGGAAGCTTGCACTGCTGCCGCCTGTGCTGTACCTGATCTATGTGTGAGGGAAGCTTGCACTGCTGCTGCCTGTGCTGTACCTGCTCTGTGTGTGAGGGAAGCTTGCACTGCTGCCGCCTGTGCTGTACCTGATCTATGTGTGAGGGAAGATTGCACTGCTGCTGTCGGTGCTGTACCTGTTCCATGTGTAAGGGAAGCTTGCACTGCTGTTGCCTGTGCTGTACCTGCTCCGTGTTTGAGTGAAGCTTGCATTGCCGTTGCCTGTGCTGTACCAGCTTCGTGTGTGATGGAAGATTGTGAGATCTGGCATAACGGAAGGATTGGTAGTGCGTGCACAGCTTTGTTTTTTGTTTGTTTATTGTTGTAGAGAAAAGTTTTATGTATGCACTGTGTATGTTCTCTTTGTGTGTTTTCTTTTTTATATTTTCTTTATTTCAGGGAATGAGCTGCTACGATCGACAGGTAATGACAAATTAATTTGCATAATATTAAAGCGTGTCTTTGTGACTTTTATACTTTTGTTTATGCATTTGCTTATTGTAAAGCTAATGTAATTATTGTTTTAGGTCTCTCTGCTCGCATTTACTTTCTGCCTGGCTTCTTGCATTAGAGTTTTTTTTTTATTTTATCAATGGCTGCTATTTCGGTGTATTTGTTGCCATGGATTGAGTTCCGTTTTGCCGTACGTGTTTTTTGGTCGCACTTGGCTTGTGTATACGTTTGTAAAATTATTTAGTGTATGTACTTAAAATGTGTTTTATTTCTGTTCTAGTAAAGGGTATTACGCAATGTATTCCCTTTACGTTTGTTACGTAAGGGATGTTAGCGTTCTATTTTTTAATTGATGGTGATGTAATTATGAGCGTTACGTAATTTTTAGCCAATCGCAGCTCTACGTTGTGTGACGTAGCGTTGCATTTGACGTGCGTCAACGGGGCGTTTTCTACATTGATGTGAATGTTCGTGCGGTAAAGGTGTGTTATTCCTCCGTGTTTGTTGCTGCGTCGTCTGACTGGTAAGATGTACATTTATTAACATTGAGTACATGAATTTGAATGTATTAATACGTGTGTGTAATTACGTATTATTAATAATGTTTTATTAGGATGTATGAGTGTTTTATTTGTATTGCGCCTTGTGTATTATCAAGTTTTGAGTTACAATATTCTTTAGTACTGTTCTAAAAGATATATGTTTGAAAAATTGTTTTTTTTCGAAATGTTACATAAAGCAATGTTTATTTTTGTATGTGTTATGTCTTTGAAATTGCGTCCGTTGTTATTTCTCGCTCACTTTCCTTGTGTTTTGAATTTTTCTTGATCTTTATGCGAATGTTGGCTCGTGTTTAAGTTGATTCTTCGGGATGCATTGAGTAATCTTTGCTAGTGTCTTCCTGGTATGTAGTTTCAGTAGTTCCGTTTCGCCTGAGGTGGCACTGTGATGTTTATTTTTCCTCTGACTTAGCTTTTGCTTGTGTCATTTGTACCGGTATGTGACTTGTTTCGCCGCTATTCATTTATTTTGTTAGTTGCTTGTTGTAGTTAAAAGTATTATGTATGCACTGTGTATGTTCTCTTTTTTGTGTTTTTTTTTATATTTTCTACATTTCAGGGAATGAGCTGCTACGATCGACAGGTAATGACAATTTTATTTGCATATTATGAAAAAGTGCCTTTGTGAGTTCTTATACTTTTGTTTATGCATTTCCTTTTATTGATGTTAATGTAATTATTGTTTTCGGTCTTGCTTTGCTCGCATGTATTTTCTGTCTGGCTCCTCTCATTAGAGTGTGTTTAGTATTTTATCAATGGCTGCTATTTAGTTTTATTCTTTGGCATGGATTGAGTTTCGTTTTGCCGTACGTGTTTTTCGGTCGCACTTTCCTTGTGTGTAGTAATTTTCTCTTGCACGGCATCCCTTATGTCCATTTCGGCAGCAATAGCACATTATTAACATTCTGCAACCCCACACTACAATTGAGCAACATGAGATCATCACTCATTGCCACTAGAGCCGTATTTAGAACTCCCCCAGTCTCATTTAGACATAGAACTGCAGTACTGTACAGCACCAAAGCATGCTTGTATAGCTGTAATTGTGTGTGCAACGTACAAAAAGTTGTTCTAAAGCGTGCACTTCAGGCTGGTGGTGTGTGTGACTGTTGAAAGCGTGGATTGATGGCTGTTTGTGTGGGTGTATGCATGGTGAAAGGATGCACTGATGACTGTTGTGTGTGTACGCCTTGTGAAAGTGTCCATTGCTAGCTATTAGTGTGTGTGCCTGTTAAAAGCGCACATGTTTGGATTGTATGTCGTTTGTCTGCTGAGTAATGCTGTAGTGGTAATGAGTGGTGCTGTGGTGGTAAGTGTTTGTGTGTGGTTGTAGTGTGATAGTGTGTTGATGGTGAGTGAGGGTGAGGTGTTGAGGGTGAGTGGATGATGGTGTGAGGGTGACGGTGTGAGGGTGAGAGTGAGTGATTGTTGGCGAGCGTGAGGCTATGAGGCTTATTGAGAATGTGAGTGGGTGTGCGAGGATGTGTGAGTGTGTGAGTGTGGATGTGTGTGAGGGTGGGGGTGTGTGAGCGTGTGGGCATGTGAGTGTGTGGTGCTTAGTAATGCTGTAGTTGTGATGTGTTGTTCTGTGCTAGTGATGAGTGGTGTTGTGATGGTGTTTAATAATTACCACCACAGCATAACTCAGCACCACAACAGTTGCAGTTCTCCCAACAATGGCATCACTGATGTCCACGAATGCAACATGCAGCAATACCACTTTATCTTTCTGCAGCCCCACAGTACCATTGAGCAACAACACTGCATCACTCTGCACTTCCACATCCGTATTTTGCACACCCACAGTCTCATTTAGACATAATACTGCAGTACTGATGACTGTTGTGTGTGTATGCCTGGTGAAAGTGGCCATTGATAGCTGTTGTTGTGTGTGTGACTGTTAAAAGCGTACATGTTGTTATTGTATGACCTTTGATTGCTGCAGTGGTGATGAGTGGTGCTGTGGTGGTAATTGTTTTTTTGTGTGGTTGTAGTGTGATAGTGTGTTGAGGGTGAGTGAGGGTGAGGTGTTGAGGGTGAGTGAGGGTGAGGTGTTGAGGGTGAGTGAGGGTGAGGCGTTGAGGGTGAGTGAGATTGAGGGTGAGTCAGTGTGAGGCGTTGAGGGTGGGTGAGGCTATGAGGGTGAGTGAGGCGTTGAGGGTGAGTGAGGGTGAGGTGTTGAGGGTGATTGAGGATGAGTGAGAGTGAGGGTAAGTAAGGGGTTGAGGGGGAGATGTTGATCGTGATTGAAGTGGTGTTGTGGTGGTAAGTGTTTGTGTGTGGGTGTAGTGTGATAGTGTGTTGAGGGTGAGTGAGTATGAGGGTGAGAGGGTGAGAGTGAGTGAGAATGAGGGGGAGGTGTTGAGGGTGAGTGAGGATGAGTGAGGGTGAGGAGTTGAGGGTGAGTGAGGGTGAGGGGCTGAGGGTGAGTGAGGTGTTGAGGGTGAGGTGTTGAGTGTGATTGAGGATGAGTGAGAGTGAGGGTGAGTGATGTGTTGAGGTTGACTGAGGGTGAGGCGTTGTGGGTGAGTGAGGGTGAGGTGTTGAGGCTGAGGGTGAGGAGCTGAGGGTGAGTGTGGGTGAGGCGTTGAGGGTGAGGCGTTGAAGGTGAGAGAGAGTGAGGTGCTGAGGATGAGGGTGTGAGGGTGAGTGTGGGTGAGGCGTTGAGGGTGAGTGAGGGTGAGGTGTTGAGGGTGATTGAGGATGAGTGAGAGTGAGTGTGAGTGAGGAGTTACGGGTGAGGTGTTTAGGGTGAGTCAAGTGTTGCTGTGGCGAAAAGTGTTTGTTTGTAGTTGTAGTGTGATAGTGTGTTGACGGTGAGTGAGGGTGAATGAGGGTGATGTTTTGAGGGTGAGTGAGTATGACAGTGAGGTGTTGAGGGAGAGGTGTTGAGGGTGATTGATGATGAGTGAGATTGAGGGTGAGTGAGGAGTTAAGGGTGAGGTGTTGAGGGTGAGTGAAGTGTTGCTGTGGTGGTAAGTATTTGTTTGTTGTTGTAGTGTGATAGTGTGTTGACGGTGAGTGAGGATGAGTGAGGGTGAGTGAGGGTGAGGTGTTGAGTGTAATTGAGGGTGAGGTGTTGAGGGTGAGTGAGGGTGAGGGGCTGAGTGTTATTGAGGATTTGAGGCTGAGTGTGGTTGAGGTGTTGTATGTTATTGAGGATGAGTGAGAGTGAGTTTGAGTGAGAGTTTAAGGGTGAGGTGTTGAGGGTGAGTGAAGTGGTGCAGTGGTGGTAAGTGTTTGTGTGTTGTTTTAGTGTGATAGTGTGTTGGGGGTAAGTGTGGTTGAGGGTAATTGAGGCAGATGTGTTGAGGGTGAGTGAGGATGAAGTCTTGAGTGTGAGTGAGGATGACGGTGATTGAGGGTGAGGTGGTGAGGGGCTGAAGGTGAGTGAGGTTGAGGCGTTGAGGGTGAGTGAGGGAGAGGTGTTGAGAGTGAGGGTGATTGAGAGTTTGAGGGTGCGGTGTTGAGGGTGAGTGAGGGTGAGTGAGGGTGAGGTGTTGATGGTGATTGAAGGTGGGTGAGGGTGATGGTGATGTGTTGAGGGTGAGTGAGGGTGAGGTGTTGAGGGAGAGTGAGGGTGAGGTGTTGAGGGTGAGTGAGTGTAATTGAGGGTGGGTGATGAATTGAGGCTGAGTGAGTGTGAGTGAGGGTGTGATTGGCAAATGTGAGTGTTTTGCATGTGTGAATAGTTATTTTAATGTGAAGTGTGTTTGTGTTTTTGTATGTTGTTGTTGTAGAATGATGCTGTTGTGGTGGTGTAGAGTGATGTTGGTGTGTTGATGAGTGATGTTAGTGTGGTGCTTCCTAATGCTGTTGTTGTGATGTGTTGATGATGAGTTGTGGTTTGTTAGTGTTCAACTATTACCACCACAGCATAACTCATCCGAACAACAGTTGCAATTCTCACAACAACCTAATTTGTGATGTCCACCAATGCAACACGCAGCAATACCACCTTATCATTCGGCCCCCCCACAGTAACATTGAGCAACAACACAGCATAACTCGGCACCAGCACAGGCGTATTTAGCACAACAACAGTCTCATTCTATGTGCCTCGGAGGGTGTTACGATCTGTCGATCTGGCCAAATTGGAGGTGCCTCCGGCTAAGCGTGCTCGGATGGGAGAACGAGCCTTTCAATTTGTGGCAGCCCGATGTTGGAATGAGCTCCCTCTCCCTCTACGCAAAGCTACGAACCTCCTGGCGTTTAGGAAAGAGTTGAAGACTCTCCTCTTTTCTGCGTAATTCTTTTGACAACTGTGCTGCTCCTCTATGTGTCTGTAGATCTCAGGCCTCTTTGCAAAAGCGCCGGGACGCCCCTTTGGGCAGCCGTGCGCTCAAAAAATAGGCCCTTAACATAACATAACATAACATACTACTGTAGTGCGTGCAAGCTACAAAGTATGTGTATTTTGTATATGTGTTTGTCATGTCAAATGGATAGGCTGAATGTTGTATGTGGGTGTGACTATGTTGTATAAATTGAGTGTATTACTTATAATTTGCCTTTTGTATAGCAAAAAATACCATAGAAGTTGTAAAATTTGTATCCCACACTTTTTTATTTATTTTAAAAAAAAACAAATATTTATTGTTTAACTTTGTACAAAAATAAGATATCCTGGCAACATGCAAAATTTAGTCAGAACATATTGCATCGTCTTTTTCTTGCAGAATCTTTATGATTTGGCCATTACAAAAGACAACTTCAAAAGTTTGTGGCAAAAAATGGACAAGGGCATCTCCGATGTTGTCAACTTCCTCATCTAACATAAACCATTTAATTAAGATCTGGTTTTCGATGGGCATAGATTGATATTCGTCTGTGTTTGTCACTTTTATTGTGATAATACTATTTTGCTCTGTAGAGCTTTCCACACCATAAATTAGAATGTCCATCTTTTCCTCTGGTGGGGCTGTTACCTGTTGAGAGAAAACAAAAGCAACAATTAGTTTTTAAATTTGTATACTTTATGTTTTGTGTAAGGCCTATAGTGGGTGAAAGGAACAGAGTTGTTGAAAGTGCCACATTGGGTGAAATGGACTGAGTAGGTGAAAGGGTCCCTGTTGTTGATAGGGTTTGAGTGGGTGATAGGTCGAGAGTGGGTGATAGGTCTAGAGTGGGTGATAAGTCTAGAGTGGGTGATAAGTCTAGAGTGGGTGATAAGTCTAGAGTGGGTGATAGGCCTAGAGTGTGTGAAAGGGCCAGAGTTGTTGAAAGGTCCCGAGTGGGTGAAAGTTCCCGAGTGGGTGAAAGCTCCCGAGTGGGTGAAAGGTCCCAAGTGGGTGAAATGTAAAAGGTCCAGAGTGGGTGCAAGGGGCAGAGTGGGTGAAAGGGCAAGACTGGGTGAAAGTCCAAGAGTGGCTGAGAAGAGATAATTGACAAAAGTTTTGTTTGTTGTGCTTACCTCCATTTTGCTATGGCGCGTTGTATTCAATATTTTTTGGCAATTGAATTCATGTACAGTGACGTGAGTCAGGGTAACATATTTCCCAAGATGTATTTTAAATAGTGACGCTTCTCTCCACAGTGTCACTTTTATATCATCAGTTGCATCTTTTATTGTAATCGATTTGAGTGGGGTATCTTGCCCATTGATAAACACAGTCTTTGCATCCTCTTCCTACACAAAAAGAAAGCATTCTATTAAATAGTGACTGTAAAAACACATATTACTAGTGCCTTGTATGAAAGGCAATATAATGTATCACATTTAACGACCCAAATGAACATCCTTTCTAAAAGATTGAATTGTTTATTTGAAAAAATGGCTTTGTAGAGAGTACTTGTGTTTGTAGTATACACCAAAGCACTGCCATCTTATAGTTTTCAAAAGTCATACTTGCTACTATGTGTGAAGAGTGTATAATTCTAATTTTTTTGAGTTAGTTATTGAAGTTACTAAAGGTGTAATGTGTGTGTAAGTCAACTATGCATTTTTTAAGTAGACATGATGACATGAGTGAGGGTGAGGGTGAGTTATTGAGTGTGAGGTGTTGATAGTGAGTGAGGGTGAGGAGTTGATGGTGAGTGAGGGTGAGTGAGGATGAGGTGTTACGTGAGTGTGAGGGTGAATGTAAGTGAGGGTGAGTGAGGGTGAGTGAGGGTGAGAGGGTGAGGGTGAGAGATTGAAGGTGAGTGAGGGTGAGAAGTTGAGGGTGAGTAAGGATGAGGGTGAGTGTGAGTGAGGCTGAGTGAGTGTCATTTAGGGTGAGGAGTTGAGGGTGAGAGATTGAGGGTGATTGATGTTGAGAAGTTGAGGGTGAGTAAGGATGAGGGGGAGTGTGGGTGAGTGAGGGTGAGTGATTGAGTGAGGGTGAGGTGTTGAGGGTGAGTGAGGGTGAGGCTGAGGGTGAGGCTGAGGTGTTGAGTGAGAGTGAGGTTGACTGAGGAGTTGAGGGAGAAGGGTAAAGTTTTTGAGGGGGAGGTGTTGATGGCTAGTGAGGGTGAGTTAGGGTGAGGAGTTTAGTGTGATTGAGGGTGAGTGAGATTGAGGGTGAGTGAGGCGTTGAGGCTGAAGTGTTGAGGGTGAGGTGTTGAGGGTGAGTCAGGGTGACGTTTTGAGGATGAGTGAGGGTGACTAAGGGTGAGGCATTGAGGTAAACACAGTGTTTGCGTTCTCTTCCTAAAGAAAAAGTAAGCATTGTATAAAATAGTGACTGTAAAAACACATATTATTAGTGCGTTGTATGAATGGCCATATAATGTATTATATTTAGCGACCCAAATGAACATCCTTCCTAAATGATAGCAATATTTATTGCAAAAAATGGCTTTGTAGAGAGTACTTGTATTTGTAGTATACAGCAAAGCGCTGGCATATTATAGTTTTCAAAACGCGTACTTTCTACATAGAGTGAAAGAGTGTATTTGTAGGGTGAATTAGGACTCAGGATTTCAATCTAGGAGTTAGAGTGTGGATTAGGATAGTTTATTTCTATTCTTCTTTTTGTTGTTGTATGTGTGTGTGTGTGTGTGTGTGTGAGGGTGAGTGAGGGTGTGTGAAGCTGAGGGTGTGTGACGGTGTGTGAGGGAAGCTTGCACTGCTGCTGTCGGTGGTGTACCTGTTCCATGTGTAAGGGAAGCTTGCACTGCTGCTGCCTGTGCTGTACCTGATCTATGTGTGAGGGAAGCTTGCACTGCTGCTGCCTGTGGTGTACCTGATCTGTGTGTGAGGGAAGCTTGCACTGCTGCTGTTGGTGCTGTACCTGTTCCATGTGTAAGGGAAGATTGCACTGCTGTTGGCTGTGCTGTACCTGCTCCGTGTGTGAGGGAAGCTTGCACTGCTGCCGCCTGTGCTGTACCTGATCTATGTGTGAGGGAAGCTTGCACTGCTGCTGTCGGTGCTGTACCTGTTCCATGTGTAAGGGAAGCTTGCACTGCTGTTGGCTGTGCTGTACCTGCTCCGTGTTTGAGTGAAGCTTGCATTGCCGTTGCCTGTGCTGTACCTGCTCCGTGTGTGATGGAAGCTTGCACTGCTGCTGCCTGTGCTGTACCTGATGTATGTGTGAGGGAAGCTTGCACTGCTGCTGTCGGTGCTGTACCTGTTCCATGTGTAAGGGAAGCTTGCACTGCTGTTGCCTGTGCTGTACCTGTTCCGTGTTTGAGTGAAGCTTGCATTGCCATTGCCTGTGCTATACCTGCTCCGTGTGTGATGGAAGCTTGCACTGCTGCTGTCGGTGCTGTACCTGTTGCATGTGTAAGGGAAGCTTGCACTGCTGCCGCCTGTGCTGTACCTGATCTATGTGTGAGGGAAGCTTGCACTGCTGCTGCCTGTGCTGTACCTGCTCTGTGTGTGAGGGAAGCTTGCACTGCTGCCGCCTGTGCTGTACCTGATCTATGTGTGAGGGAAGATTGCACTGCTGCTGTCGGTGCTGTACCTGTTCCATGTGTAAGGGAAGCTTGCACTGCTGTTGCCTGTGCTGTACCTGCTCCGTGTTTGAGTGAAGCTTGCATTGCCGTTGCCTGTGCTGTACCAGCTCCATGTGTGATGGAAGATTGTGAGATCTGGCATAACGGAAGGATTGGTAGTGCGTGCACCGCTGCTTGGGGTATCTGCGAGATTTGTGTAAGTAAATGGAGAGGGGGGTGAGAGTTGGAAGAGAGAGTGAAACAGGCAGAAACGTGGAGAGTTAGAAGAAAGAGCGAAGGAATCTAAGCTGCGAGATGTGGCATAACCGAAGGATTGGTAGTTCGTGCACCGCTACTTGGGGTATCTGCGAGATTTGTGTAAGTAAATGGAGAGGGGGGTGAGAGTTAAAAGAGAGAGTGAAACAGGCAGAAACGTGTACAGTTAGAAGAAAGAGCGAAGGAATCTAAGCTGCGAGATGTGGCATAACAGAAGGATTGGTAGTGCGTGCACCGCTGCTTGTGGTATCTGCGAGATTTGTGTAAGTAAATTGAGCGGGGGGTGAGAGTTGGAAGAGAGAGTGAAACAGGCAGAAACGTGGAGAGTTAGAAGAAAGAGCGAAGGAATCTAAGCTGCGAGATGTGTCATAACAGAAGGATTGGTAGTGCGTGCACCGCTGCTTGGGGTATCTGCGAGATTTGTGTAAGTAAATGGAGAGGGGTTTGAGAGTTGAAAGAGAGAGTGAAACAGTCAGAAACGTGGAGAGTTAGAAGAAAGAGCGAAGGAATCTAAGCTGCGAGATGTGGCATAACAGAAGGATTGGTAGTGCGTGCACCGCTGCTTGTGGTATCTGCGAGATTTGTGTAAGTAAATGGAGAGGGGGTTGAGAGTTGGAAGAGAGAGTGAAACAGGCAGAAACGTGGAGAGTTAGAAGAAAGAGCGAAGGAATCTAAGCTGTGAGATGTGGCATAACAGAAGGATTGGTAGTGCGTACACCGCTGCTTGGGTGTACTGTGTGTGTAAGGCAAGTATGCATTTTTTTAGTACATATGATGACATGAGTGAGGGTGAGGGTGAGGGTGAGTGATTGAGGGTGAGGTGTTGAGGGTGAGTGAGGGTGGGGTTGAGGGTGAGTGAGGATGAGTGAGGATGAGGTGTTACGTGAGGGTGAGTGTGAGTGAGGCTGAGTTAGGGTGAGGTGTTTAGGGTGAGTGAGAGTGAGGGAGTGTTGAGGGTGAGAGATTGAGGGTGAAAAGTTGAGGGTGAGTAAGGATGAGTGTGAGTGTGGGTGAGTAAGGGTGATTGAGTGAGGGTGAGTTGTTGAGGGTGAGGCTGAGGTGTTGAGGTGTTGAGTGAGAGTGAGGGTGACTGAGGAGTTGAGGGAGAAGTGTAGACTTTTTGAGGGGGAGGTGTTGAGGGCTAGTGAGGGTGAGTGAGGGTGAGTGAGTGGGAGGTGTTGAGGGTGATTGAGGGTGAGTGAGATTGAGGGTGAGTGAGGCATTAAGGGGGAATTGTTGAGGGTGAGGTGTTGAGGGTGAGTGAGGGTGAGGTGTTGAGGGTGAGTGAGGGTGAGAAGTTGAGGGTGAGTAAGGATGAGGGTGAGTGAGGGTGAGTGATTGATGTTGAGGGTGAGGCTGAGGTGTTGAGGTGTTGAGTGAGAGTGAGGGTGAGTGAGTAGTTGAGGGAGAAGTGTAGAGTTTTTGAGTGTGAGGTGTTGAGGGCTAGTGAGGGTGATTGAGGGTGAGTGAGGAGGAGGTGTTGAGGGTGATTGATAGTGAGTGAGATCGAGGGTGAGTGAGGCATTAAGGGTGAATTGTTGAGGGTGAGGTGTTGAGGGAGAGTGAGGGTGGGGTGTTGAGGGTGAGTGAGGGTGACTGAGGGTGAGGCATTGATGTAAAGACAGTCTTTGCGTTGTTTTGGTAAACCCAAAAAGAGCAATTCTATAAAATAGTGACAGTAAAAACACATAGTAGTAGTGCGTTGTATGACTGGCAATATAATGTATTAGATTTCACGACCCAAATGAACATCCTTTCTACCATATTGCATATTTTTTTGTAAAAAAAGGCTTTGTGGAGAGTACTTGAATTTGTAGTATACCCCAAAGCACTGGCCTATTATATTTCCCAAAACTCTTACTTTCTACATAGTGTGAAAGAGTGTATAATGCAACCTTTTTTGAGCTTGTTAGTGAAGTTACTAAGGGCACGATGTAGGTAAATCCCATTTACCTATTTTGAAATACCGAATAATACCGATTTGGTATTTAAAAATCGGTAAATGGTATGTAGGTCCCAACATCTGTATTCGTACCGAATCCTAAACAATTCTTTACATACCGAATCGGTAAATACCGAATAGGTAATGCCCATTCATTCCTATGGGCTTTGAAGCCCATAGGAATGATTAGGCATTATCGATTTGGTATTTACCGAATCGGTAATTAAAGAATTCAGAAGGGTGCAGGGGGTGTCACTTTGACACCCTCTGGCATCCCCAAAAAAGGCACAGGTGCCATGTGGCAAGCATACCTGCCCTAAGAGCAGGTCTGCCTGTCACATGACATAGGTGTGCTATTTAGACTTGCAATTTAAAAAAGTAAAAAATACATAAGATATGTCATTTACAATACTAATAAGCCCAACTTTTCAAATGCGAGACAATATGTTTTTTTAGTTGACATGATGACATGTTTGTGTTCATACTTACGG
This sequence comes from Lissotriton helveticus, assembly GCF_964261635.1. NCBI lineage: Eukaryota > Metazoa > Chordata > Amphibia > Caudata > Salamandridae > Lissotriton > Lissotriton helveticus. The sequence goes on from NC_136071.1 coordinate 8,587,415, forward strand.
CAATTATTGTCCCTGAAACGGTCATCAGGCTTTTTAGACTTGCCCGTTTGATTTCCTTGATGGGAGAAGCCGATGGTGCAGGCGGATGCAAAATGTTGTTTGCTTGTTGGATCAGGCCATCCTCGATTGCCATTGCGGGAAATTTGGTTACTTTAGTTTGTTTTGTAATTAAAATTGTTTTGTTTTTGATAATAAAGTTTCGTATCAGTAGTCCACAGTTATTTTTCGTTTGCTCATATAAATTTTCTTGGTAACAAGTACATTTTATTGTTCCAGTTTATCTGCTAAAGCCAAATGGAATAAAATTTTCTGCTCTTGTTTAGCATTTTTGTACGTAGTTTTCCCTGAGCAGTTGATGACATTAACTCTTATTGGTTTCTGGTATGGTTTGTTGTCATCGGTATTAATGTTCATAATTTCTTCAATAGACATCATCTGAAATAGAAAATGTGACATAACATGTTAAATACAAACCCATATTGCTTTATGATCACTGTAATAGCATTCTAAAGTACCATAGTTGTGTAGTTGGACATTTGTATATATATGATCTAAAATGGATTGGTAGTTAGTTGTGTAACTGTTAATGAGTTGTTGACATTGTAATTGCGTTTCAAAGAATCCAAGTAATTGCTTGCTGTTTGCATTTTGTTGAGATACATCCACATTGAAATCCCCTATAATAATGAATTTGTGTGTGGGGTAAAAATCCGTAATATTTGTGATGAAATCAAAAAGAGAAGTTATACTTTTTAGGGGTGGTTTGTATAAAATAATAATAAGGTAATCTGTGTTATCAATCTGTAGAGTAAAATGTAAAATGTCAATCCCTTCAAGTGTCTCATAAATAGGCAATATAAATAAATCTTTTTTGTAGTACATAATCATTCCATGGTTTGTGTTGTATGTATGAAATTTATCAAATATAATGTGATGATATTGTTCTATCGTGAAATCATTAGCTGTAGCATTTCTTGTAGTGTTGATCTCAGTTAAGCAAATAATGTCTGCTTGTAATATATTCCTATCCGCTACCATAGATGAAAAATTTTTCTGTAGTGATCTGATATTGTGTGCAATGATATTGAAATGTGCACTGTATGTATGTAACTGTGGGATATGTATTTCAAGTGGCATTTCTGTCCTTAATCTGTGCATTTCCTCATTAACTTGTGGATGTACTACAATTTTACGTTCATCAAAATTGTGTACATATACATTTTGTATTGATTTTGCCCTGCTAATAGCAACATAATGCAAATGATGAATCTTGCTGTTATTAAAGTGTATATAAAGTGGTTCGAGAGTTGCACCTTGTGTGCGATGTATAGTGCGTGCTGATGCTTGGCGTAAAGGAAATTGCTTCCGTATAATGGTAATAAATTTTTTAGTGTATTGGAAATGTCTAGCTATAGCATGTATTGGTGTCCATGTATTTTGTATTTGTGAATGAAATAAGTGTTTATATTGTTGTCTGGTTGTTTGTCCTATAGTGGGATTGTCAAATAACAACCAAACGATAATAGGTGTATTGTTAATCAATTCAACTAATTGTACAACACCAGTTGCGCCATTTGTTAAACCATCATTGACATCCACATTGCAACTTAAATCATAACGAAGTTGTAAGGCAATGTGTAATGTATGTGAAAGGCCCATTGTTTTCTGTGGATCTTTGGGCAGTTGCTTAAGAATCGTTTTTTTCACATTTTCAGACAAATCTGAACTGACGGTATCGCTTGCTACTGTTATGTAGACTGGATAATCTTTGCAATGTTGTTCTAAAACCTTTTGGTTAATTTCATTAACTTCTAGATTAGTTGACATGATATATGGAATTGTTTCTAATAAAGTCTCATCAGGTTGTATTTCCCTTTGCTTAATTTGTGAAATATCTTCTTCAGTATGCTTGCCTTCTCTCAATCGGTTTAGTAATTCAGCAAATTGTAGATCTTCTTTTTGGCGCATAATTTTTGTTAATTCAAAAATTTTAAAATGTTCTTTCCATAAGTTAGCACTTAAAGGACCATACATTTGTGTAGAATCCTGAAAAATGTATCTGTCAAATACAGGTTTTAATTGGTAAAAGTCACCAATGGCTAAAATAGAAATTCCTCCAAATGGTTCATTAGATGATTTAATTTCTTGAAGCCTGTTATGTATAAAATTCAACATATTGTGTCCTACCATTGAAATTTCATCAATAATAACAACTCTAACATGCATCATTTCCATTTGTAGAGCAGTTCTATGTTCATGACTCAGTTGTTTATAAGTCAAACTTTGCGACACAGGTATTTTGAAAGTGCTATGCAGTGTTTTTCCATTAATATTATGGGCAGCCTTTCCTGTTGGAGCAGTAAGTAAGATATAAACATTATCTGGATTTTCACCGGCCTTAGTGTTATAATAGCGTAGTAAAGTTTGATATAGTGCAGATATTACAAAACTTTTCCCAACACCAGCCCCTCCAGTGCAAAAAGTATAGCATGGAGTGCTTGTAGTTTTAAACCAATGCAAGTGATGGTAAACAAATTTAAGTTGTTCTTCCGTTAAGTTTTGCATAAGTTGTTGGTATTTGTCATTGGGTAAAATAACGTTAGTTGAGCTTTGTTCTTCAGTTGTAGTTCTAATTCCTAAATCTAGAGCCAAATCATATCTATTATTATGTTCTGGATTTTGGTCTTCTGTCTGTATATTAACAGTTGGTGATAGAGGAGGTGAAATTACATTTTCATGACACTGTTCATGAATAATGTTTGTAACTTCGCCATGCTGTTTGTTATAGATTTTTAGTTGTGTGTCAACAAATGATTTAACTTCCAGATACCTCTCATAGTAAGTTTCCTTGTTGATTAGTATTTTTTCTTCTTCCCTCCATGGATAGTGCAACATTAATATTTCTCTATAATACTCTTCTGGTTCATTATTTTTGCTAAATCTGCAAAAGCGTAGTATTTTCCCTTGTCTGCGCTTATTTAAAGCATAATCATAATTCTGTTTCTTTTGTTGTTTATTTCCGTGACTACATTCTATTTCTAATTCTTCCTCATCTGAGCTGTAAAAGTTTTGTTCTGCAAGTAAATCTTCGCAATCATTTATTTCTTTCCCATGTGTTTTTTTCTTCACATAGTTGAAATTAGCCGCATAGTCTGCTAACGTGCACATCTCTAATGATTGTGGCCGTTTGCAGTACTTAATAATAATATTTTCACATTGAATGTCAGTTGAATTTTCGGGCAAGTTATTAATAGTTTCGATATCACGCATTAAATAAGTTCTTTTCTCTGGACGGCTAGTATTAATAAATACAAATGATCGTGAGCTTTTCCGTAATGGTATTTGAAGAATTAGATATGCTGCTTCTTGAGCACTAATTTCTGTGCAGTTGAGGAATTTGTTTCCTATGTGTTTAAGTTGATCTTTGATATTACTATTGCTTGTTACCTCTTTAGCAGCTTGCGCTAGAAGTTTGCTAATTCCTCTTTGCGATTTACTGATATATGAGATAATATAGACTGCACAAGCATAAGGGTCTAGTATAAACTGCAAGTCTATGTTTGCTCGCCAAGCTTCTAAAAGAGTACTATTGTAGTTATTGATGAAGCATTCGCCTGGTGTTCTTTTTAAAAAAATAGTTGTTTTTTGTAAGCTAGTTTGTATAGAAGTAATATATTCTTTATCATCCATTTTAATGAACTCTAAAAATTCCTCAAAAGAAAGTGTATTAAAAGTAGTATTATTCATAGCTTCATGTATTATTTTCATATTATCTTGCCATTGCTTATTTGTCTCCTCAAGTGTTAATGGCTCTAATATGAGCGTTCTTGACATTAGATATTTGGGATATTGATATTTGCATGTCCGTTGCTGTTTACGTCTGCAATTTTTGGTGTGACCATGCCTTTGTAGATTTATTAACGGTTGTAAAACAGGGTTCTCAGACTTATGACAAGTGATATATTTGTCAATAAAGCTATTGACTTCTTCGACTGGTGAAACACCATACAATGGTGCTTTGTTTACCCAGAGTAATGCATGTATATGTGGAGAACCTCTTTGTTGGAATTCGACTCTGTAAAAGTAGTCTACTATTTCCCCAATTGGATTAGTGCCATTCAGCAAAACACAATTAAAGAATTTCCTAACTTGATAGTCAAACTGTCTTGCACATGTTATTGGATCTTCTTGTATTAATTTACTTTTAGTTTCCCAAGACATGTTTAAGAATTCTTCCTCTGTACATTCCTTTAAGTTTCTAACTCTCAATAGTATATTTATTAAATGGTGCCATTTTGTTTCAGCAGCAGATAAAGTCAAAAAGAAAGTGGGTATGCCAAGTTGCCTTATCATTGCAAAAATATCTTTTTTGCAACCTTCCCAATATGGAGGTGAACTGCGTATAGTTTTTAATACTTTGTACCCCTCATTAAACTGAAAAACATTGGCAATATTACATTTAATGTCTTTAGCAGTTATTTTATTTCCATCTGTAAAATGTTTTCTGATGGAAATGTTGATTTTACCATGGATCTGCTTAATATGTAATTTCTTCAGTTTAAAAAACATATTACTAATAGATTTAGCGACTCTTCTATCATAACTCCTTAACTCTGCTTGGCAAATAGTACTATAATGTACCGGTATGTGTCTTTCCTTATTGTTAGGCCTTCGTTCACCACAAAAAATAGTAGGGAAAGCCAAAAACTCTGAATCTTTATCCTCATATAAACCTCTTGGCGTGTTATGTTCAGCTGGAGCGAAACTTAACACATTCAGCGAATTACTAGTAATAGTTTCATTTGTTAACATAGTATCCAAATTCCCAGCTTCTATGTTGTCAGAACTATCAGATGAATTGTTTGTCTCAGAAGTCTCATTGTGAGATTCTATTTCTGGAGGTATATACTCCCAGTCAGGGTTAATCGTAACACCATATTCATTAAACATTGTACTATTTTTAGCTAGCCAAGTAGCTGCCTTTTTTACTGTATTTGGTCTAATATTCTCATAATGTGTATATGATTTATAGATTAATTTCCTTTTTAATTTCACTGGGATTGTCATGGCGTCATTAATTTGCCTTGGTAAAATTGTAACAGTTGTCATAACATCTGCAGGTACATTAACTACTGCACCTGATAATGATTTTTGAAAACCGCGTGGCAGACTCCGAATTTGTAAGAATGGTATCCTAGGTGAAACTAATCTTTCTTCTAAATCATATAATTCTAATTCAACTGGTACATTTGGGAAGCCCATGCCATTTACAATAGAACATGGTGGTATTTTGTTTTTGCGAATGTAATAATAGCAAGTCTTACAAATAAAATTGGTTTTCTTGTTACTAATGTTACACTTGTTGAAAATTTCAGATTGGCTAACACTGCGTATATTTAGCAACGTTTGTTTATGCCACAGTTGATTGCAAAGAGTACAAATGTACTCTGGCCCATGCAATATTTCCCGGTGGAATTTGCGAATGATTGTATGGATTTGTTTACCTCGTTTCTGTCTTTGGCCCTGCGTGAAGATGGGGATGTTATTATCAGTAGCACTTAGTTGACTGTTGGTAATGTCTTCTTCAGCTGTATTAACTTTTTTTCTTTGTACAACTTTAGTTGGACATGTACTTGAATCCCTTTTTCTTTTCCGAGACTGTTTATTTGTTCCCTGTATAGCTTTACTATTACCTGGTAATTGTGCTAAATGATTACTATTGCTATTCCCTCCCTTACTTTTATTCAGTAAATCATCAGAAGACATTGATGTTGATGTTATCGTCTGATTAGGAGTACATTCAGTAGTATGTACCCAAATTTTTCTTTCTTGCGGTAGGTGACTATTTTTTTTATGCACAGTAAGTGCTTTTGTAAAGGATTTCCTTTGAATGACTTTTATATCTATTGGTGTTAATTCAAATTGGACACATTGCTCAGCCTGATGTGTAAAGTTATATGCTAGTTTCATAACATATTGAATTAGGCCTTCAAACGAATTAAATGCAATTGTAACACATGTTCCGTTTGAATGAGGCATGCCTTCATGGTCCCTACTATGTGAATCAAATACAAAGTATGATTGCATATGTTTGAAAATAGCTATTACATAAACATTCATACAAAGTAGAACACCACAGTGCTTATTAATAGTAACATTTAATGCTGTGCTAATATCTGGGTAGGCTTTATCAAAACGTTTAAGGACATCACCGTAGTAAGCATTCCGTAGCAAAAGTGAATATATCTCTTGATTGTGGTCTATATACCTTGGCAGGTCATCTGGATGCATAAGTGTTTCGTTGTTAATAGAATGCATTTGGAGATATAAAGCGTCCCCACGGTCCATTATATAATGCAGATCATTAGAGTTCCAAGTAGTTACTGGCTTGCATAAATTGTGCAAGACAGCAAAAGCACTATTTGGTAAGCATTGCTTACCTTGTGATTTGCTATTAAATTTGCTATTCCCTTGATGGTAACTTGCTTTCAAGCATCTCTGCATCTTATAAGTTATACTGAAATGTTGTTATCAACAAATGTAAATTAAGAAGGTTTGTGAACTAACAAATATTTTTGGGGACTGTAAGGTCTGAACTTTTAACAAATTTTAAACTAAGTGGCAAAGTAGTATTTACCTTAACTTCTGTTTCTTTTGTTGTTGTTTTAATAATCTGAAAGGAGAAAAAAAATACATAATGTTTAGAAGAGATTTTTTCGAATTTTTCCCATAAAGGGCACATTAGCATGTAAATAGTCTTTTAAAGACCTGTTAAGAGCTCTAGTGCTGCTGTGAGTGTATGCGCCACGGGTGGCACACAGGCAGGGTGAGATGATAGAGGGAGAGAGAGGGAGTGGGAGGAAAAGGGGGACAGAGAGAGAGTGAGTGAGTGCGTGAAAAGTTAATACTGAGAGACGTAAAAAAATGTGTGTGTGTGTTATCTTGTAACTTGGACTGGTTAATGTGTTGCATTGAATCTGAGAATGAATGCGGTGTGCGTGTAATATTGAAAGTGTACCCAGTTAGTGTGCAAGTAATGTACAAAGACAGAAAGGGAGTGAAGGGGAGGGAAATGCCGAGGGAGTAAAAGGGAGGGAGAGTGAGGGAGAGGGAGGGAAAGTGAGGGAAAGGAAGGAAAATGGAGTGAGAGGAAGGGAAAGGGAGTGAGAGGGAGAGTGATAGGAAGGGAGACGGGGATGGAGGGAGGGAGAGAGAGGGGGAGGGAGACAGAGGGATTAACAAAGTAAGAGTGATAAAGAGGAAGGCGAGAGGGAGGGGGAGCTAGAGAGGGAGTTAGAGGGTGAGTGTGGGTGAGGGGTTGAGGGTGAGTAAGGATGAAATGTTGATGGTGTGAGGGTGAGGTGTTGAGTGTTAGTGAGGTGAGGGGTTGAGGGTGAGGGTGAGTGAGGGGGAGGGGATGAAGGTGAGTGAGGGTGAGTGGTATTGAGGGTGAGTGAGGGTGAGGGTGAGTGAGGGTGACGGTTTGAGGGTGAGTGATGGTGAGGGTGAGTGAGGATGATGTGTTGAGGGTGAGTGATCATGAGGGTGAGTGAGCATGAGGGTGAGGGTGAGTGTGAGTGAGGGTGAGGGGTTGAGGGTGAGTGAAGGTAGGTTAGGCTTAGAGATTGAGGGTGAGTGAGGGTGAGAAGTTGAGGGTGAGTAAGGATGAGGGTGAGTGTGGGTGAGTGAGAATGAGGTGTTGAGGGTGAGTGAGGTGTTGAGGGTGAGTGAGGGTGAGGGTGAGGCTGAGGCTGAGGTGTTGAAGTGTTGAGTGAGAGTGAGGGTGAGTGAGGAGTTGAGGGAGAAGTGTTGAGGGTGTGTGTGTGAGGTGTTGAGGTCTAGTGCGGGTGGGGGAAGTGTTGAGGATGAGTGAGGGTGAGTGAAATTGAGGGTGAGTGAAATTGAAGGTGAGTGAGATGTTGAGGGTGAGTGAGAGTGAGGTGTTGAGTGAGAGGTTGAGTGAGTGTGAGTGAGGATGAGGGGTTGAGTGAGGGTGACTGAGTGTGACTGAGGGTGAGTGTGGGTAAGTGAGGGTGAGTGAGGATGAGCGTGAGGGTGGGTGAGGGTGAGTAAGGGTGAGTGAGGCTGAGGGTGAGGGAGGGTGAGGGAGGGCGAGGCGTTGAGGGTGAGTGAGGGTGAGGTGTTGAGGGTGACTGAAGGTGAGTGAGAATGAGGGTGAGTGCGGGTGAGGGTGAGGCGTGGAGGGTGAGTGAGGGTGAGGGTGAGGAAGGGAGAGGCGTTGAGGGTGAGTGAGGGAGAGCTGTTAAGGGTGACTGAGGGTGATGCGTTGAGGGTAAGTGAGGGTGAGGGTGAGGTGGTGAGTGTGAGTGAGGGTGAGTGAGGGTGAGGCGTTGCGGGTAAGTGAGGGTGAGTGTGTGTGTGAGGCTTCAAAAAATAGCGACCCCCTTAAAGTAGTGTCGTTATTTGTATTACGAAAATAGTTGAGAATTGCTGAGGATGTGGGACTTGAATGTGTCTGTGGGTAGTTTTAAAAGCTGGAATTGTTGTTGGGGATGGAGAGGGAGTGAGTGTGTGCGTGAAGAGTTAATAGTGCGAGACGTACCGAAAAATGTGTGTGTGTGTCATCGTGTAACTTAGATTACTTACTATATTGCATTGAATATGAAAATGAATGCGGTGTGCGTGTAATATTGAAAGTGTACCCAGTTAGTGTGCAAGTAATGTAGAAAGATAGAGAGGGAATAAAGGGGAGACAAATGGAGAGTTATATACAAAGACAGAGAGGAAGGGAAAGTTAGGGAAAGGAAGGGAAATGGAGGGAGAGGAAGAGAAAGGGAGTGAGATGCAGGGTGATAGGGAGGGAGACGGAGAGGGAGGGAGAGAGGAGGAAAAAGAGAGGGGGAGTGAGACAGAGGGAGGAACACAGTTAGAGTGAGACAGAGGAAGACAGGAGAGAGGGAGGGGGAGCTATAGAGAGGGAGAGAGAGCTATAGAGATGTAGGGAGACAGCGAGAGAAAGAGAGCGAGAAAATTATGTGTATGCCGGGAGGGCTCAGTGCACGAAGCCTTCGGCTGCAGGGTCCTGTGATTAACCTCATGGTCAGTTTTATGTTGTTGCTGTCGCCCCGACCCTTAACCACTAACCCTGCCCCCACCGACGCGGTCCTTGGACACAAAGTAAACAGTAAATTATTCACCTGCGAGAAAGCTTGTGAGTAGCCATGTAATAGAGGGTGTGGGCGAAAGTCCCCTTGATCGTGTGTATGAAAAGTTTGTTGTGGTGTGGCGAAGTGTTGCGAACGGATTATGACTGTACTATTCCCCCTAATGTTCCAATGTGCCTGTGAATAGTGTATTAAGTGTAAGGTCAAGTTTTTTTTTGGGTAGGCAGCTAATCCTGGCTAATGTGTTATTGGATGTGTGATTGTGAAAATGTAATACTAGTAGTTGTACGAGCGGCTGTTTCCGTGTGTCAGCTTGTAACTTGGATTACTAACTGTGCAAGTAAAGCTGCGAATGAATGCATTCTGCGTAAATGTTGTAAAGTGTTGCCTGTTTACGTGCAAATTAATGTGCAATTAGAAGTTCTGACTGAAAGTTTGGTGCTGTAGTGGCGAAGTGCTATGATGTTACATTGCGTAGGAGTTGCACGTGCTGTATAAGGGTGGCAGTCAGTGTTTTGCCTAATGTGACAGGCTGTGTGTGATTAGTGTAAGATGCAGTGTTTTGCCTAATGTGACAGGGTGTGTGTGATTAGTGTGCTATAGAGAGGGAGGGAGACGAAGAGAGAAAGAGAGCGAGAAAATTATGTGTATGCCGGGAGGGCTCAGTGGACGAAGCCTTCGGCTGCAGGGTCCTGTGATTAACCTCATGGCCAGTTTTATGTTGTTGCTGTAGCCCCGACCCTTAACCACTGACCCTGCCCCCACCGATGCGGTCCTTGGACACAAAGAAAACATTAAATTTGTCCCCTGAGAGAAAGATTGTGAGTAGCCATGTAATAGATGGTGTGTGTGAAAGTGCCCTTGTTCGTGGAATGTGTGTATGAAAATTTTGTTGTGGTGTGGCGAAGTGTTGCGAACGGTTTATGGCTGTACTATTCTCCCGATTGATACAATGTGCCTGGGAATAGTGTAGTAACTGTAAAGTGAAGTGTTTATTTTTGTAGGCCGCAAATCCTGGCTAATGTGTTATTGGGTGCGTGTTTGTGGAAAGGTAATACTAGTAGTTGTACGAGCGGATGTTTTCGTGTGTCAGCTAGTAACTTGGATTACTTAATGTGTGCCAGTAAAGCTGCGGGTGAATGTTGTAAAGTGTAGCCTGTTTGCGTGCAAATAAATGTGCAATTTGAAGTTGTTCCTGAAAGTTTGGTGCTGTAGTGGCGAAGTGCTATGATCTTAGATTGGGTTTGAGTCGCACGTGCTGTATAAGGGTGGCAGTCAGTGTTTTGCCTAATGTGACAGGCTGTGTGTGATTAGTGTAAGATGCAGCTCTGTTGACTCTTGAGTCCGATCATCCAGTTTACTGTTTTGCTATGAAGCTGTCAATGAAAGCGTAATGAGTGTTCTAATGTGGTCGCACTCATTTCGGCGTGCGTGTGATATAGTATGTGTTCCTAACAGTGTGTGCGTGAAAAGTTAATACTAATAGATGTAAAAAAAAGGGTGGGTATGTGTCATCTTGTAACTTGCACTGGTTACTGTGTTACATTTAATCAGAGAATGGAAGCGGTATGCATGTAATCTTGACAGATAATCTGACAAGGTGTGTGTGAGTAGTGTAAGCTGGAGCTCTGTTCACTGTTCAGTCCGATCATCCTGTTTACTGTATTGCTGTGAAGCTGTGAAAAAAATCGTAAGGAGTGTTCTGTTGTGGTTGCACTCAATTCGCCGTGCGTGTTATATAGTATGTGTTCTTAACCGTGTGTGCGTGAAAAGGTAATAGTAACAGACGTAAAAAGGTGTGTGTGTCATGTTGTAATTAGGAGTAGTTACTGTGTTGCATTAAATATACGAATGAATGGGTGTGTGTCAAACTTATGTTGTGCCTTGAATTATTGGAAGGAATGTTCTGTGTGGCGAGTCGGAGTGTTAGGAACGGAAGTAAAAATTGTGTAGAAGAGTGAACAGTTGGCTGTACTTACATGATATATGTTGGTGCGCAGTTTCTTTCCCCCTATCAAGGAAATGTTGAAAGCGTACCAATAACCTACAAGAGATAACGATAAAAAAAACAATATGTATCGGTTGGTTTAAACAAAGGTATGACCTGTTTGAGAAATTACGTAGTCCTTTGCTAAGTATTACCATAGAAAATGTAGATTTGCAAACAAACATGTCGCAGAATAATTTAACAGAGGTGCGATGTTGATATAGTAACAGTTGTAATAAACGCAAGTAAATGTATCAATACTGTCCCTTAGATGTATAGAAATAAAACTTGCATGCACTTACGTTGTAAGATTGAATGCCGTAATTTTTCAGTGGCTGTTGGTCGATAGCAGCAAGTACAGCGCCGTTCTGTAAGTCGAAGTTCTGTCCTCGCAGGTAAAAAGAGAGTATGACTTAAAGTGACCCGTCCCTCTGCTTAAATAGGGGGTAACGATGCAAGAATAATTTTTTTTTTTTTTGGTTTAAGAAAGGATCAAAGCTTTTAGTCCTTCCCTTGCCCCAAGGAAAAGTCACACTAGCTGATGTGCGCGACTTGGAAGTGTGAATGTTTGAATGTGTATGCAGATGGAGTTTCGACATTGGCGCGCCAGTAGACTTCCCTGGGCAACTCCCTTAAGGCCACATAAGATTTTGCTCGGAACTGACAAAGCAAAGGGCCTTTTTTTTTTACGTTAGTGTAATTAGACTTCAACTGTCTGCTCGAAGTTACACTTAAAAATGGCATATATAAAGCATCCAAAGTATACAAAGTTTCACTTTTAAACATACAACTCTTGTAATATACTGGCTCAAAGTTGTGGCGTTTATGTTTAGTATGAAAATACTGAAAATTGCTGCTGATGCGTCCATAAATGTGTGTGTGGCAACGTGAAAATACAGTGGGTGAATGAGAAAGATGGTCGATGATTTTGTTTGGCAAAAAAGAAATGTAAAGACAGGTGTGGTGCTGAACGGGTCAGAGGCCGGATGCAATATTTGCCATAAAAGTTGTGTTCTTCGTTTTATTATGAAAATCGTGAACATTGCTGCGTAAGTGGCGTGTGTGTGGCGTTGCGTGTGTGTGGCGTTGCGTGTGTGTGTGGCGTTGCGTGTGAGTGGCGTTGCGTGTGTGAGTGGCGTTGCGTGTGTGAGTGGGGTTGCGTGTGAGTGGCGTTGCGTGTGAGTGGCGTTGCGTGGCTGAGTGGCGTTCCTTGGGTGAGTGGCGTTGCATGGGTGAGTGGCGTTGCGTGGGTGAGTGGCGTTGCGTGGGTGAGTGGCGTTGCGTGTGTGAGTGGCGTTGCGTGTGTGTGTGGCGTTGCGTGTGTGTGTGGCGTTGCGTGTGTGTGTGGCGTTGCGTGTGTGAGTGGCGTTGCGTGTGTGAGTGGCGTTGCGTGTGTGAGTGGCGTTGCGTGTGTGAGTGGCGTTGCGTGTGTGAGTGGCGTTGCGTGTGTGAGTGGCGTTGCGTGGGTGAGTGGCGTTGCGTGGCTGAGTGGCGTTGCGTGGCTGAGTGGCGTAGCGCGTGTGAGTGGCATAGCGCGTGTGAGTGGCGTAGCGCGTGTGAGTGGCGTAGCGCGTGTGAGTGGCGTAGCGCGTGTGAGTGGCGTAGCGCGTGTGAGTGGCGTTGCGCGTGTGAGTGGCGTTGCGCGTGTGAGTGGCGTTGCGCGGCTGAGTGGCGTTGCGCGGGTGAGTGGCGTTGCGTGGGTGAGTGGCGTTGCGTGGCTGAGTGGCGTTGCGTGGCTGAGTGGCGTTGCGTGGCTGAGTGGCGTTGCGTGGCTGAGTGGCGTTGCGTGGCTGAGTGGCGTTGCGTGGCTGAGTGGCGTTGCGTGGCTGAGTGGCGTTGCGTGGCGTTGCGTGTGTGAGTGGCGTTGCGTGGGTGAGTGGCGTTGCGTGGGTGAGTGGCGTTGCGTGGGTGAGTGGCGTTGCGTGGGTGAGTGGCGTTGCGTGGGTGAGTGGCGTTGCGTGGGTGCGTGGCGTTGCGTGTGTGAGTGGCGTTGCGTGTGTGATTGGCGTGTGTGAGTGGCGTTGCGTGGCTGAGTGGCGTTGCGTGGCTGAGTGGCGTTGCGTGGGTGAGTGGCGTTGCGTGTGTGAGTGGCGTTGCGTGGGTGAGTGGCGTTGCGTGGGTGAGTGGCGTTGCGTGAGTGAGTGGCGTTGCGTGGGTGAGTGGCGTTGCGTGGGTGAGTGGCGTTGCGTGTGTGAGTGGCGTTGCATTGCGTGGGTGATTGGCGTTGCGTGGGTGAGTGGCGTTGCGTGGGTGAGTGGCGTTGCGTGGGTGAATGGCGTTGCGTGGCTGAGTGGCGTTGCGTGGCTGAGTGGCGTTGCGTGGCTGAGTGGCGTTGCGTGGCTGAGTGGCGTTGCGTGGCTGAGTGGCGTTGCGTGGCTGAGTGGCGTTGCGTGTGTGCGTGGCGTTGCGTGTGTGAGTGGCGTGTGTGAGTGGCGTTGCGTGGCTGAGTGGCGTTGCGTGGCTGAGTGGCGTTGCGTGGCTGAGTGGCGTTGCGTGGGTGAGTGGCGTTGCGTGGGTGAGTGGCGTTGCGTGGGTGAGTGGCGTTGCGTGGGTGAGTGGCGTTGCGTGTGTGAGTGGCATTGCGTGTGTGAGTGGCGTTGCGTGCCTGAGTGGCGTTGCGTGCCTGAGTGGCGTTGCGTGGCTGAGTGGCGTTGCGTGGGTGAGTGGCGTTGCGTGGGTGAGTGGCGTTGCGTGGGTGAGTGGCGTTGCGTGGGTGAGTGGCGTTGCGTGGGTGAGTGGCGTTGCGTGGGTGAGTGGCGTTGCGGGTGAGTGGCGTTGCGTGGGTGAGTGGCGTTGAGTGGCGTTGCGTGGCTGAGTGGCGTTGCGTGGCTGAGTGGCCTTACCGTAATTCGACTTGAACTGTCTGCTCCAAGTTACCCTTCAAAATAGCATGAGGGGTTGAGGGTGAGTGAGGGTGAGGGTGAGTGATGGTGAGGCTGCTGCGGATGCGCCCCTTAATGTGTGTGTATAAGAAATATGGTAGTTATCCAAAAGAAGGCAGCATCGGAAATGTTTCACTGAAGGCAACATAGGAAATCTTTAGTCTGTACAAGCGTCGACGTAGAATAGGCCGATTTTAAATACCACGCTGTAGAGGGAAGTTGTGAAATACTAGGCATGGTTATGTAAAGTAAATAAGTTTTGTTAAAAAAACATCACGTTTCTAGTGTTAGTATTTTCGTTCAGTGGGATTGTTTAAGTTTAGCGAAAAAGCATCACGTTTCTAGTGTTAGTATTTTCTTCCAGTGGGTTTGTTTTTGGGGGGGTTTGTTGTTGTTCTCGAGGTAACACCCGGCTCGCATCCTGCTGTTCTAACTTAGCACATCCCCAAAGGAACTTCACAAGTGATTACAATCTTGACGACGGCGCTTAAAGTAGTCTAGCATCCTGGAGTTTTGGTAACGAAAGCCTTGGAGTCTGTGGCCTGGCTTTGTGTTCATGTAAATGGTATTAAAGAATGGTCCCAGCAGGTCCGTCGTATTGTTGGGGGTTATGGCGGGTTGCGAGGACTGTTTAGTCACGTGGATGTGCTAGAGGCTCTGTGATGTCACTCTGTGTCGGAGGAGGGAAATAGTAGGCCCGTTGAATTGAACTGACTCTGTGTGTTTCATTCCGTTTATAAACATGTCAAAATATTACATTTTTTTTAGGTGCAATGCTATAGATACAAGCGCTATTTTTGGCGTAGCAGCCTGTAGAGGGAGGGGTGGGAATAGTAGGTCTGCTGATTAGGGAATGTACAAGGCCATGTAGCTTGTAATGCGTCTGTCATTATTTCATTTTGTCGACGATTTCACTTTCAAGTCATTTTGTGTTCTGAGAGCCTGGCTGTGTGCAGGGACAGAGAGGGGAGGTGCTGGCGTCTGGGGAGGGGGAGTTGAATTGCGAGCCTGGATGTGTACGGGAACAGAGGGGAGAGGTGCTGGCGTTTGTGGGTTGTAATATTAACTGTTTTTTAGGTGCAATGCTATACATACTAACGGCGTTGCGTGTGTGAGTGGCGTTGCGTGTGTGAGTGGCGTTGCGTGTGTGAGTGGCGTTGCGTGTGTGAGTGGCGTTGTATGTGTGTGGCGTTGCGTGTGTGAGTGGCGTTGCGTGTGAGTGGCGTTGCGTGTGTGAGTGGCGTTGCGTGTGTGAGTGGGGTTGCGTGTGAGTGGCGTTGCGTGGCTGAGTGGCGTTCCTTGGGTGAGTGGCGTTGCGTGGGTGAGTGGCGTTGCGTGGGTGAGTGGCGTTGCGTGGGTGAGTGGCGTTGCGTGGGTGAGTGGCGTTGCGTGTGTGAGTGGCGTTGCGTGTGTGAGTGGCGTTGCGTGTGTGAGTGGCGTTGCGTGTGTGTGTGGCGTTGCGTGTGTGTGTGGCGTTGCGTGTGTGTGTGGCGTTGCGTGTGTGAGTGGCGTTGCGTGTGTGAGTGGCGTTGCGTGTGTGAGTGGCGTTGCGTGTGTGAGTGGCGTTGCGTGTGTGAGTGGCGTTGCGTGTGTGAGTGGGGTTGCGTGTGTGAGTGGGGTTGCGTGGGTGAGTGGCGTTGCGTGGGTGAGTGGCGTTGCGTGGGTGAGTGGCGTTGCGTGGGTGAGTGGCGTTGCGTGGGTGAGTGGCGTTGCGTGGCTGAGTGGCGTTGCGCGTGTGAGTGGCGTTGCGCGTGTGAGTGGCGTTGCGCGTGTGAGTGGCGTTGCGCGTGTGAGTGGCGTTGCGTGGGTGAGTGGCGTTGCGTGGGTGAGTGAAACAGGCAGAAACGTAAATGGAGAGGGGGGTGAGAGTTAAAAGAGAGAGTGAAACAGGCAGAAACGTGGAGAGTTAAAAGAAAGAGCAAATGAATATAAGCTGCGAGATGTGGCATAACAGAAGGATTGGTAGTGCGTGCACCGCTGCTTGGGGTATCTGCGAGATTTGTGTAAGTAAATGGAGAGGGGGGTGAGAGTTAAAAGAGAGAGTGAAACAGGCAGAAACGTGGAGAGTTAGAAGAAAGAGCGAAGGAATGTAAGCTGCGAGATGTGGCATAACAGAAGGATTGGTAGTGCGTGCACCGCTGCTTGGGGTATCTGCGAGATTTGTGTAAGTAAATGGAGAGGGGGGTGAGAGTTAAAAGAGAGAGTGAAACAGGCAGAAACGTGGAGAGTTAGAAGAAAGAGCGAAGGAATGTAAGCTGCGAGATGTGGCATAACAGAAGGATTGGTAGTGCGTGCACCGCTGCTTGGGGTATCTGCGAGATTTGTGTAAGTAAATGGAGAGGGGGGTGAGAGTTGGAAGAGAGAGTGAAACAGGCAGAAACGTGGAGAGTTAAAAGAAAGAGGGAATGAATCTAAGCTGCGAGATGTGGCGTAACAGAAGGATTGGTACTGCGTGCACCGCTGCTTGGGGTATCTGCGAGATTTGTGTAAGTAAATGGAGAGGGGGGTGAGAGTTAAAAGAGAGAGTGAAACAGGCAGAAACGTGGAGAGTTAAAAGAAAGAGCGAATGAATCTAAGCTGCGAGATGTGGCATAACAGAAGGATTTGTAGTGCGTGCACCGCTGCTTGGGGTACGACAAACGAGATGGTGACTAAAGTTTCAAACATGAGGTTGGAAGGCAGTGAAGTGAAATGTGAGGAGGCACCTCTTCAAATTGTAAAACAGACGGAGGGCATTGCTGTGGGGAGGGGGTGTAGGAGAAATGTACAATGTACACGCGTTGCGTGGCTGAGTGGCGTTGCGTGGGTGAGTGGCGTTGCGTGTGTGAGTGGCGTTGCGTGGGTGAGTGGCGTTGCGTGGGTGAGTGGCGTTGCGTGGGTGAGTGGCGTTGCGTGGGTGAGTGGCGTTGCGTGGGTGAGTGGCGTTGCGTGTGTGAGTGGCGTTGCGTTGCGTGGGTGATTGGCGTTGCGTGGGTGAGTGGCGTTGCGTGGGTGAGTGGCGTTGCGTGGGTGAGTGGCGTTGCGTGGCTGAGTGGCGTTGCGTGGCTGAGTGGCGTTGCGTGGCTGAGTGGCGTTGCGTGGCTGAGTGGCGTTGCGTGGCTGAGTGGCGTTGCGTGGCTGAGTGGCGTTGCGTGTGTGCGTGGCGTTGCGTGGCTGAGTGGCATTGCGTGTGTGCGTGGCGTTGCGTGTGTGAGTGGCGTGTGTGAGTGGCGTTGCGTGGCTGAGTGGCGTTGCGTGGCTGAGTGGCGTTGCGTGGGTGAGTGGCGTTGCGTGGGTGAGTGGCGTTGCGTGGGTGAGTGGCGTTGCGTGCCTGAGTGGCGTTGCGTGGCTGAGTGGCGTTGCGTGGGTGAGTGGCGTTGCGTGGGTGAGTGGCGTTGCGTGGGTGAGTGGCGTTGCGTGGGTGAGTGGCGTTGCGTGGGTGAGTGGCGTTGCGTGGGTGAGTGGGTGAGTGGCGTTGCGGGTGAGTGGCGTTGCGTGGGTGAGTGGCGTTGCGTGGGTGAGTGGCGTTGCGTGGGTGAGTGGCGTTGCGTGGGTGAGTGGCGTTGCGTGGGTGAGTGGCGTTGCGTGCCTGAGTGGCGTTGCGTGGCTGAGTGGCGTTGCGTGGGTGAGTGGCGTTGCGTGGGTGAGTGGCGTTGCGTGGGTGAGTGGCGTTGCGTGGGTGAGTGGCGTTGCGTGGGTGAGTGGGTGAGTGGCGTTGCGGGTGAGTGGCGTTGCGTGGGTGAGTGGCGTTGCGTGGGTGAGTGGCGTTGAGTGGCGTTGCGTGGCTGAGTGGCGTTGCGTGGCTGAGTGGCCTTACCGTAATTCGACTTGAACTGTCTGCTCCAAGTTACCCTTCAAAATAGCATGAGGGGTTGAGGGTGAGTGAGGGTGAGGGTGAGTGATGGTGAGGCTGCTGCGGATGCGCCCCTTAATGTGTGTGTATAAGAAATATGGTAGTTATCCAAAAGAAGGCAACATCGGAAATGTTTCACTGAAGGCAACATAGGAAATCTTTAGTCTGTACAAGCGTCGACGTAGAATAGGCCGATTTTAAATACCACGCTGTAGAGGGAAGTTGTGAAATACTAGGCATGGTTATGTAAAGTAAATAAGTTTTGTTAAAAAAACATCACGTTTCTAGTGTTAGTATTTTCGTTCAGTGGGATTGTTTAAGTTTAGCGAAAAAGCATCACGTTTCTAGTGTTAGTATTTTCTTCCAGTGGGTTTGTTTTTGGGGGGGTTTGTTGTTGTTCTCGAGGTAACACCCGGCTCGCATCCTGCTGTTCTAAATTAGCACATCCCCAAAGGAACTTCACAAGTGATTACAATCTTGACGACGGCGCTTAAAGTAGTCTAGCATCCTGGAGTTTTGGTAACGAAAGCCTTGGAGTCTGTGGCCTGGCTTTGTGTTCATGTAAATGGTATTAAAGAATGGTCCCAGCAGGTCCGTCGTATTGTTGGGGGTTATGGCGGGTTGCGAGGACTGTTTAGTCACGTGGATGTGCTAGAGGCTCTGTGATGTCACTCTGTGTCGGAGGAGGGAAATAGTAGGCCCGTTGAATTGAACTGACTCTGTGTGTTTCATTCCGTTTATAAACATGTCAAAATATTACATTTTTTTTAGGTGCAATGCTATAGATACAAGCGCTATTTTTGGCGTAGCAGCCTGTAGAGGGAGGGGTGGGAATAGTAGGTCTGCTGATTAGGGAATGTACAAGGCCATGTAGCTTGTAATGCGTCTGTCATTATTTCATTTTGTCGACGATTTCACTTTCAAGTCATTTTGTGTTCTGAGAGCCTGGCTGTGTGCAGGGACAGAGAGGGGAGGTGCTGGCGTCTGGGGAGGGGGAGTTGAATTGCGAGCCTGGATGTGTACGGGAACAGAGGGGAGAGGTGCTGGCGTTTGTGGGTTGTAATATTAACTGTTTTTTAGGTGCAATGCTATACATACTAACGGCGTTGCGTGTGTGAGTGGCGTTGCATGTGTGTGTGGCGTTGCGTGTGTGAGTGGCGTTGCGTGTGTGAGTGGCGTTGCGTGTGTGAGTGGCGTTGCGTGTGTGTGGCGTTGCGTGTGTGAGTGGCGTTGCGTGTGAGTGGCGTTGCGTGTGTGAGTGGCGTTGCGTGTGAGTGGCGTTGCGTGTGAGTGGCGTTGCGTGGCTGAGTGGCGTTCCTTGGGTGAGTGGCGTTGCGTGTGTCAGTGGCGTTGCGTGTGTCAGTGGCGTTGCGTGGGTGAGTGGCGTTGCGTGGGTGAGTGGCGTTGCGTGGGTGAGTGGCGTTGCGTGTGTGAGTGGCGTTGCATGGGTGAGTGGCGTTGCGTGGGTGAGTGGCGTTGCGTGGGTGAGTGGCGTTGCGTGGGTGAGTGGCGTTGCGCGTGTGAGTGGCGTTGCGTGGGTGAGTGGCGTTGCGTGGGTGAGTGGCGTTGCGTGGGTGAGTGGCGTTGCGTGGGTGAGTGGCGTTGCGTGGGTGAGTGGCGTTGCGTGGGTGAGTGGCGTTGCGTGGCTGAGTGGCGTTGCGTGGCTGAGTGGCGTTGCGTGGCTGAGTGGCGTTGCGTGGCTGAGTGGCGTTGCGTGGCTGAGTGGCGTTGCGTGGCTGAGTGGCGTTGTGTAGCTGAGTGGCGTTGCGTGGCTGAGTGGCGTTGCGTGGCTGAGTGGCGTTGCGTGGGTGAGTGGCGTTGCGTGGGTGAGTGGCGTTGCGTGGGTGAGTGGCGTTGCGTGGCTGAGTGGCGTTGCGTGGCTGAGTGGCGTTGCGTGGCTGAGTGGGGTTGCGTGGCTGAGTGGGGTTGCGTGGGTGAGTGGGGTTGCGTGGGTGAGTGGGGTTGCATGGGTGAGTGGCGTTGCGTGGGTGAGTGGCGTTGCGTGGGTGAGTGGCGTTGCGTGGGTGAGTGGCGTTGCGTGTGTGAGTGGCGTTGCGTTGCGTGGGTGATTGGCGTTGCGTGGGTGAGTGGCGTTGCGTGGGTGAGTGGCGTTGCGTGGCTGAGTGGCGTTGCGTGGCTGAGTGGCGTTGCGTGGCTGAGTGGCGTTGCGTGGCTGAGTGGCGTTGCGTGGCTGAGTGGCGTTGCGTGGCTGAGTGGCGTTGCGTGGCTGAGTGGCGTTGCGTGGCTGAGTGGCGTTGCGTGGCTGAGTGGCGTTGCGTGGGTGAGTGGCGTTGCGTGGCTGAGTGGCGTTGCGTGGCTGAGTGGCGTTGCGTGGCTGAGTGGCGTTGCGTGGCTGAGTGGGGTTGCGTGGGTGAGTGGCGTTGCGTGGGTGAGTGGCGTTGCGTGGGTGAGTGGCGTTGCGTGGGTGAGTGGCGTTGCGTGGGTGAGTGGCGTTGCGTGTGTGAGTGGCGTTGCGTTGCGTGGGTGATTGGCGTTGCGTGGGTGAGTGGCGTTGCGTGGGTGAGTGGCGTTGCGTGGCTGAGTGGCGTTGCGTGGCTGAGTGGCGTTGCGTGGCTGAGTGGCGTTGCGTGGCTGAGTGGCGTTGCGTGGGTGAGTGGCGTTGCGTGGCTGAGTGGCGTTGCGTGGGTGAGTGGCGTTGCGTGGGTGAGTGGCGTTGCGTGGGTGAGTGGCGTTGCGTGTGTGAGTGGCGTTGCGTGTGTGAGTGGCGTTGCGTGTGTGAGTGGCGTTGCGTGTGTGAGTGGCGTTGCGTGCCTGAGTGGCGTTGCGTGGCTGAGTGGCGTTGCGTGGCTGAGTGAAACAGGCAGAAACGTAAATGGAGAGGGGGGTGCGAGTTAAAAGAGAGAGTGAAACAGGCAGAAACGTGGAGAGTTAAAAGAAAGAGCGAATGAATCTAAGCTGCGAGATGTGGCATAACAGAAGGATTTTTAGTGCGTGCACCGCTGCTTGGGGTATCTGCGAGATTTGTGTAAGTAAATGGAGAGGGGGGTGAGAGTTGGAAGAGAGAGTGAAACAGGCAGAAACGTGGAGAGTTAAAAGAAAGAGGGAATGAATCTAAGCTGCGAGATGTGGCATAACAGAAGGATTGGTAGTGCGTGCACCGCTGCTTGGGGTACGACAAACAGGAGATGGTGACTAAAGTTTCAAACATGAGGTTGGAAGGCAGTGAAGTGAAATGTGAGGAGGCACCTCTTCAAATTGTAAAACAGACGGAGGGCATTGCTGTGGGGAGGGGGTGTAGGAGAAATGCACATTGCGGACAGGGGAGGGGGCGGAGAGGGGAGAGCGGCATGTGGGTGTGAAGAACCCGGGGCCTTTGAAGTGGTTCAAAGGTGTCGGAGGAATGCGGCAGAGGGAACAGACGGCGATTGCGGCTGAGGGAACTGATGTGCACGAGCTTTTAAGCTCAATGCACATGCGCATTGAGCTTAAAAGTCACGGGCACTGCAAGGAATCGCCACGATTCCTTGGAAAAGTTGGATAAAGAGTGGATAAGCCCCCATAGTCTCGCAAGCTCGATGCGCATGCGCATCGACAGGCGAGACCTAATGAAAAACTGGGGGGGTCATAGCACTCTCCGTTTGTATGCACTCTTTTATGACACTTAATAGCTCACTGGGATTTTAACTTAAACACTCACTGTAAATAAAAAAAAAAGGATGTCTCGAACAAAGTGCTAACCTATTTTCATCATATGCTCTCCCTGATCTGCATTTAGCATACAGTTTGCAGCAGACATATTAACTCTCTGTCCTACTTACTAATTAGCCAAAACTTCCACTAGACAAAATTCCGATCTGTATCGTGATATTTTTATTGTATGTAAATTTATTGAGGAAAGAAAGACCGTAACAGATGCTTGTAAAATTCAAATACTTGCAAAGAAGGTGAATACTATTTGTAGTTATTAATAACGCAATGGCTCCTAATTGATTGTATTCAGGTTTCATTGACAAGGGATGCCATCCACAGCTAACTTCTAGAGCTTGAGCCACGTAAAAAATCAAGGTAAAAGTCTCAGGAATAAATACATATTTAGATATGGCTCTGACCTGAAGGCGACTATAGGGAATCTTCCTCATGCTAACAGGCCGGAAAAGGGTACAGTCCCCGAGAAAACAGCCTAGACTTGAAAATATAAACCTTTACCCGAGGCAGGAGCTGAAAGAAACCGCCGATGCAATAAGGTTGGTGCCTCATAATCGCACTGGAGCAATCATCACGGTCTCTGCCTCTTGACTCCACAGAACGGTCGGAACAGAGGCGTAAATTAACTTTTACTTTTATTCCTTGCTGCCTGCCCCACGATGCATCCCTGCGGGCTTCAGAAGACGGGGCAAGAAGGCAGGCTAGCCAGAGGAGGCTATAAATAATTAAATGAGGGCCTGCGGCCATGCGTTCTCTCTCGGTCATCTCTTGCAACTGTGATGCGTGCCTCGCTTCACCAGACGCGCACTTTCAGTTGCGCTTTGCGCATGGCAATGGTCACCAAACCAGCCACCACCCTGCGCGCCGTGCACCAATCAGAAAAGGCCACGGCGAGGTGCTGGTGCAACAAACGACGTACTTTACCAGATAATCACAACACAATACCAAATATACATGATGAATCTGTAGGGCTTGCTGGCTCTGCTGAACTTGGTCACCACTCACCAGCAGCCCGCCCCCCCCCCCCCCACGGTGACACGGCACGCGCATACGCGGCGGCGGAACGAAAGACCGAAAGTGAAAGAATTTCTTTCAAAGAAAGTCTACTCTGTCCTGCGGCCGCCATTTCATGAGATTCGAGTGGCTCTGTGGCTGGCGGCTCAGAGAGTGTAATAAATGTTATGCACCAGCACCATTTCGGACTACGGACTTGCTCTGGGGGGGCCCCGCACCATTTCGAAGACTGTCTCGGGGCCCCGGGCCGGCCCGGGCTGCCCGCACCATTTTGAAGACTGCCCCTCTCTCTCTCCTGGTCCCAGGGGGGCCCCGCCGGTGGCGGCCGGGGCCCCGCACCACCATTTTCAAACAGACAAATATCACCACTAGTAGTCTCGGAGAGGCCCCGGCCTAGGGCCCCGCGGCCCGCACCATTTCAGTCGCAGGGGCCCCGGCCGGCCCGGGGCCCGCGCTGCGCAACATTTTAGAGCCACTCTACCACAATTGTTTTGTTGTATGATGACGTGAGGACTGAGGAGGGGGCCGGGGGCCCCCAGGCAGCGCGAGGCCCCCCCGCAATGCGGGGCCTGCGGGGGCTTGTTACGCCCCTGATTAAATGCACCTCGGCTCACCCTTACAGCAGGAAGGCGGGTGTCGGCAATGCCGGCTGTTCATCAAGAGGGACGGGGGCGGGAGAGGACACGGACGGCGGGAGACACCGGAGCAGGAAGGCGGGTTCCGGCAAAACTGCACGTGTACTTTGTAAACTCGCGCAGGCTCGGGGGACGTCCCCGCTGGCGGGATAAATATATAAAACAAGTCAGTCCCGGGCCGGCCAGCTAATCACAGCGCGGCCCGGGGAATGACATCACGGAGGTGTGGGGGTGTCCCGGGCCGGCAGCCAATCACAGCGCGGCCCGGGAATGACGTCACGGGGGTGTCCCGGGCCGGCAGCCAATGGCAGCGCGGCCCGGGACAAAGGGGCGGGGCTTAAAAAAAGCACCAGAAACGCCCCCGAATCGCGTTTTCGAGAGAAAACGCGATTGACAGCCTCTGCCTCCCAATGGCTAGCCTCCATTTATGGAGCTAGCCAATTGGAAACAGAGGCTGTCCTAACCTCACTATTAAAAACAACAGATTTCGATCTGGGAGGGGCTTCGCCCCTCGCCAGGTTACGAAACCTAAAAATTGGTGTTACTTTACCGCTGGCATGGAAGAAACAGGGAGTGAATTGTAAAACAACAGCCGAAGAGATGGAGAGCAACGTCGTAGTTCAATATAAGTCGACTGAATAAAAAAATGGAGGCACGCTTTCTCACGTCCTCCCGTGTGGCTCAGGGCACGTCCATGCACAAACAGCAACAGAGGAACGGGAGAAGAAGATACGTCACAGGAGCTCTCGAGGAAGAAACAGGTAGGAGCACGCTCAGCAATTTAAATTGTGGTAAATGACGGTTGAACTGACTAGGACTGCAGTGACTTGACTTTCTGTGATATTTCCTTCAAAATAGGTAAAATTAATGTACAGAAATCAAATAAATTACAGTTAAATCGGCAAACTTGTAAGTTAAAGTTTTTTTTTTTTTTGCTTTTCTTCCTTCGCTTTATTCTCTATGCTCAAACCACAGCAGCCAGAAAAGCAACAAAGATGTATTTTCTTTTACAAATCAAGAAAAAAACATCATTTAGTCATAACAAAACAAACACAGTATAGTCCCAAGAACATCAACTCCCATCAATCCATGGGGAAACATCATAATATAGTCCTTCTACATTGTCCATGCACTCCTCTGAAAGGTCCTCCATCTTGTGAAGCCTTCCTCTTTCTTCGCGCAAGTCACGCCTGAATCCTATTGGTCCTGTTTTGCACCATCATGTCCTGAAACATAATGAAAACACAAGGAGTTAATCCGTCCAAGGTCGAGTCATCTTGACACTTACTAGCCACGTCAGTGCACTCCAAACACCAAGCAACATTGAAGAAAACAGGTTACTTACAGCCATACGGGTGGGTTCGCACTAACCGTGCACGGGAGGGATAATCCTCGCCTCCGCGTCCTTAATAGAATTGAAACTTACCGTTACTATGCTAGGCAAATTTCGATTCTATGTCAGGACCGGAGGCTCCGATTATGCTAGTTCAAAGCTTACTTACCACCAACCGTGCCACATCCACCACCGGTTTAAAATAAAACCTCTTAAAGGTGGAATCAGAAGACCAATCCGCTGCGCGCATAAGGTCTTCCAATCGAGCTCCCAGAGAGAAAGCCTTAGAAGCCATCGCGCCTCTAGCCGAATGCGCCCCAAAAGTATAACAAAATTAATAAAATTATGTCATTGATGTCAACGATAGTCTTCCCCTCAGATTATTTATGCATCCCATAAAAACAGTGTGACCCGGTCCCTGTTTTACCCCCGCCTGGACTGTGCCCCCCTGAAACCTTACCGTTGTCAAGGACTTCCCACTCACGCACTTTTAGACAACCCCCTCGGGTCCGTAACCGTGTCAGAGCGAACAGCATGACCCACAGTGCCCCGCCCCTCTCTCTGTTCCAGGAACCTATCACCGGGCCTCAGGCACCGGAAGTACGTCACCGTGAACCCGGAAGGCCCACCTCCGAGGCAGCGACAGCACCAGTGAAAAGCGAACGCCACTGTGAGGACGAGGTCGGAGCATTGTGGCAGGATACTCAGACTGGCGTCGGAGAGCGAGAGGAAGAGCAAGCCGAAGAAGACGAGTGGTCGGAGGACTGGTGGAGCCCTTGAGGAGGTGGCTGAAGAGCGGCCGTAGCTCAACTGGAGAGCTACGGCGGACCGGGTGAGTAGCGTAAACCTCCCCGTGAGCACGCTAGGTGTTCAGTGTATATATTGTATAGTCCTCTCACCTTTAGGCACTTGTCGCACGTTAATTGCACTGTGATTATTGTAAAGCACTTCACCTTGCAAACACCCCTCTTCCCGCCACCGTCACCCTAACACACTTTTCTCTGACCTACTTCCCTGACTTCCGTACGTTCCTCCTCCCCATAGAACCCTACCTCACTAGTCCTTCTTTTCTTCCCCCACACGTCCCGGTGTCGGTGTCAGCATACGATTGAGACCAGGTTCGGTCTAACGGTCCCTTCTCTCTCTTATTGCCCTCCGAGGTATCTCCCCAGCTACGGAGACGAAGAACATCCCAAGACCCGGCAATAGAAGATCGTCGACCAGGAAGAACCACCCGTCGTACCGGACTGCCTTTGTCATCCTGTCTATTGACTTTCGTACCAATAAAACTCTACTATAGCCCACTATATCCGGCCTCCTTGCCTGATTTTCCGGCCCGCGACACCCCCACGATCACAAACAGCTTTTGTGCAGTAATCGACTGATGGTTGCTGTAACTGACTGATTTTTCTTTTCCAAAATAAGGAGATACAGATGTACTTCGTGAAATTGAAAATCAGCCGACCAAGAACAAATGTGAAATTGCATCATTAGGTGGCAGCAAATATTCATTTCCTCTTTCAGGAAATCAAATAAATTACACCACTGCTTCCATAAATGAAATGCTCGGTTCACGAGGCACTCAAACAGCTCACTGTTATGTAAAGCTTGTAACTGATTAAGACCATTTTTAAGGGTTTTAAACAAAAACGCTGACTATGGGCTCCGTTACTGGTTTTCTCTATTTCTTTAATTTTCCGATCTGATTACTAATTTCCTTCCCTTACTCACGATTAAGACGTGATCCTTAAGGGACTGGGAAATTTCAGATGACAGGCAGCCAGGTAATCGCGTTATAGATGAGCAGTGGCAGTTGTCTGGTGTAGAGTACAGCACGTTTTGGCTTGCTCAAAGTCACATAAACACAGCACAGCAGGGCTGCCAGGTCAGATGAACACTGGTGAAAGTTTAATAGGTAAACAGATCACGCAGGACGCATATTGAAGAAACAGGAACTCTAACTGGCATTTAAGCGTGGAGGGCGACCGGTGGGTGGTCACTGGTGGGGCTGATTTGTGCTAGATGAAGAGTTGGAGAAAAATTGTAGGTTGCTTGAAGTTATTTGAGGTTGAGTAGGAACAAAGGATGTCTTCAGTCGTTTTTAGAGGTTGCAGATGCAGGTTCTTTAGTCCAAATCGTCGCCAAATTAATGTAGTAACTGACTCCACGCAGGTTGGTGATATTCAGGTAGATTTATTGAAGATAGATGGAGATCAGTAGTACATCAGTAGATAGCCCCACCAGGAGTGTCCAGCTAGGCACTCAGCCCTATTCCAACTGCCAGCTTCCTAGATTAACACTCCAAATGACATCATACCTGAGTGTTCCATATGTGGAGCAGTGGGAGACTTGTATACACTTAATATACAGGATATTACACCCAGTCACTGGAGGGAGCTCAGACTACACTCATTACACCGAGGGCCCGGTCACTGGAGGGAGCTCAGACTACACTCATTACACCGAGGGCCCAGTCACTGGAGGGAGCTCAGACTACACTCATTACACCGAGGGCCCAGTCACTGGAGGGAGCTCAGACTACACTCATTACACCGAGGGCCCGGTCACTGGAGGGAGCTCAGACTACACTCATTACACCGAGGGCCCAGTCACTGGAGGGAGCTCAGACTACACTCATTACACCGAGGGCCCAGTCACTGGAGGGAGCTCAGACTACACTCATTACACAGACGGCCCAGTCACTGGAGGGAGCTCAGACTACACTCATTACACCGAGGGCCCGGTCACTGGAGGGAGCTCAGACTACACTCATTACACCGAGGGCCCAGTCACTGGAGGGAGCTCAGACTACACTCATTACACCGAGGGCCCAGTCACTGGAGGGAGCTCAGACTACACTCATTACACCGAGGGCCCAGTCACTGGAGGGAGGTCAGACTACACTCATTACACCGAGGGCCCAGTCACTGGAGGGAGCTCAGACTACACTCATTACACCGAGGGCCCGGTCACTGGAGGGAGCTCAGACTACACTCATTACACCGAGGGCCCAGTCACTGGAGGGAGCTCAGACTACACTCATTACACCGAGGGCCCAGTCACTGGAGGGAGCTCAGACTACACTCATTACACCGAGGGCCCAGTCACGGGAGGGAGGTCAGACTACACTCATTACACAGAGGGCCCAGTCACTGGAGGGAGCTCAGACTACACTCATTACACTGAGGGCCCAGTCACTGGAGGGAGCTCAGACTACACTCATTACACCGAGGGCCCAGTCACTGGAGGGAGCTCAGGCTACACTCATTACACCGAGGGCCCAGTCACTGGCCGGAGCTCAAACTACACTCATTACACCGAGGGCCCAGTCACTGGAGGGAGCTCAGACTACACTCATTACACCGAGGGCC
This sequence comes from Lissotriton helveticus, assembly GCF_964261635.1. Classification (NCBI taxonomy): domain Eukaryota; kingdom Metazoa; phylum Chordata; class Amphibia; order Caudata; family Salamandridae; genus Lissotriton; species Lissotriton helveticus. Next base: position 8,615,260 of record NC_136071.1, read on the forward strand.
CGGTCACTGGAGGGAGCTCAGACTACACTCATTACACCGAGGGCCCAGTCACTGGAGGGAGCTCAGACCTACACTCATTACACTGAGGGCCCAGTCACTGGATGGAGCTCAGACTACACTTATTACACCGAGGGCCCAGTCACTGGAGGGAGGTCAGACTACACTCATTACACCGAGGGCCCAGTCACTGGAGGGAGGTCAGACTACACTCATTACACCGAGGGCCCAGTCACTGGAGGGAGCTCAGGCTACACTCATTACACTGAGGGCCCGGTCACTGGAGGGAGCTCAGGCTACACTCATTACACCAAGGGCCCAGTCACTGGAGGGAGCTCAGGCTACACTCATTACACTGAGGGCCCGGTCACTGGAGGGAGTTCAGAGTACACTCATTACACCGAGGGCCCGGTCACTGGAGGGAGCTCAGACTACACTCATTACACCGAGGGCCCAGTCACTGGAGGGAGCTCAGACTACACTCATTACACAGAGGGCCCAGTCACTGGAGGGAGCTCAGACTACACTCATTACACCGAGGGCCCAGTCACGGGAGGGAGGTCAGACTACACTCATTACACAGAGGGCCCAGTCACTGGAGGGAGGTCAGACTACACTCATTACACTGAGGGCACAGTCACTAGAGGGAGCTCAGACTACACTCATTACACCGAGGGCCCAGTCACTGGAGGGAGCTCAGACTACACTCATTACACCGAGGGCCCAGTCACGGGAGGGAGGTCAGACTACACTCATTACACAGAGGGCCCAGTCACTGGAGGGAGGTCAGACTACACTTATTACACCGAGGGCCAGTCACTGGAGGGAGCTCAGACTACACTCATTACACCGAGGGCCCAGTCACTGGAGGGAGCTCAGACTACACTCATTACACCCAGGGCCCAGTCACTGGAGGGAGCTCAGACTACACTCATTACACCGAGGGCCCAGTCACTGGAGGGAGCTCAGACTACACTCATTACACCGAGGGCCCGGTCACTGGAGGGAGCTCAGACTACACTCATTACACTGAGGGCCCAGTCACTGGAGGGAGGTCAGACTACACTCATTACACTGAGGGCCCAGTCACTGGAGGGAGCTCAGACCTACACTCATTACACTGAGGGCCCGGTCACTAGAGGGAGGTCAGACTACACTCATTACACCGAGGCCCAGTCACTGGAGGGAGCTCAGACTACACTCATTACACTGAGGGCCCAGTCACTGGAGGGAGCTCAGACTACACTCATTACACTGAGGGCCCAGTCACTGGCCGGAGGTCAGACTACACTCATTACACTGAGGGCCCAGTCACTGGCCGGTGTTCAGACTACACTCATTACACTGAGGGCCCAGTCACTGGAGGGAGCTCAGACCTACACTCATTACACTGAGGGCCCGGTCACTGGAGGAAGCTCAGACTACACTCATTACACCGAGAGCCCAGTCACTGGAGGGAGCTCAGGCTACACTCATTACACCGAGGGCCTAGTCACTGGAGGGAGCTCAGACTACACTCATTACACCCAGGGCCCAGTCACTGGAGGGAGCTCAGACTACACTCATTACACCGAGGGCCCAGTCACTGGAGGGAGCTCAGACTACACTCATTACACCGAGGGCCTAGTCACTGGAGGGAGCTCAGACTACACTCATTACACCCAGGGCCCAGTCACTGGAGGGAGCTCAGACTACACTCATTACACCGAGGGCCCAGTCACTGGAGGGAGCTCAGACTACACTCATTACACTGAGGGCCCGGTCACTGGAGGGAGCTCAGACTACACTCATGACACCGAGGGCCCAGTCACTGGAGGGAGCTCAGACCTACACTCATTACACCGAGGGCCCAGTCACTGGAGGAAGCTCAGACTACACTCATTACACTGAGGGCCCAGTCACTGGAGGGAGCTCAGACTACACTCATTACACCGAGGGCCCGGTCACTGGAGGGAGCTCAGACTACACTCATTACACCGAGGCCCAGTCACTGGAGGGAGCTCAGACTACACTCATTACACTGAGGGCCCAGTCACTGGCCGGAGGTCAGACTACACTCATTACACTGAGGGCCCAGTCACTGGCCGGTGTTCAGACTACACTCATTACACTGAGGGCCCAGTCACTGGAGGGAGCTCAGACCTACACTCATTACACTGAGGGCCCGGTCACTGGAGGAAGCTCAGACTACACTCATTACACCGAGAGCCCAGTCACTGGAGGGAGCTCAGACTACACTCATTACACCGAGGGCCCAGTCACTGGAGGGAGCTCAGACTACACTCATTACACCGAGGGCCCAGTCACTGGAGGGAGCTCAGACTACACTCATTACACTGAGGGCCCAGTCACTGGAGGGAGCTCAGACTACACTCATTACACCGAGGGCCCAGTCACTGGAGGAAGCTCAGACTACACTCATTACACTGAGGGCCCAGTCACTGGAGGGAGGTCAGACTACACTCATTACACTGAGGGCACAGTCACTGGAGGGAGCTCAGAATACACTCATTACACCGAGGGCCCAGTCACTGGAGGAAGCTCAGACTACACTCATTACACTGAGGGCACAGTCACTGGAGGGAGCTCAGACTACACTCATTACACCGAGGGCCCAGTCACTGGAGGGAGCTCAGACTACACTCATTACACCGAGGGCCCAGTCACTGGAGGGAGCTCAGACTACACTCATTACACCGAGGGCCCGGTCACTGGAGGAAGCTCAGACTACACTCATTACTCCGAGGGCCCAATCACTGGAGGGAGCTCAGACTACACTCATTACACAGAGGGCCCAGTCACTGGAGGGAGCTCAGACTACACTCATTACACCGAGGGCCCAGTCACTGGAGGGAGCTCAGACCTACACTCATTACACCGAGGGCCCAGTCACTGGAGGGAGCTCAGACCTACACTCATTACACCGAGGGCCCAGTCACTGGAGGGAGCTCAGACCTACACTCATTACACTGAGGGCCAAGTCACTGGCCGGAGGTCAGACTACACTCATTACACCGAGGGCCCGGTCACTAGAGGGAGCTCAGACTACACTCATTACACGAGGGCCTGGTCACTGGAGGGAGCTCAGACTACACTCATTACACCGAGGGCCCAGTCACTGGAGGGAGGTCAGACTACACTCATTACACCGAGGGCCCAGTCACTGGAGGGAGCTCAGACTACACTCATTACACCGAGGGCCCAGTCACTGGAGGGAGCTAAGACTACACTCATTACACCGAGGGCCCGGTCACTAGAGGGAGCTCAGACTACACTCATTACACTGAGGGCCCAGTCACTGGCCGGAGGTCAGACTACACTCATTACACCGAGGGCCCGGTCACTTGAGGGAGCTCAGACTACACTCATTACACCGAGGGCCCAGTCACTGGTTGGAGCTCAGACTACACTCATTACACCAAGGGCCCGGTCACTGGAGGGAGCTCAGACTACACTCATTACACTGAGGGCCCAGTCACTGGAGGGAGCTCAGACTACACTCATTACACCGAGGGCCCAGTCACTGGAGGGAGCTCAGACTACACTCATTACACCGAGGGCCCAGTCACTGGAGGGAGCTCAGACTACACTCATTACACCGAGGGCCCAGTCACTGGAGGGAGCTCAGACTACACTCATTACACCGAGGGCCCAGTCACTGGAGGGAGCTCAGACTAGACTCATTACACTGAGGGCCCGTCACTGGAGGGAGCTCAGACTACACTCATTACACTGAGGGCCCGTCACTGGAGGGAGCTCAGACTACACTCATTACACCGAGGGCCCAGTCACTGGAGGGAGCTCAGACTAGACTCATTACACTGAGGGCCCGTCACTGGAGGGAGCTCAGACTACACTCATTACACCGAGGGCCCAGTCACTGGAGGGAGCTCGGACTACACTCATTACACCGAGGGCCCAGTCACTGGAGGGAGGTCAGACTACACTCATTACACTGAGGGCCCGTCACTGGAGGGAGGTCAGACTACACTCATTACACTGAGGGCCCAGTCACTGGAGGGAGGTCAGACTACACTCATTACACTGAGGGCCCGGTCCCTGGAGGGAGGTCAGACTACACTCATTACACCGAGGGCCCGGTCCCTGGAGGGAGGTCAGACTACACTCATTACACTGAGGGCCCGGTCCCTGGAGGGAGGTCAGACATACACTCATTACACTGAGGGCCCGGTCACTGGAGGGAGCTCAGACCTACACTCATTACACTGAGGGCCCGGTCACTGGAGGGAGGTCAGACTACACTCATTACACCGAGGGCCCGGTCACTGGAGGGAGCTCAGACTACACTCATTACACTGAGGGCCCGGTCACTGGAGGGAGCTCAGACTACACTCATTACACCGAGGGCCCAGTCACTGGAGGGAGCTCAGGCTACACTCATTACACTGAGCGCCCGGTCACTGGAGGGAGGTCAGAGTACACTCATTACACCGAGGGCCCGGTCACTGGAGGGAGCTCAGACTACACTCATTACACCGAGGGCCCAGTCACTGGAGGGAGCTCAGACTACACTCATTACACCGAGGGCCCAGTCACTGAAAAGAGCTCAGACCTACACTCATTAAACCGAGGGCCCAGTCACTGGAGGGAGCTCAGACTACACTCATTACACCGAGGGCCCAGTCACTGGAGGGAGCTCAGACTACACTCATTACACCGAGGACCCAGTCACTGGAGGGAGCTCAGACTATACTCATTACACCGAGGGCCCAGTCACTGGAGGGAGCTCAGACCTACACTCATTACACCGAGGGCCCAGTCACTGGAGGGAGCTCAGACTACACTCATTACACCGAGGGCCCAGTCACTGGAGGGAGCTCAGACTACACTCATTACACCGAGGGCCCAGTCACTGGAGGGAGCTCAGACTACACTCATTACACCGAGGGCCCAGGCACTGGAGGGAGCTCAGACCTACACTCATTACACCGAGGGCCCAGTCACTGGAGGGAGCTCAGACTACACTCATTACACCGAGGGCCCGGTCACTGGAGGGAGCTCAGACTACACTCATTACACCGAGGGCCCGGTCACTGGAGGGAGCTCAGACTACACTCATTACACCGAGGTCCCGGTCACTGGAGGGAGCTCATACTACACTCATTACACTGAGGGCCCGGTCACTGGAGGGAGCTCAGACTACACTCATTACACCGAGGGCCCAGTCACTGGCCGGAGCTCAGACTACACTCATTACACCGAGGGCCCAGTCACTGGAGGGAGCTCAGACTACACTCATTACACTGAGGGCACAGTCACTGGAGGGAGGTCAGACTACACTCATTACACCGAGGGCCCAGTCACTGGCCGGAGCTCAAACTACACTCATTACACCGAGGGCCCAGTCACTGGAGGGAGCTCAGGCTACACTCATTACACTGAGGGCCCGGCCACTGGAGGGAGCTCAGGCTACACTCATTACACCAAGGGCCCAGTCACTGGAGGGAGCTCAGGCTACACTCATTACACTGAGGGCCCGGTCACTGGAGGGAGGTCGGAGTACACTCATTACACCGAGGGCCCGGTCACTGGAGGGAGCTCAGACTACACTCATTACACCGAGGGCCCAGTCACTGGAGGGAGCTCAGACCTACACTCATTACACCGAGGGCCCAGTCACTGGAGGGAGCTCAGACTACACTCATTACACCGAGGGCCCAGTCACTGGAGGGAGCTCAGACTACACCCATTACACCGAGGGCCCAGTCACTGGAGGGAGCTCAGACTACACTCATTACACCGAGGGCCCAGTCACTGGAGGGAGCTCAGACTACACTCATTACACCGAGGGCCCAGTCACTGGAGGGAGCTCAGACTACACTCATTACACCGAGGGCCCAGTCACTGGAGGGAGCTCAGACCTACACTCATTACACCGAGGGCCCAGTCACTGGAGGGAGCTCAGACTACACTCATTACACCGAGGGCCCAGTCACTGGAGGGAGCTCAGACTACACTCATTACACCGAGGGCCCAGTCACTGGAGGGAGCTCAGACTATACTCATTACACCGAGGGCCCGGTCACTGGAGGGAGCTCAGACTACACTCATTACACCGAGGGCCCAGTCACTGGAGGGAGCTCAGACTACACTCATTACACCGAGGGCCCAGTCACTGGAGGGAGGTCAGACTACACTCATTACACCGAGGGCCCAGTCACTGGAAAGAGCTCAGACTACACTCATTACACCGAGGGCCCGGTCACTGGAGGGAGCTCAGACTACACTCATTACACTGAGGGCCCGGTCACTGGAGGGAGCTCAGACTACACTCATTACACAGAGGGCCCAGTCACTGGCCGGAGCTCAGACTACACTCATTACACCGAGGGCCCAGTCACTGGAGGGAGCTCAGACTACACTCATTACACTGAGGGCCCAGTCACTGGAGGGAGGTCAGACTACACTCATTACACCGAGGGCCCAGTCACTGGCCGGAGCTCAAACTACACTCATTACACCGAGGGCCCAGTCACTGGAGGGAGCTCAGGCTACACTCATTACACTGAGGGCCCGGTCACTGGAGGGAGCTCAGGCTACACTCATTACACCAAGGGCCCAGTCACTGGAGGGAGCTCAGGCTACACTCATTACACTGAGGGCCCGGTCACTGGAGGGAGGTCAGAGTACACTCATTACACCGAGGGCCCGGTCACTGGAGGGAGCTCAGACCTACACTCATTACACTGAGGGCCCAGTCACTGGAGGGAGCTCAGACTACACTCATTACACAGAGGGCCCAGTCACTGGAGGGAGCTCAGACTACACTCATTACACCGAGGGCCCAGTCACGGGAGGGAGGTCAGACTACACTCATTACACTGAGGGCACAGTCACTGGAGGGAGCTCAGAATACACTCATTACACCGAGGGCCCGGTCACTGGAGGGAGCTCAGACTACACTCATTACACCGAGGGCCCAGTCACTGGAGGGAGCTCAGACTACACTCATTACACTGAGGGCCCAGTCACTGGAGGGAGCTCAGACTACACTCATTACACTGAGGGCCCAGTCACTGGAGGGAGCTCAGACTACACTCATTACACCGAGGGCCCAGTCACTGGAGGGAGCTCAGACCTACACTCATTACACCGAGGGCCCGGTCACTGGAGGGAGCTCAGACTACACTCATTACACCGAGGGCCCGGTCACTGGAGGGAGCTCAGACTACACTCATTACACCGAGGGCCCGGTCACTGGAGGGAGCTCAGACTACACTCATTACACCGAGGTCCCGGTCACTGGAGGGAGCTCAGACTACACTCATTACACTGAGGGCCCGGTCACTGGAGGGAGCTCAGACTACACTCATTACACCGAGGGCCCAGTCACTGGCCGGAGCTCAGACTACACTCATTACACCGAGGGCCCAGTCACTGGAGGGAGCTCAGACTACACTCATTACACTGAGGGCCCAGTCACTGGAGGGAGGTCAGACTACACTCATTACACTGAGGGCACAGTAACTAGAGGGAGGTCAGACTACACTTATTACACCGAGGGCCAGTCACTGGAGGGAGCTCAGACTACACTCATTACACCGAGGGCCCAGTCACTGGAGGGAGGTCAGACTACACTTATTACACCGAGGGCCAGTCACTGGAGGGAGCTCAGACTACACTCATTACACCGAGGGCCCAGTCACTGGAGGGAGCTCAGACTACACTCATTACACTGAGGGCCCAGTCACTGGCCGGAGGTCAGACTACACTCATTACACTGAGGGCCCAGTCACTGGCCGGTGTTCAGACTACACTCATTACACTGAGGGCCCAGTCACTGGAGGGAGCTCAGACCTACACTCATTACACTGAGGGCCCGGTCACTGGAGGAAGCTCAGACTACACTCATTACACCGAGAGCCCAGTCACTGGAGGGAGCTCAGACTACACTCATTACACCGAGGGCCTAGTCACTGGAGGGAGCTCAGACTACACTCATTACACCCAGGGCCCAGTCACTGGAGGGAGCTCAGACTACACTCATTACACCGAGGGCCCAGTCACTGGAGGAAGCTCAGACTACACTCATTACACTGAGGGCCCAGTCACTGGAGGGAGCTCAGACTACACTCATTACACCGAGGGCCCGGTAACTAGAGGGAGGTCAGACTACACTCATTACACCGAGGCCCAGTCACTGGAGGGAGCTCAGACTACACTCATTACACTGAGGGCCCAGTCACTGGAGGGAGCTCAGGCTACACTCATTACACTGAGGGCCCAGTCACTGGAGGGAGCTCAGACTACACTCATTACACTGAGGGCCCAGTCACTGGCCGGAGGTCAGACTACACTCATTACACTGAGGGCCCAGACACTGGCCGGTGTTCAGACTACACTCATTACACTGAGGGTCCAGTCACTGGAGGAAGCTCAGACTACACTCATTACACTGAGGGCCCAGTCACTGGAGGGAGCTCAGACTACACTCATTACACCGAGGGCCCAGTCACTGGAGGAAGCTCAGACTACACTCATTACACTGAGGGCCCAGTCACTGGAGGGAGCTCAGACTACACTCATTACACCGAGGGCCCGGTAACTAGAGGGAGGTCAGACTACACTCATTACACCGAGGCCCAGTCACTGGAGGGAGCTCAGACTACACTCATTACACTGAGGGCCCGGTCACTAGAGGGAGCTCAGACTACACTCATTACACTGAGGGCCCAGTCACTGGAGGGAGCTCAGACTACACTCATTACACTGAGGGCCCAGTCACTGGCCGGAGGTCAGACTACACTCATTACACTGAGGGCCCAGACACTGGCCGGTGTTCAGACTACACTCATTACACTGAGGGTCCAGTCACTGGAGGGAGCTCAGACCTACACTCATTACACTGAGGGCCCGGTCACTGGAGGAAGCTCAGACTACACTCATTACACTGAGGGCCCAGTCACTGGAGGGAGCTCAGACTACACTCATTACACCGAGGGCCTAGTCACTGGAGGGAGCTCAGACTACACTCATTACACCGAGGGCCCAGTCACTGAAGGGAGCTCAGACTACACTCATTACACCGAGGGCCCAGTCACTGGAGGGAGCTCAGACCTACACTCATTACACCGAGGGCCCAGTCACTGGAGGGAGCTCAGACTACACTCATTACACCGAGGGCCCAGTCACTGGCCGGAGCTCAGACTACACTCATTACACCGAGGGCCCAGTCACTGGAGGGAGCTCAGACTACACTCATTACACTGAGGGCCCAGTCACTGGAGGGAGGTCAGACTACACTCATTACACCGAGGGCCCAGTCACTGGCCGGAGCTCAAACTACACTCATTACACCGAGGGCCCAGTCACTGGAGGGAGCTCAGGCTACACTCATTACACTGAGGGCCCGGCCACTGGAGGGAGCTCAGGCTACACTCATTACACCAAGGGCCCAGTCACTGGAGGGAGCTCAGGCTACACTCATTACACTGAGGGCCCGGTCACTGGAGGGAGGTCGGAGTACACTCATTACACCGAGGGCCCGGTTACTGGAGGGAGCTCAGACTACATTCATTACACCGAGGGCCAAGTCACTGGAGGGAGCTCAGACCTACACTCATTACACCGAGGGCCCAGTCACTGGAGGGAGCTCAGACTACACTCATTACACCGAGGGCCCAGTCACTGGAGGGAGCTCAGACTACACCCATTACACCGAGGGCCCAGTCACTGGAGGGAGCTCAGACTACACTCATTACACCGAGGGCCCAGTCACTGGAGGGAGCTCAGACTACACTCATTACACCGAGGGCCCAGTCACTGGAGGGAGCTCAGACTACACTCATTACACCGAGGGCCCAGTCACTGGAGGGAGCTCAGACCTACACTCATTACACCGAGGGCCCAGTCACTGGAGGGAGCTCAGACTACACTCATTACACCGAGGGCCCAGTCACTGGAAGGAGCTCAGACTACACTCATTACACCGAGGGCCCAGTCACTGGAGGGAGCTCAGACTATACTCATTACACCGAGGGCCCGGTCACTGGAGGGAGCTCAGACTACACTCATTACACCGAGGGCCCAGTCACTGGAGGGAGCTCAGACTACACTCATTACACCGAGGGCCCAGTCACTGGAGGGAGGTCAGACTACACTCATTACACCGAGGGCCCAGTCACTGGAGGGAGGTCAGACTACACTCATTACACCGAGGGCCCAGTCACTGGAAAGAGCTCAGACTACACTCATTACACCGAGGGCCCGGTCACTGGAGGGAGCTCAGACTACACTCATTACACCGAGGTCCCGGTCACTGGAGGGAGCTCAGACTACACTCATTACACTGAGGGCCCGGTCACTGGAGGGAGCTCAGACTACACTCATTACACCGAGGGCCCAGTCACTGGCCGGAGCTCAGACTACACTCATTACACCGAGAGCTCAGTCACTGGAGGGAGGTCAGACTACACTCATTACACTGAGGGCCCGGTCACTGACGGGAGCTCAGACTACACTCATTACACCGAGAGCTCAGTCACTGGAGGGAGGTCAGACTACACTCATTACACTGAGGGCCCGGTCACTGACGGGAGCTCAGACTACACTCATTACACCGAGGGCCCAGTCACTGACGGGAGCTCAGACTACACTCATTACACCGAGGGCCCAGTCACTGGAGGGAGCTCAGACTACACTCATTACACCGAGGGCCCAGTCACTGGAGGGAGCTCAGACTACACTCATTACACTGAGGGCCCAGTCACTGGAGGGAGGTCAGACTACACTCATTACACCGAGGGCCCAGTCACTGGCCGGAGCTCAAACTACACTCATTACACCGAGGGCCCAGTCACTGGAGGGAGCTCAGGCTACACTCATTACACTGAGGGCCCGGTCACTGGAGGGAGCTCAGGCTACACTCATTACACCAAGGGCCCAGTCACTGGAGGGAGCTCAGGCTACACTCATTACACTGAGGGCCCGTCACTGGAGGGAGGTCAGACTACACTCATTACACCGAGGGCCAGTCACTGGAGGGAGGTCAGACTACACTCATTACACAGAGGGCCCAGTCACTGGAGGGAGGTCAGAGTACACTCATTACACCGAGGGCCCGGTCACTGGAGGGAGCTCAGACTACACTCATTACACCAAGGCCCCAGTCACTGGAGGGAGCTCAGAGTACACTCATTACACCGAGGGCCCAGTCACTGGAGGGAGGTCAGACTACACTCATTACACCGAGGGCCCGGTCACTGGAGGGAGCTCAGACTACACTCATTACACCAAGGCCCCAGTCACTGGAGGGAGGTCAGACTACACTCATTACACCGAGGGCCCAGTCACTGGAGGGAGCTCAGACTACACTCATTACACAGAGGGCCCAGTCACTGGAGGGAGCTCAGACTACACTCATTACACCGAGGGCCCAGTCACTGGAGGGAGCTCAGACTACACTCATTACACCGAGGGCCAGTCACTGGAGGGAGGTCAGACTACACTCATTACACAGAGGGCCCAGTCACTGGAGGGAGGTCAGACTACACTCATTACACTGAGGGCACAGTCACTAGAGGGAGGTCAGACTACACTTATTACACCGAGGGCCAGTCACTGGAGGGAGCTCAGACTACACTCATTACACCGAGGGCCCAGTCACTGGAGGGAGGTCAGACTACACTTATTACACCGAGGGCCAGTCACTGGAGGGAGCTCAGACTACACTCATTACACCGAGGGCCCAGTCACTGGAGGGAGCTCAGACTACACTCATTACACTGAGGGCCCAGTCACTGGAGGGAGCTCAGACTACACTCATTACACCGAGGGCCCGGTCACTAGAGGGAGGTCAGACTACACTCATTACACCGAGGCCCAGTCACTGGAGGGAGCTCAGACTACACTCATTACACTGAGGGCCCAGTCACTGGAGGGAGCTCAGACTACACTCATTACACTGAGGGCACAGTCACTGGAGGGAGCTCAGACTACACTCATTACACTGAGGGCCCGGTCACTGGAGGGAGCTCAGACTACACTCATTACACCGAGGGACCAGTCACTGGAGGGAGCTCAGACTACACTCATTACACTGAGGGCCCAATCACTGGCCGGAGGTCAGACTACACTCATTACACTGAGGGCCCAGTCACTGGCCGGTGTTCAGACTACACTCATTACACTGAGGGCCCAGTCACTGGAGGGAGCTCAGACCTACACTCATTACACTGAGGGCCCGGTCACTGGAGGAAGCTCAGACTACACTCATTACACCGAGAGCCCAGTCACTGGAGGGAGCTCAGACTACACTCATTACACCGAGGGCCTAGTCACTGGAGGGAGCTCAGACTACACTCATTACACCGAGGGCCCAGTCACTGGAGGGAGCTCAGACTACACTCATTACACCCAGGGCCCAGTCACTGGAGGGAGCTCGGACTACACTCATTACACCGAGGGCCTAGTCACTGGAGGGAGCTCAGACTACACTCATTACACCCAGGGCCCAGTCACTGGAGGGAGCTCAGACTACACTCATTACACCGAGGGCCCAGTCACTGGAGGGAGCTCAGACTACACTCATTACACCCAGGGCCCAGTCACTGGAGGGAGCTCAGACCTACACTCATTACACCGAGGGCCCAGTCACTGGAGGAAGCTCAGACTACACTCATTACACTGAGGGCCCAGTCACTGGAGGGAGCTCAGACTACACTCATTACACCGAGGGCCCGGTAACTAGAGGGAGGTCAGACTACACTCATTACACCGAGGCCCAGTCACTGGAGGGAGCTCAGACTACACTCATTACACTGAGGGCCCAGTCACTGGAGGGAGCTCAGACTACACTCATTACACTGAGGGCCCAGTCACTGGAGGGAGCTCAGACTACACTCATTACACCGAGGGCCCGGTAACTAGAGGGAGGTCAGACTACACTCATTACACCGAGGCCCAGTCACTGGAGGGAGCTCAGACTACACTCATTACACCGAGGCCCAGTCACTGGAGGGAGCTCAGACTACACTCATTACACTGAGGGCCCAGTCACTGGAGGGAGCTCGGACTACACTCATTACACCGAGGGCCCAGTCACTGGAGGGAGCTCAGACTACACTCATTACACCCAGGGCCCAGTCACTGGAGGGAGCTCAGACTACACTCATTACACCGAGGGCCCAGTCACTGGAGGGAGCTCAGACCTACACTCATTACACCGAGGGCCCAGTCACTGGAGGAAGCTCAGACTACACTCATTACACTGAGGGCCCAGTCACTGGAGGGAGCTCAGACTACACTCATTACACCGAGGGCCCGGTAACTAGAGGGAGGTCAGACTACACTCATTACACCGAGGCCCAGTCACTGGAGGGAGCTCAGACTACACTCATTACACTGAGGGCCCAGTCACTGGAGGGAGCTCAGACTACACTCATTACTCTGAGGGCCCAGTCACTGGCCGGAGGTCAGACAACACTCATTACACTGAGGGCCCAGTCACTGGCCAGTGTTCAGACTACACTAATTACACTGAGGGCCCAGTCACTGGAGGGAGCTCAGACCTACACTCATTACACTGAGGGCCCGGTCACTGGAGGAAGCTCAGACTACACTCATTACACCGAGAGCCCAGTCACTGGAGGGAGCTCAGACTACACTCATTACACCGAGGGCCTAGTCACTGGAGGGAGCTCAGACTACACTCATTACACCGAGGGCCCAGTCACTGGAGGGAGCTCAGACTACACTCATTACACCGAGGGCCCAGTCACTGGAGGGAGCTCAGACCTACACTCATTACACCGAGGGCCCAGTCACTGGAGGAAGCTCAGACTACACTCATTACACTGAGGGCCCAGTCACTGGAGGGAGGTCAGACTACACTCATTACACTGAGGGCACAGTCACTGGAGGGAGCTCAGAATACACTCATTACACCGAGGGCCCAGTCACTGGAGGGAGCTCAGACTACACTCATTACACCGAGGGCCCAGTCTCTGGAGGGAGCTCAGACTACACTCATTACACCGAGGGCCCGGGCACTGGAGGAAGCTCAGACTACACTCATTACACTGAGGGCACAGTCACTGGAGGGAGCTCAGACTACACTCATTACACCGAGGGCCCAGTCACTGGAGGGAGCTCAGACTACACTCATTACACCGAGGGCCCAGTCACTGGAGGGAGCTCAGACTACACTCATTACACCGAGGGCCCGGTCACTGGAGGAAGCTCAGACTACACTCATTACTCCGAGGGCCCAATCACTGGAGGGAGGTCACACCTACACTCATTACACAGAGGGCCCAGTCACTGGAGGGAGCTCAGACTACACTCATTACACCGAGGGCCCAGTCACTGGAGGGAGCTCAGACCTACACTCATTACACCGAGGGCCCAGTCACTGGAGGGAGCTCAGACCTACACTCATTACACCGAGGGCCCAGTCACTGGAGGGAGCTCAGACCTACACTCATTACACTGAGGGCCAAGTCACTGGCCGGAGGTCAGACTACACTCATTACACCGAGGGCCCGGTCACTAGAGGGAGCTCAGACTACACTCATTACACGAGGGCCTGGTCACTGGAGGGAGCTCAGACTACACTCATTACACCGAGGGCCCAGTCACTGGAGGGAGGTCAGACTACACTCATTACACCGAGGGCCCAGTCACTGGAGGGAGCTAAGACTACACTCATTACACCGAGGGCCCGGTCACTAGAGGGAGCTCAGACTACACTCATTACACTGAGGGCCCAGTCACTGGCCGGAGGTCAGACTACACTCATTACACTGAGGGCCCAGTCACTGGCCGGTGTTCAGACTACACTCATTACACTGAGGGCCCAGTCACTGGAGGGAGCTCAGACCTACACTCATTACACTGAGGGCCCGGTCACTGGAGGAAGCTCAGACTACACTCATTACACCGAGAGCCCAGTCACTGGAGGGAGCTCAGACTACACTCATTACACCGAGGGCCTAGTCACTGGAGGGAGCTCAGACTACACTCATTACACCGAGGGCCCAGTCACTAGAGGGAGCTCAGACTACACTCATTACACCGAGGGCCCGGTCAATGGAGGGAGCTCAGACTACACTCATTACACCGAGGGCCCAGTCACTGGAGGGAGCTCAGACTACACTCATTACACCGAGGGCCCAGTCACTGGAGGGAGCTCAGACCTACACTCATTACACCGAGGGCCCAGTCACTGGAGGAAGCTCAGACTACACTCATTACACTGAGGGCCCAGTCACTGGAGGGAGCTCAGACTACACTCATTACACCGAGGGCCCGGTAACTAGAGGGAGGTCAGACTACACTCATTACACCGAGGCCCAGTCACTGGAGGGAGCTCAGACTACAATCATTACACTGAGGGCCCAGTCACTGGAGGGAGCTCAGACTACACTCATTACACTGAGGGCCCAGTCACTGGCCGGAGGTCAGACTACACTCATTACACTGAGGGCCCAGTCACTGGCCGGTGTTCAGACTACACTCATTACACTGAGGGCCCAGTCACTGGAGGGAGCTCAGACCTACACTCATTACACTGAGGGCCCGGTCACTGGAGGAAGCTCAGACTACACTCATTACACCGAGAGCCCAGTCACTGGAGGGAGCTCAGACTACACTCATTACACCGAGGGCCTAGTCACTGGAGGGAGCTCAGACTACACTCATTACACCGAGGGCCCAGTCACTGGAGGGAGCTCAGACTACACTCATTACACCGAGGGCCCAGTCACTGGAGGGAGCTCAGACCTACACTCATTACACCGAGGGCCCAGTCACTGGAGGAAGCTCAGACTACACTCATTACACTGAGGGCCCAGTCACTGGAGGGAGGTCAGACTACACTCATTACACTGAGGGCACAGTCACTGGAGGGAGCTCAGAATACACTCATTACACTGAGGGCCCAGTCACTGGAGGGAGCTCAGACTACACTCATTACACCGAGGGCCCAGTCACTGGAGGGAGCTCAGACTACACTCATTACACCGAGGGCCCGGTCACTGGAGGAAGCTCAGACTACACTCATTACACTGAGGGCACAGTCACTGGAGGGAGCTCAGACTACACTCATTACACCGAGGGCCCAGTCACTGGAGGGAGCTCAGACTACACTCATTACACCGAGGGCCCAGTCACTGGAGGGAGCTCAGACTACACTCATTACACCGAGGGCCCGGTCACTGGAGGAAGCTCAGACTACACTCATTACTCCGAGGGCCCAATCACTGGAGGGAGGTCACACCTACACTCATTACACAGAGGGCCCAGTCACTGGAGGGAGCTCAGACTACACTCATTACACCGAGGGCCCAGTCACTGGAGGGAGCTCAGACCTACACTCATTACACCGAGGGCCCAGTCACTGGAGGAAGCTCAGACTACACTCATTACACTGAGGGCCCAGTCACTGGAGGGAGGTCAGACTACACTCATTACACTGAGGGCACAGTCACTGGAGGGAGCTCAGAATACACTCATTACACCGAGGGCCCAGTCACTGGAGGGAGCTCAGACTACACTCATTACACCGAGGGCCCAGTCACTGGAGGGAGCTCAGACTACACTCATTACACCGAGGGCCCGGTCACTGGAGGAAGCTCAGAGTACACTTATTACACTGAGGGCACAGTCACTGGAGGGAGCTCAGACTACACTCATTACACCGAGGGCCCAGTCACTGGAGGGAGCTCAGACTACACTCATTACACCGAGGGCCCAGTCACTGGAGGGAGCTCAGACTACACTCATTACACCGAGGGCCCGGTCACTGGAGGAAGCTCAGACTACACTCATTACTCCGAGGGCCCAATCACTGGAGGGAGGTCACACCTACACTCATTACACAGAGGGCCCAGTCACTGGAGGGAGCTCAGACTACACTCATTACACCGAGGGCCCAGTCACTGGAGGGAGCTCAGACCTACACTCATTACACCGAGGGCCCAGTCACTGGAGGGAGCTCAGACCTACACTCATTACACCGAGGGCCCAGTCACTGGAGGGAGCTCAGACCTACACTCATTACACTGAGGGCCAAGTCACTGGCCGGAGGTCAGACTACACTCATTACACCGAGGGCCCGGTCACTAGAGGGAGCTCAGACTACACTCATTACACGAGGGCCTGGTCACTGGAGGGAGCTCAGACTACACTCATTACACCGAGGGCCCAGTCACTGGAGGGAGGTCAGACTACACTCATTACACCGAGGGCCCAGTCACTGGAGGGAGGTCAGACTACACTCATTACACCGAGGGCCCAGTCACTGACGGGAGCTCAGACTACACTCATTACACCGAGGGCCCAGTCACTGGAGGGAGCTCAGACTACACTCATTACACCGAGGGCCCGGTCACTGGCCGGAGGTCAGACTACACTCATGACACTGAGGGCCCGGTCACTGGAGGGAGCTCAGACTACACTCATTACACCGAGGGCCCAGTCACTGGAGGGAGCTCAGACTACACTCATTACACTGAGGGCCCAGTCACTGGAGGGAGCTCAGACTACACTCATTACACCGAGAGCTCAGACTACACTCATTACAATGAGGGCCCAGTCACTGGAGGGAGCTCAGACTACACTCATTACACTGATGGCCCAGTCACTGGAGGGAGCTCAGACTACACTCATTACTCTGAGGGCCCAGTCACTGGAGGGAGCTAAGACTACACTCATTACACCGAGGGCCCGGTCACTAGAGGGAGCTCAGACTACACTCATTACACTGATGGCCCAGTCACTGGAGGGAGCTCAGACTACACTCATTACTCTGAGGGCCCAGTCACTGGAGGGAGCTAAGACTACACTCATTACACCGAGGGCCCGGTCACTAGAGGGAGCTCAGACTACACTCATTACACTGAGGGCCCAGTCACTGGCCGGAGGTCAGACTACACTCATTACACTGAGGGCCCAGTCACTGGCCGGTGTTCAGACTACACTCATTACACTGAGGGCCCAGTCACTGGAGGGAGCTCAGACCTACACTCATTACACTGAGGGCCCGGTCACTGGAGGAAGCTCAGACTACACTCAATACACCGAGAGCCCAGTCACTGGAGGGAGCTCAGACTACACTCATTACACCGAGGGCCTAGTCACTGGAGGGAGCTCAGACTACACTCATTACACCCAGGGCCCAGTCACTGGAGGGAGCTCAGACTACACTTATTACACCGAGGGCCCAGTCACTGGAGGGAGCTCAGACCTACACTCATTACACCGAGGGCCCAGTCACTGGAGGAAGCTCAGACTACACTCATTACACTGAGGGCCCAGTCACTGGAGGGAGCTCAGACTACACTCATTACACCGAGGGCCCGGTAACTAGAGGGAGGTCAGACTGCACTCATTACACCGAGGCCCAGTCACTGGAGGGAGCTCAGACTACACTCATTACACTGAGGGCCCAGTCACTGGAGGGAGCTCAGACTACACTCATTACACTGAGGGCCCAGTCACTGGCCGGAGGTCAGACTACACTCATTACAATGAGGGCCCAGTCACTGGCCGGTGTTCAGACTACACTCATTACACTGAGGGCCCAGTCACTGGAGGGAGCTCAGACCTACACTCATTACACTGAGGGCCCGGTCACTGGAGGAAGCTCAGACTACACTCATTACACCGAGGGCCCAGTCACTGGTTGGAGCTCAGACTACACTCATTACACCAAGGGCCCGGTCACTAGAGGGAGCTCAGACTACACTCATTACACCGAGGGCCCAGTCACTGGAGGGAGCTCAGACTACACTCATTACTCTGAGGGCCCAGTCACTGGAGGGAGCTAAGACTACACTCATTACACCGAGGGCCCGGTCACTAGAGGGAGCTCAGACTACACTCATTACACTGATGGCCCAGTCACTGGAGGGAGCTCAGACTACACTCATTACTCTGAGGGCCCAGTCACTGGAGGGAGCTAAGACTACACTCATTACACCGAGGGCCCGGTCACTAGAGGGAGCTCAGACTACACTCATTACACTGAGGGCCCAGTCACTGGCCGGAGGTCAGACTACACTCATTACACTGAGGGCCCAGTCACTGGCCGGTGTTCAGACTACACTCATTACACTGAGGGCCCAGTCACTGGAGGGAGCTCAGACCTACACTCATTACACTGAGGGCCCGGTCACTGGAGGAAGCTCAGACTACACTCAATACACCGAGAGCCCAGTCACTGGAGGGAGCTCAGACTACACTCATTACACCGAGGGCCTAGTCACTGGAGGGAGCTCAGACTACACTCATTACACCCAGGGCCCAGTCACTGGAGGGAGCTCAGACTACACTTATTACACCGAGGGCCCAGTCACTGGAGGGAGCTCAGACCTACACTCATTACACCGAGGGCCCAGTCACTGGAGGAAGCTCAGACTACACTCATTACACTGAGGGCCCAGTCACTGGAGGGAGCTCAGACTACACTCATTACACCGAGGGCCCGGTAACTAGAGGGAGGTCAGACTGCACTCATTACACCGAGGCCCAGTCACTGGAGGGAGCTCAGACTACACTCATTACACTGAGGGCCCAGTCACTGGAGGGAGCTCAGACTACACTCATTACACTGAGGGCCCAGTCACTGGCCGGAGGTCAGACTACACTCATTACAATGAGGGCCCAGTCACTGGGCGGTGTTCAGACTACACTCATTACACTGAGGGCCCAGTCACTGGAGGGAGCTCAGACCTACACTCATTACACTGAGGGCCCGGTCACTGGAGGAAGCTCAGACTACACTCATTACACCGAGGGCCCAGTCACTGGTTGGAGCTCAGACTACACTCATTACACCAAGGGCCCGGTCACTAGAGGGAGCTCAGACTACACTCATTACACCGAGGGCCCAGTCACTGGAGGGAGCTCAGACTACACTCATTACACCGAGGGCTCAGTCACTGGAGGGAGCTCACTCTACACTCATTACACCGAGGGCCCAGTCACTGGAGGGAGGTCAGACTACACTCATTACACTGAGGGCCCAGTCACTGGAGGGAGGTCAGACTACACTCATTACACTGAGGGCTCAGTCACTGGAGGGAGCTCAGACTACACGCATTACACCGAGGGGCCAGTCACTGGAGGGAGCTCAGACTACACTCATTACACCGAGGGCCCAGTCACTGCAGGGAGCTCAGACTACACTCATTACACCGAGGCCCAGTCACTGGAGGGAGCTCAGACTACACTCATTACACTGAGGGCCCGTCACTGGAGGGAGCTCAGACTACACTCATTACACTGAGGGCCCGTCACTGGAGGGAGCTCAGACTACACTCATTACACCGAGGGCCCAGTCACTGGAGGGAGGTCAGACTACACTCATTACACTGAGGGCCCAGTCACTGGAGGGAGGTCAGACTACACTCATTACACTGAGGGCCCGTCACTGGAGGGAGGTCAGACTACACTCATTACACTGAGGGCCCAGTCACTGGAGGGAGGTCAGACTACACTCATTACACTGAGGGCCCGGTCACTGGAGGGAGGTCAGACTACACTCATTACACCGAGGGCCCGTCACTGGAGGGAGGTCAGACATACACTCATTACACTGAGGGCCCAGTCACTGGAGGGAGCTCAGACTACACTCATTACACCGAGGGCCCGGTCACTGGAGGGAGCTCAGACCTACACTCATTACACTGAGGGCCCGGTCACTGGAGGGAGGTCAGACTACACTCATTACACCGAGGGCCCGGTCACTGGAGGGAGCTCAGACTACACTCATTACACCGAGGGCCCGGTCACTGGAGGGAGCTCAGACTACACTCATTACACCGAGGGC
This sequence comes from Lissotriton helveticus, assembly GCF_964261635.1. Lineage (NCBI taxonomy): Eukaryota > Metazoa > Chordata > Amphibia > Caudata > Salamandridae > Lissotriton > Lissotriton helveticus. Next base: position 8,636,048 of record NC_136071.1, read on the forward strand.
CCAGTCACTGGAGGGAGCTCAGACTACACTCATTACACCGAGGGCCCGGTCACTGGAGGGAGCTCAGACTACACTCATTACACCGAGGGCCCAGTCACTGGAGGGAGCTCAGACTACACTCATTACACTGAGGGCCCAGTCACTGGAGGGAGGTCAGACTACACTCATTACACCGAGGGCCCAGTCACTGGCCGGAGCTCAAACTACACTCATTACACCGAGGGCCCAGTCACTGGAGGGAGCTCAGGCTACACTCATTACACTGAGGGCCCGGCCACTGGAGGGAGCTCAGGCTACACTCATTACACCAAGGGCCCAGTCACTGGAGGGAGCTCAGGCTACACTCATTACACTGAGGGCCCGGTCACTGGAGGGAGGTCGGAGTACACTCATTACACCGAGGGCCCGGTTACTGGAGGGAGCTCAGACTACATTCATTACACCGAGGGCCAAGTCACTGGAGGGAGCTCAGACCTACACTCATTACACCGAGGGCCCAGTCACTGGAGGGAGCTCAGACTACACTCATTACACCGAGGGCCCAGTCACTGGAGGGAGCTCAGACTACACCCATTACACCGAGGGCCCAGTCACTGGAGGGAGCTCAGACTACACTCATTACACCGAGGGCCCAGTCACTGGAGGGAGCTCAGACTACACTCATTACACCGAGGGCCCAGTCACTGGAGGGAGCTCAGACTACACTCATTACACCGAGGGCCCAGTCACTGGAGGGAGCTCAGACCTACACTCATTACACCGAGGGCCCAGTCACTGGAGGGAGCTCAGACTACACTCATTACACCGAGGGCCCAGTCACTGGAAGGAGCTCAGACTACACTCATTACACCGAGGGCCCAGTCACTGGAGGGAGCTCAGACTATACTCATTACACCGAGGGCCCGGTCACTGGAGGGAGCTCAGACTACACTCATTACACCGAGGGCCCAGTCACTGGAGGGAGCTCAGACTACACTCATTACACCGAGGGCCCAGTCACTGGAGGGAGGTCAGACTACACTCATTACACCGAGGGCCCAGTCACTGGAGGGAGGTCAGACTACACTCATTACACCGAGGGCCCAGTCACTGGAAAGAGCTCAGACTACACTCATTACACCGAGGGCCCGGTCACTGGAGGGAGCTCAGACTACACTCATTACACCGAGGTCCCGGTCACTGGAGGGAGCTCAGACTACACTCATTACACTGAGGGCCCGGTCACTGGAGGGAGCTCAGACTACACTCATTACACCGAGGGCCCAGTCACTGGCCGGAGCTCAGACTACACTCATTACACCGAGAGCTCAGTCACTGGAGGGAGGTCAGACTACACTCATTACACTGAGGGCCCGGTCACTGACGGGAGCTCAGACTACACTCATTACACCGAGAGCTCAGTCACTGGAGGGAGGTCAGACTACACTCATTACACTGAGGGCCCGGTCACTGACGGGAGCTCAGACTACACTCATTACACCGAGGGCCCAGTCACTGACGGGAGCTCAGACTACACTCATTACACCGAGGGCCCAGTCACTGGAGGGAGCTCAGACTACACTCATTACACCGAGGGCCCAGTCACTGGAGGGAGCTCAGACTACACTCATTACACTGAGGGCCCAGTCACTGGAGGGAGGTCAGACTACACTCATTACACCGAGGGCCCAGTCACTGGCCGGAGCTCAAACTACACTCATTACACCGAGGGCCCAGTCACTGGAGGGAGCTCAGGCTACACTCATTACACTGAGGGCCCGGTCACTGGAGGGAGCTCAGGCTACACTCATTACACCAAGGGCCCAGTCACTGGAGGGAGCTCAGGCTACACTCATTACACTGAGGGCCCGTCACTGGAGGGAGGTCAGACTACACTCATTACACCGAGGGCCAGTCACTGGAGGGAGGTCAGACTACACTCATTACACAGAGGGCCCAGTCACTGGAGGGAGGTCAGAGTACACTCATTACACCGAGGGCCCGGTCACTGGAGGGAGCTCAGACTACACTCATTACACCAAGGCCCCAGTCACTGGAGGGAGCTCAGAGTACACTCATTACACCGAGGGCCCAGTCACTGGAGGGAGGTCAGACTACACTCATTACACCGAGGGCCCGGTCACTGGAGGGAGCTCAGACTACACTCATTACACCAAGGCCCCAGTCACTGGAGGGAGGTCAGACTACACTCATTACACCGAGGGCCCAGTCACTGGAGGGAGCTCAGACTACACTCATTACACAGAGGGCCCAGTCACTGGAGGGAGCTCAGACTACACTCATTACACCGAGGGCCCAGTCACTGGAGGGAGCTCAGACTACACTCATTACACCGAGGGCCAGTCACTGGAGGGAGGTCAGACTACACTCATTACACAGAGGGCCCAGTCACTGGAGGGAGGTCAGACTACACTCATTACACTGAGGGCACAGTCACTAGAGGGAGGTCAGACTACACTTATTACACCGAGGGCCAGTCACTGGAGGGAGCTCAGACTACACTCATTACACCGAGGGCCCAGTCACTGGAGGGAGGTCAGACTACACTTATTACACCGAGGGCCAGTCACTGGAGGGAGCTCAGACTACACTCATTACACCGAGGGCCCAGTCACTGGAGGGAGCTCAGACTACACTCATTACACTGAGGGCCCAGTCACTGGAGGGAGCTCAGACTACACTCATTACACCGAGGGCCCGGTCACTAGAGGGAGGTCAGACTACACTCATTACACCGAGGCCCAGTCACTGGAGGGAGCTCAGACTACACTCATTACACTGAGGGCCCAGTCACTGGAGGGAGCTCAGACTACACTCATTACACTGAGGGCACAGTCACTGGAGGGAGCTCAGACTACACTCATTACACTGAGGGCCCGGTCACTGGAGGGAGCTCAGACTACACTCATTACACCGAGGGACCAGTCACTGGAGGGAGCTCAGACTACACTCATTACACTGAGGGCCCAATCACTGGCCGGAGGTCAGACTACACTCATTACACTGAGGGCCCAGTCACTGGCCGGTGTTCAGACTACACTCATTACACTGAGGGCCCAGTCACTGGAGGGAGCTCAGACCTACACTCATTACACTGAGGGCCCGGTCACTGGAGGAAGCTCAGACTACACTCATTACACCGAGAGCCCAGTCACTGGAGGGAGCTCAGACTACACTCATTACACCGAGGGCCCAGTCACTGGAGGGAGCTCAGACTACACTCATTACACCCAGGGCCCAGTCACTGGAGGGAGCTCGGACTACACTCATTACACCGAGGGCCTAGTCACTGGAGGGAGCTCAGACTACACTCATTACACCCAGGGCCCAGTCACTGGAGGGAGCTCAGACTACACTCATTACACCGAGGGCCCAGTCACTGGAGGGAGCTCAGACCTACACTCATTACACCGAGGGCCCAGTCACTGGAGGAAGCTCAGACTACACTCATTACACTGAGGGCCCAGTCACTGGAGGGAGCTCAGACTACACTCATTACACCGAGGGCCCGGTAACTAGAGGGAGGTCAGACTACACTCATTACACCGAGGCCCAGTCACTGGAGGGAGCTCAGACTACACTCATTACACTGAGGGCCCAGTCACTGGAGGGAGCTCAGACTACACTCATTACACTGAGGGCCCAGTCACTGGCCGGAGGTCAGACAACACTCATTACACTGAGGGCCCAGTCACTGGCCAGTGTTCAGACTACACTCATTACACTGAGGGCCCAGTCACTGGAGGGAGCTCAGACCTACACTCATTACACTGAGGGCCCGGTCACTGGAGGAAGCTCAGACTACACTCATTACACCGAGAGCCCAGTCACTGGAGGGAGCTCAGACTACACTCATTACACCGAGGGCCTAGTCACTGGAGGGAGCTCAGACTACACTCATTACACCGAGGGCCCAGTCACTGGAGGGAGCTCAGACTACACTCATTACACCGAGGGCCCAGTCACTGGAGGGAGCTCAGACCTACACTCATTACACCGAGGGCCCAGTCACTGGAGGAAGCTCAGACTACACTCATTACACTGAGGGCCCAGTCACTGGAGGGAGGTCAGACTACACTCATTACACTGAGGGCACAGTCACTGGAGGGAGCTCAGAATACACTCATTACACCGAGGGCCCAGTCACTGGAGGGAGCTCAGACTACACTCATTACACCGAGGGCCCAGTCTCTGGAGGGAGCTCAGACTACACTCATTACACCGAGGGCCCGGGCACTGGAGGAAGCTCAGACTACACTCATTACACTGAGGGCACAGTCACTGGAGGGAGCTCAGACTACACTCATTACACCGAGGGCCCAGTCACTGGAGGGAGCTCAGACTACACTCATTACACCGAGGGCCCAGTCACTGGAGGGAGCTCAGACTACACTCATTACACCGAGGGCCCGGTCACTGGAGGAAGCTCAGACTACACTCATTACTCCGAGGGCCCAATCACTGGAGGGAGGTCACACCTACACTCATTACACAGAGGGCCCAGTCACTGGAGGGAGCTCAGACTACACTCATTACACCGAGGGCCCAGTCACTGGAGGGAGCTCAGACCTACACTCATTACACCGAGGGCCCAGTCACTGGAGGGAGCTCAGACCTACACTCATTACACCGAGGGCCCAGTCACTGGAGGGAGCTCAGACCTACACTCATTACACTGAGGGCCAAGTCACTGGCCGGAGGTCAGACTACACTCATTACACCGAGGGCCCGGTCACTAGAGGGAGCTCAGACTACACTCATTACACGAGGGCCTGGTCACTGGAGGGAGCTCAGACTACACTCATTACACCGAGGGCCCAGTCACTGGAGGGAGGTCAGACTACACTCATTACACCGAGGGCCCAGTCACTGGAGGGAGCTAAGACTACACTCATTACACCGAGGGCCCGGTCACTAGAGGGAGCTCAGACTACACTCATTACACTGAGGGCCCAGTCACTGGCCGGAGGTCAGACTACACTCATTACACTGAGGGCCCAGTCACTGGCCGGTGTTCAGACTACACTCATTACACTGAGGGCCCAGTCACTGGAGGGAGCTCAGACCTACACTCATTACACTGAGGGCCCGGTCACTGGAGGAAGCTCAGACTACACTCATTACACCGAGAGCCCAGTCACTGGAGGGAGCTCAGACTACACTCATTACACCGAGGGCCTAGTCACTGGAGGGAGCTCAGACTACACTCATTACACCGAGGGCCCAGTCACTAGAGGGAGCTCAGACTACACTCATTACACCGAGGGCCCGGTCAATGGAGGGAGCTCAGACTACACTCATTACACCGAGGGCCCAGTCACTGGAGGGAGCTCAGACTACACTCATTACACCGAGGGCCCAGTCACTGGAGGGAGCTCAGACCTACACTCATTACACCGAGGGCCCAGTCACTGGAGGAAGCTCAGACTACACTCATTACACTGAGGGCCCAGTCACTGGAGGGAGCTCAGACTACACTCATTACACCGAGGGCCCGGTAACTAGAGGGAGGTCAGACTACACTCATTACACCGAGGCCCAGTCACTGGAGGGAGCTCAGACTACAATCATTACACTGAGGGCCCAGTCACTGGAGGGAGCTCAGACTACACTCATTACACTGAGGGCCCAGTCACTGGCCGGAGGTCAGACTACACTCATTACACTGAGGGCCCAGTCACTGGCCGGTGTTCAGACTACACTCATTACACTGAGGGCCCAGTCACTGGAGGGAGCTCAGACCTACACTCATTACACTGAGGGCCCGGTCACTGGAGGAAGCTCAGACTACACTCATTACACCGAGAGCCCAGTCACTGGAGGGAGCTCAGACTACACTCATTACACCGAGGGCCTAGTCACTGGAGGGAGCTCAGACTACACTCATTACACCGAGGGCCCAGTCACTGGAGGGAGCTCAGACTACACTCATTACACCGAGGGCCCAGTCACTGGAGGGAGCTCAGACCTACACTCATTACACCGAGGGCCCAGTCACTGGAGGAAGCTCAGACTACACTCATTACACTGAGGGCCCAGTCACTGGAGGGAGGTCAGACTACACTCATTACACTGAGGGCACAGTCACTGGAGGGAGCTCAGAATACACTCATTACACCGAGGGCCCAGTCACTGGAGGGAGCTCAGACTACACTCATTACACCGAGGGCCCAGTCACTGGAGGGAGCTCAGACTACACTCATTACACCGAGGGCCCGGTCACTGGAGGAAGCTCAGACTACACTCATTACACTGAGGGCACAGTCACTGGAGGGAGCTCAGACTACACTCATTACACCGAGGGCCCAGTCACTGGAGGGAGCTCAGACTACACTCATTACACCGAGGGCCCAGTCACTGGAGGGAGCTCAGACTACACTCATTACACCGAGGGCCCGGTCACTGGAGGAAGCTCAGACTACACTCATTACTCCGAGGGCCCAATCACTGGAGGGAGGTCACACCTACACTCATTACACAGAGGGCCCAGTCACTGGAGGGAGCTCAGACTACACTCATTACACCGAGGGCCCAGTCACTGGAGGGAGCTCAGGCCTACACTCATTACACCGAGGGCCCAGTCACTGGAGGAAGCTCAGACTACACTCATTACACTGAGGGCCCAGTCACTGGAGGGAGGTCAGACTACACTCATTACACTGAGGGCACAGTCACTGGAGGGAGCTCAGAATACACTCATTACACCGAGGGCCCAGTCACTGGAGGGAGCTCAGACTACACTCATTACACCGAGGGCCCAGTCACTGGAGGGAGCTCAGACTACACTCATTACACCGAGGGCCCGGTCACTGGAGGAAGCTCAGAGTACACTCATTACACTGAGGGCACAGTCACTGGAGGGAGCTCAGACTACACTCATTACACCGAGGGCCCAGTCACTGGAGGGAGCTCAGACTACACTCATTACACCGAGGGCCCAGTCACTGGAGGGAGCTCAGACTACACTCATTACACCGAGGGCCCGGTCACTGGAGGAAGCTCAGACTACACTCATTACTCCGAGGGCCCAATCACTGGAGGGAGGTCACACCTACACTCATTACACAGAGGGCCCAGTCACTGGAGGGAGCTCAGACTACACTCATTACACCGAGGGCCCAGTCACTGGAGGGAGCTCAGACCTACACTCATTACACCGAGGGCCCAGTCACTGGAGGGAGCTCAGACCTACACTCATTACACCGAGGGCCCAGTCACTGGAGGGAGCTCAGACCTACACTCATTACACTGAGGGCCAAGTCACTGGCCGGAGGTCAGACTACACTCATTACACCGAGGGCCCGGTCACTAGAGGGAGCTCAGACTACACTCATTACACGAGGGCCTGGTCACTGGAGGGAGCTCAGACTACACTCATTACACCGAGGGCCCAGTCACTGGAGGGAGGTCAGACTACACTCATTACACCGAGGGCCCAGTCACTGGAGGGAGGTCAGACTACACTCATTACACCGAGGGCCCAGTCACTGACGGGAGCTCAGACTACACTCATTACACCGAGGGCCCAGTCACTGGAGGGAGCTCAGACTACACTCATTACACCGAGGGCCCGGTCACTGGCCGGAGGTCAGACTACACTCATGACACTGAGGGCCCCGTCACTGGAGGGAGCTCAGACTACACTCATTACACCGAGGGCCCAGTCACTGGAGGGAGCTCAGACTACACTCATTACACTGAGGGCCCAGTCACTGGAGGGAGCTCAGACTACACTCATTACACCGAGAGCTCAGACTACACTCATTACAATGAGGGCCCAGTCACTGGAGGGAGCTCAGACTACACTCATTACACTGATGGCCCAGTCACTGGAGGGAGCTCAGACTACACTCATTACTCTGAGGGCCCAGTCACTGGAGGGAGCTAAGACTACACTCATTACACCGAGGGCCCGGTCACTAGAGGGAGCTCAGACTACACTCATTACACTGATGGCCCAGTCACTGGAGGGAGCTCAGACTACACTCATTACTCTGAGGGCCCAGTCACTGGAGGGAGCTAAGACTACACTCATTACACCGAGGGCCCGGTCACTAGAGGGAGCTCAGACTACACTCATTACACTGAGGGCCCAGTCACTGGCCGGAGGTCAGACTACACTCATTACACTGAGGGCCCAGTCACTGGCCGGTGTTCAGACTACACTCATTACACTGAGGGCCCAGTCACTGGAGGGAGCTCAGACCTACACTCATTACACTGAGGGCCCGGTCACTGGAGGAAGCTCAGACTACACTCAATACACCGAGAGCCCAGTCACTGGAGGGAGCTCAGACTACACTCATTACACCGAGGGCCTAGTCACTGGAGGGAGCTCAGACTACACTCATTACACCCAGGGCCCAGTCACTGGAGGGAGCTCAGACTACACTTATTACACCGAGGGCCCAGTCACTGGAGGGAGCTCAGACCTACACTCATTACACCGAGGGCCCAGTCACTGGAGGAAGCTCAGACTACACTCATTACACTGAGGGCCCAGTCACTGGAGGGAGCTCAGACTACACTCATTACACCGAGGGCCCGGTAACTAGAGGGAGGTCAGACTGCACTCATTACACCGAGGCCCAGTCACTGGAGGGAGCTCAGACTACACTCATTACACTGAGGGCCCAGTCACTGGAGGGAGCTCAGACTACACTCATTACACTGAGGGCCCAGTCACTGGCCGGAGGTCAGACTACACTCATTACAATGAGGGCCCAGTCACTGGCCGGTGTTCAGACTACACTCATTACACTGAGGTCCCAGTCACTGGAGGGAGCTCAGACCTACACTCATTACACTGAGGGCCCGGTCACTGGAGGAAGCTCAGACTACACTCATTACACCGAGGGCCCAGTCACTGGTTGGAGCTCAGACTACACTCATTACACCAAGGGCCCGGTCACTAGAGGGAGCTCAGACTACACTCATTACACCGAGGGCCCAGTCACTGGAGGGAGCTCAGACTACACTCATTACACCGAGGGCTCAGTCACTGGAGGGAGCTCACTCTACACTCATTACACCGAGGGCCCAGTCACTGGAGGGAGGTCAGACTACACTCATTACACTGAGGGCCCAGTCACTGGAGGGAGGTCAGACTACACTCATTACACTGAGGGCTCAGTCACTGGAGGGAGCTCAGACTACACGCATTACACCGAGGGGCCAGTCACTGGAGGGAGCTCAGACTACACTCATTACACCGAGGGCCCAGTCACTGCAGGGAGCTCAGACTACACTCATTACACCGAGGCCCAGTCACTGGAGGGAGCTCAGACTACACTCATTACACTGAGGGCCCGTCACTGGAGGGAGCTCAGACTACACTCATTACACTGAGGGCCCGTCACTGAAGGGAGCTCAGACTACACTCATTACACCGAGGGCCCAGTCACTGGAGGGAGGTCAGACTACACTCATTACACTGAGGGCCCAGTCACTGGAGGGAGGTCAGACTACACTCATTACACTGAGGGCCCGTCACTGGAGGGAGGTCAGACTACACTCATTACACTGAGGGCCCAGTCACTGGAGGGAGGTCAGACTACACTCATTACACTGAGGGCCCGGTCACTGGAGGGAGGTCAGACTACACTCATTACACCGAGGGCCCGTCACTGGAGGGAGGTCAGACATACACTCATTACACTGAGGGCCCAGTCACTGGAGGGAGCTCAGACTACACTCATTACACCGAGGGCCCGGTCACTGGAGGGAGCTCAGACCTACACTCATTACACTGAGGGCCCGGTCACTGGAGGGAGGTCAGACTACACTCATTACACCGAGGGCCCGGTCACTGGAGGGAGCTCAGACTACACTCATTACACCGAGGGCCCGGTCACTGGAGGGAGCTCAGACTACACTCATTACACCGAGGGCCCAGTCACTGGAGGGAGCTCAGACTACACTCATTACACCGAGGGCCCAGTCACTGAAAAGAGCTCAGACCTACACTCATTAAACCGAGGGCCCAGTCACTGGAGGGAGCTCAGACTACACTCATTACACCGAGGGCCCAGTCACTGGAGGGAGCTCAGACTACACTCATTACACCGAGGGCCCAGTCACTGGAGGGAGCTCAGACTATACTCATTACACCGAGGGCCCAGTCACTGGAGGGAGCTCAGACCTACACTCATTACACCGAGGGCCCAGTCACTGGAGGGAGCTCAGACTACACTCATTACACCGAGGGCCCAGTCACTGGAGGGAGCTCAGACTACACTCATTACACCGAGGGCCCAGTCACTGGAGGGAGCTCAGACTACACTCATTACACCGAGGGCCCAGGCACTGGAGGGAGCTCAGACCTACACTCATTACACCGAGGGCCCAGTCACTGGAGGGAGCTCAGACTACACTCATTACACCGAGGGCCCGGTCACTGGAGGGAGCTCAGACTACACTCATTACACCGAGGGCCCGGTCACTGGAGGGAGCTCAGACTACACTCATTACACCGAGGTCCCGGTCACTGGAGGGAGCTCAGACTACACTCATTACACTGAGGGCCCGGTCACTGGAGGGAGCTCAGACTACACTCATTACACCGAGGGCCCAGTCACTGGCCGGAGCTCAGACTACACTCATTACACCGAGGGCCCAGTCACTGGAGGGAGCTCAGACTACACTCATTACACTGAGGGCCCAGTCACTGGAGGGAGGTCAGACTACACTCATTACACCGAGGGCCCAGTCACTGGCCGGAGCTCAAACTACACTCATTACACCGAGGGCCCAGTCACTGGAGGGAGCTCAGGCTACACTCATTACACTGAGGGCCCGGTCACTGGAGGGAGCTCAGGCTACACTCATTACACCAAGGGCCCAGTCACTGGAGGGAGCTCAGGCTACACTCATTACACTGAGGGCCCGGTCACTGGAGGGAGGTCAGAGTACACTCATTACACCGAGGGCCCGGTCACTGGAGGGAGCTCAGACTACACTCATTACACCGAGGGCCCAGTCACTGGAGGGAGCTCAGACCTACACTCATTACACCGAGGGCCCAGTCACTGGAGGGAGCTCAGACTATACTCATTACTCCGAGGGCCCAGTCACTGGAGGGAGCTCAGACTACACCCATTACACCGAGGGCCCAGTCACTGGAGGGAGCTCAGACTACACTCATTACACCGAGGGCCCAGTCACTGGAGGGAGCTCAGACTACACTCATTACACCGAGGGCCCAGTCACTGGAGGGAGCTCAGACTACACTCATTACACCGAGGGCCCAGTCACTGGAGGGAGCTCAGACCTACACTCATTACACCGAGGGCCCAGTCACTGGAGGGAGCTCAGACTACACTCATTACACCGAGGGCCCAGTCACTGGAGGGAGCTCAGACTACACTCATTACACCGAGGGCCCAGTCACTGGAGGGAGCTCAGACTACACTCATTACACCGAGGGCCCGGTCACTGGAGGAAGCTCAGACTACACTCATTACACTGAGGGCACAGTCACTGGAGGGAGCTCAGACTACACTCATTACACCGAGGGCCCAGTCACTGGAGGGAGCTCAGACTACACTCATTACACCGAGGGCCCAGTCACTGGAGGGAGCTCAGACTACACTCATTACACCGAGGGCCCGGTCACTGGAGGAAGCTCAGACTACACTCATTACTCCGAGGGCCCAATCACTGGAGGGAGGTCACACCTACACTCATTACACCGAGGGCCCGGTCACTGGAGGAAGCTCAGACTACACTCATTACACCGAGGGCCCGGTCACTGGAGGAAGCTCAGACTACACTCATTACACTGAGGGCACAGTCACTGGAGGGAGCTCAGACTACACTCATTACACCGAGGGCCCAGTCACTGGAGGGAGCTCAGACTACACTCATTACACCGAGGGCCCAGTCACTGGAGGGAGCTCAGACTACACTCATTACACCGAGGGCCCGGTCACTGGAGGAAGCTCAGACTACACTCATTACTCCGAGGGCCCAATCACTGGAGGGAGGTCACACCTACACTCATTACACAGAGGGCCCAGTCACTGGAGGGAGCTCAGACTACACTCATTACACCGAGGGCCCAGTCACTGGAGGGAGCTCAGACTACACTCATTACACCGAGGGCCCGGTCACTGGAGGAAGCTCAGACTACACTCATTACTCCGAGGGCCCAATCACTGGAGGGAGGTCACACCTACACTCATTACACAGAGGGCCCAGTCACTGGAGGGAGCTCAGACTACACTCATTACACCGAGGGCCCAGTCACTGGAGGGAGCTCAGACCTACACTCATTACACCGAGGGCCCAGTCACTGGAGGGAGCTCAGACCTACACTCATTACACCGAGGGCCCAGTCACTGGAGGGAGCTCAGACCTACACTCATTACACTGAGGGCCAAGTCACTGGCCGGAGGTCAGACTACACTCATTACACCGAGGGCCCGGTCACTAGAGGGAGCTCAGACTACACTCATTACACGAGGGCCTGGTCACTGGAGGGAGCTCAGACTACACTCATTACACCGAGGGCCCAGTCACTGGAGGGAGGTCAGACTACACTCATTACACCGAGGGCCCAGTCACTGGAGGGAGCTAAGACTACACTCATTACACCGAGGGCCCGGTCACTAGAGGGAGCTCAGACTACACTCATTACACTGAGGGCCCAGTCACTGGCCGGAGGTCAGACTACACTCATTACACCGAGGGCCCAGTCACTGGAGGGAGGTCAGACTACACTCATTACACCGAGGGCCCAGTCACTGGTTGGAGCTCAGACTACACTCATTACACCAAGGGCCCGGTCACTAGAGGGAGCTCAGACTACACTCATTACACCGAGGGCCCAGTCACTGGAGGGAGCTCAGACTACACTCATTACACCGAGGGCTCAGTCACTGGAGGGAGCTCACTCTACACTCATTACACCGAGGGCCCAGTCACTGGAGGGAGCTCAGACCTACACTCATTACACCGAGGGCCCAGTCACTGGAGGGTGGTCAGACCTACACTCATTACACCGAGGGCCCAGTCACTGGAGGGAGCTCAGACTACACTCATTACACTGAGGGCCCGTCACTGGAGGGAGCTCAGACTACACTCATTACACCGAGGGCCCAGTCACTGGAGGGAGCTCAGACTACACTCATTACACTGAGGGCCCGTCACTGGAGGGAGCTCAGACTACACTCATTACACTGAGGGCCCGGTCACTGGAGGGAGCTCAGACCTACACTCATTACACTGAGGGCCCGGTCACTGGAGGGAGGTCAGACTACACTCATTACACCGAGGGCCCGGTCACTGGAGGGAGCTCAGACTACACTCATTACACCGAGGGCCCGGTCACTGGAGGGAGCTCAGACTACACTCATTACACCGAGGGCCCAGTCACTGGAGGGAGCTCAGGCTACACTCATTACACTGAGGGCCCGGTCACTGGAGGGAGGTCAGAGTACACTCATTACACCGAGGGCCCGGTCACTGGAGGGAGCTCAGACTACACTCATTACACCGAGGGCCCAGTCACTGGAGGGAGCTCAGACTACACTCATTACACCGAGGGCCCAGTCACTGAAAAGAGCTCAGACCTACACTCATTAAACCGAGGGCCCAGTCACTGGAGGGAGCTCAGACTACACTCATTACACCGAGGGCCCAGTCACTGGAGGAAGCTCAAACTACACTCATTACACCGAGGGCCCAGTCACTGGAGGAAGCTCAGACTATACTCATTACACCGAGGGCCCAGTCACTGGAGGGAGCTCAGACCTACACTCATTACACCGAGGGCCCAGTCACTGGAGGGAGCTCAGACTACACTCATTACACCGAGGGCCCAGTCACTGGAGGGAGCTCAGACTACACTCATTACACCGAGGGCCCAGTCACTGGAGGGAGCTCAGACTACACTCATTACACCGAGGGCCCAGGCACTGGAGGGAGCTCAGACCTACACTCATTACACCGAGGGCCCAGTCACTGGAGGGAGCTCAGACTACACTCATTACACCGAGGGCCCGGTCACTGGAGGGAGCTCAGACTACACTCATTACACCGAGGGCCCGGTCACTGGAGGGAGCTCAGACTACACTCATTACACCGAGGTCCCGGTCACTGGAGGGAGCTCAGACTACACTCATTACACTGAGGGCCCGGTCACTGGAGGGAGCTCAGACTACACTCATTACACCGAGGGCCCAGTCACTGGCCGGAGCTCAGACTACACTCATTACACCGAGGGCCCAGTCACTGGAGGGAGCTCAGACTACACTCATTACACTGAGGGCCCAGTCACTGGAGGGAGGTCAGACTACACTCATTACACCGAGGGCCCAGTCACTGGCCGGAGCTCAAACTACACTCATTACACCGAGGGCCCAGTCACTGGAGGGAGCTCAGGCTACACTCATTACACTGAGGGCCCGGTCACTGGAGGGAGCTCAGGCTACACTCATTACACCAAGGGCCCAGTCACTGGAGGGAGCTCAGGCTACACTCATTACACTGAGGGCCCGGTCACTGGAGGGAGTTCAGAGTACACTCATTACACCGAGGGCCCGGTCACTGGAGGGAGCTCAGACTACACTCATTACACCGAGGGCCCAGTCACTGGAGGGAGCTCAGACCTACACTCATTACACCGAGGGCCCAGTCACTGGAGGGAGCTCAGACTACACTCATTACTCAGAGGGCCCAGTCACTGGAGGGAGCTCAGACTACACCCATTACACCGAGGGCCCAGTCACTGGAGGGAGCTCAGACTACACTCATTACACCGAGGGCCCAGTCACTGGAGGGAGCTCAGACTACACTCATTACACCGAGGGCCCAGTCACCGGAGGGAGCTCAGACTACACTCATTACACCGAGGGCCCAGTCACTGGAGGGAGCTCAGACCTACACTCATTACACCGAGGGCCCAGTCACTGGAGGGAGCTCAGACTACACTCATTACACCGAGGGCCCAGTCACTGGAGGGAGCTCAGACTACACTCATTACACCGAGGGCCCAGTCACTGGAGGGAGCTCAGACTATACTCATTACACCGAGGGCCCGGTCACTGGAGGGAGCTCAGACTACACTCATTACACCGAGGGCCCAGTCACTGGAGGGAGCTCAGACTACACTCATTACACCGAGGGCCCAGTCACTGGAGGGAGGTCAGACTACACTCATTACACCGAGGGCCCAGTCACTGGAGGGAGGTCAGACTACACTCATTACACCGAGGGCCCAGTCACTGGAGGGAGGTCAGACTACACTCATTACTCTGAGGGCCCAGTCACTGGAGGGAGCTCAGACTACACTCATTACACCGAGGGCCCAGTCACTGGAGGGAGCTCAGACCTACACTCATTACACCGAGGGCCCAGTCACTGGAGGGAGCTCAGACTACACTCATTACACCGAGGGCCCAGTCACTGGAGGGAGCTCAGACTACACTCATTACACCGAGGGCCCAGTCACTGGAGGGAGCTCAGACCTACACTCATTACACCGAGGGCCCAGTCACTGGAGGGAGCTCAGACTACACTCATTATACCGAGGGCCCAGTCACTGGAGGGAGCTCAGGCTACACTCATTACACTGAGGGCCCGGTTACTGGAGGGAGCTCAGGCTACACTCATTACACCAAGGGCCCAGTCACTGGAGGGAGCTCAGGCTACACTCATTACACTGAGGGCCCGGTCACTGGAGGGAGGTCAGAGTACACTCATTACACCGAGGGCCCGGTCACTGGAGGGAGCTCAGACTACACTCATTACACCAAGGGCCCAGTCACTGGAGGGAGCTCAGACTACACTCATTACACCGAGGGCCCAGTCACTGGAGGGAGCTCAGACCTACACTCATTACACCGAGGGCCCAGTCACTGGAGGGAGCTCAGACTACACTCATTACACGAGGGCCCAGTCACTGGAGGGAGCTCAGACTACACTCATTACACCGAGGGCCCAGTCACTGGAGGGAGCTCAGACTACACTCATTACACCGAGGGCCCAGTCACTGGAGGGAGCTCAGACTACACTCATTACACCGAGGGCCCAGTCACTGGAGGGAGCTCAGACTACACTCATTACACCGAGGGCCCAGTCACTGGAGGGAGCTCAGACTACACCCATTACACCGAGGGCCCAGTCACTGGAGGGAGCTCAGACTACACTCATTACACCGAGGGCCCAGTCACTGGAGGGAGCTCAGACTACACTCATTACACTGAGGGCCCAGTCACTGGAGGGAGCTCAGACTACACTCATTACACCGAGGGCCCAGTCACTGGAGGGAGCTCAGACCTACACTCATTACACCGAGGGCCCAGTCACTGGAGGGAGCTCAGACTACACTCATTACACCGAGGGCCCAGTCACTGGAGGGAGCTCAGACTACACTCATTACACCGAGGGCCCAGTCACTGGAGGGAGCTCAGACTATACTCATTACACCGAGGGCCCGGTCACTGGAGGGAGCTCAGACTACACTCATTACACCGAGGGCCCAGTCACTGGAGGGAGCTCAGACTACACTCATTACACCGAGGGCCCAGTCACTGGAGGGAGGTCAGACTACACTCATTACACCGAGGGCCCAGTCACTGGAGGGAGGTCAGACTACACTCATTACACCGAGGGCCCAGTCACTGGAGGGAGGTCAGACTACACTCATTACTCTGAGGGCCCAGTCACTGGAGGGAGCTCAGACTACACTCATTACACCGAGGGCCCAGTCACTGGAGGGAGCTCAGACCTACACTCATTACACCGAGGGCCCAGTCACTGGAGGGAGCTCAGACTACACTCATTACACCGAGGGCCCGGTCACTGGAGGGAGCTCAGACTACACTCATTACACCGAGGGCCCAGTCACTGGAGGGAGCTCAGACCTACACTCATTACACCGAGGGTCCAGTCACTGGAGGGAGCTCAGACTACACTCATTACACCGAGGGCCCAGTCACTGGAGGGAGCTCAGGCTACACTCATTACACTGAGGGCCCGGTTACTGGAGGGAGCTCAGGCTACACTCATTACACCAAGGGCCCAGTCACTGGAGGGAGCTCAGGCTACACTCATTACACTGAGGGCCCGGTCACTGGAGGGAGGTCAGAGTACACTCATTACACCGAGGGCCCGGTCACTGGAGGGAGCTCAGACTACACTCATTACACCAAGGGCCCAGTCACTGGAGGGAGCTCAGACTACACTCATTACACCGAGGGCCCAGTCACTGGAGGGAGCTCAGACCTACACTCATTACACCGAGGGCCCAGTCACTGGAGGGAGCTCAGACTACACTCATTACACCGAGGGCCCAGTCACTGGAGGGAGCTCAGACTACACTCATTACACCGAGGGCCCAGTCACTGGAGGGAGCTCAGACTACACTCATTACACCGAGGGCCCAGTCACTGGAGGGAGCTCAGACTACACTCATTACACCGAGGGCCCAGTCACTGGAGGGAGCTCAGACTACACTCATTACACCGAGGGCCCAGTCACTGGAGGGAGGTCAGACTACACTCATTACTCTGAGGGCCCAGTCACTGGAGGGAGCTCAGACTACACTCATTACACTGAGGGCCCAGTCACTGGAGGGAGCTCAGACTACACTCATTACACTGAGTGCCCAGTCACTGGAGGGAGGTCAGACTACACTCATTACACAGAGGGCCCAGTCACTGGAGGGAGCTCAGACTACACTCATTACTCAGAGGGCCCAGTCACTGGAGGGAGCTCAGACTACACTCATTACACTGAGGGCCCGTTCACTGGAGGGAGCTCAGACCTACACTCATTACACTGAGGGCCGGTCACTGGAGGGAGGTCAGACTACACTCATTACACTGAGGGCCCAGTCACTGGAGGGAGGTCAGACTACACTTATTACACCGAGGGCCCAGTCACTGGAGGGAGCTCAGACTACACTCATTACACTGAGGGCCCAGTCACTAGAGGGAGCTCAGACTACACTCATTACACTGATGGCCCAGTCACTGGAGGGAGGTCAGACCTACACTCATTACACCGAGGTCCCAGTCACTGGAGGGAGCTCAGACTACACTCATTACACCGAGGGCCCAGTCACTGGAGGGAGGACAGACCTACACTCATTACACCAAGGGCCCAGTCACTGAAGGGAGCTCAGACTACACTCATTACACCGAGGGCCCAGTCACTGGAGGGAGGACAGACCTACACTCATTACACCGAGGGCCCAGTCACTGGAGGGAGCTCAGACTACACTCATTACACCGAGGGCCCAGTCACTGGAGGGAGCTCAGAACTACACTCATTACACCGAGGGCCGAGTCACTGGAGGGAGCTCAGACTACACTCATTACACTGAGGGCCCGGTCACTGGAGGAAGCTCAGACTACACTCATTACACCGAGGGCCCAGTCACTGGAGGGAGCTCAGAACTACACTCATTATACCGAGGCCCAGTCACTGACCGGAGCTCAGACCTACACTCATTACACCGAGGGCCCAGTCACTGGAGGGAGCTCAGACTACACTCATTACACCGAGGGCCCGGTCACTGGAGGGAGCTCAGACTACACTCATTACACCGAGGGCCCGGTCAATGGAGGGAGCTCAGACTACACTCATTACACCGAGGGCCCAGTCACTGAAGGGAGCTCAGACTACACTCATTACACCGAGGGCCCGTCACTGGAGGGAGGTCAGACCTACACTCATTACACTGAGGGCACAGTCACTGGAGGGAGCTCAGACTACACTCATTACACCGAGGCCCCAGTCACTGGAGGGAGCTCAGAGTACACTCATTACACCGAGGGCCCAGTCACTGGAGGGAGCTCAGACCTACACTCATTACACCGAGGGCCCAGTCACTGGAGGGAGCTCAGAGTACACTCATTACACCGAGGGCCGAGTCACTGGAGGGAGCTCAGACTACACTGATTACACCGAGGGCCCACTCACTGGAGGGAGGACAGACCTACACTCATTACACCGAGGGCCCAGTCACTAGACGGAGCTCAAACTACTCTCATTACACCGAGGGCCCGTCACTGGAGGGAGGTCAGACCTACACTCATTACACTGAGGGCCCGGTCACTGGAGGGAGGTCAGAGTACACTCATTACACCGAGGGCCCGGTCACTGGAGGGAGCTCAGACTACACTCATTACACCGAGGGCCCAGTCACTGGAGGGAGCTCAGACCTACACTCATTACACCGAGGGCCCAGTCACTGGAGGGAGCTCAGACTACACTCATTACACCGAGGGCCCAGTCACTGGAGGGAGCTCAGACCTACACTCATTACACCGAGGGTCCAGTCACTGGAGGGAGCTCAGACTACACTCATTACACCGAGGGCCCAGTCACTGGAGGGAGCTCAGGCTACACTCATTACACTGAGGGCCCGGTTACTGGAGGGAGCTCAGGCTACACTCATTACACCAAGGGCCCAGTCACTGGAGGGAGCTCAGGCTACACTCATTACACTGAGGGCCCGGTCACTGGAGGGAGGTCAGAGTACACTCATTACACCGAGGGCCCGGTCACTGGAGGGAGCTCAGACTACACTCATTACACCAAGGGCCCAGTCACTGGAGGGAGCTCAGACTACACTCATTACACCGAGGGCCCAGTCACTGGAGGGAGCTCAGACCTACACTCATTACACCGAGGGCCCAGTCACTGGAGGGAGCTCAGACTACACTCATTACACCGAGGGCCCAGTCACTGGAGGGAGCTCAGACTACACTCATTACACCGAGGGCCCAGTCACTGGAGGGAGCTCAGACTACACTCATTACACCGAGGGCCCAGTCACTGGAGGGAGCTCAGACTACACTCATTACACCGAGGGCCCAGTCACTGGAGGGAGCTCAGACTACACTCATTACACCGAGGGCCCAGTCACTGGAGGGAGGTCAGACTACACTCATTACTCTGAGGGCCCAGTCACTGGAGGGAGCTCAGACTACACTCATTACACTGAGGGCCCAGTCACTGGAGGGAGCTCAGACTACACTCATTACACTGAGTGCCCAGTCACTGGAGGGAGGTCAGACTACACTCATTACACAGAGGGCCCAGTCACTGGAGGGAGCTCAGACTACACTCATTACTCAGAGGGCCCTGTCACTGGAGGGAGCTCAGACTACACTCATTACACTGAGGGCCCGGTCACTGGAGGGAGCTCAGACCTACACTCATTACACTGAGGGCCGGTCACTGGAGGGAGGTCAGACTACACTCATTACACTGAGGGCCCAGTCACTGGAGGGAGGTCAGACTACACTTATTACACCGAGGGCCCAGTCACTGGAGGGAGCTCAGACTACACTCATTACACTGAGGGCCCAGTCACTAGAGGGAGCTCAGACTACACTCATTACACTGATGGCCCAGTCACTGGAGGGAGGTCAGACCTACACTCATTACACCGAGGTCCCAGTCA
This sequence comes from Lissotriton helveticus, assembly GCF_964261635.1. Taxonomy (NCBI): domain Eukaryota; kingdom Metazoa; phylum Chordata; class Amphibia; order Caudata; family Salamandridae; genus Lissotriton; species Lissotriton helveticus. Next base: position 8,656,464 of record NC_136071.1, read on the forward strand.
CTGGAGGGAGCTCAGACTACACTCATTACACCGAGGGCCCAGTCACTGGAGGGAGGACAGACCTACACTCATTACACCGAGGGCCCAGTCACTGGAGGGAGCTCAGACTACACTCATTACACCGAGGGCCCAGTCACTGGAGGGAGCTCAGAACTACACTCATTACACCGAGGGCCGAGTCACTGGAGGGAGCTCAGACTACACTCATTACACTGAGGGCCCGGTCACTGGAGGAAGCTCAGACTACACTCATTACACCGAGGGCCCAGTCACTGGAGGGAGCTCAGAACTACACTCATTATACCGAGGCCCAGTCACTGACCGGAGCTCAGACCTACACTCATTACACCGAGGGCCCAGTCACTGGAGGGAGCTCAGACTACACTCATTACACCGAGGGCCCGGTCACTGGAGGGAGCTCAGACTACACTCATTACACCGAGGGCCCGGTCAATGGAGGGAGCTCAGACTACACTCATTACACCGAGGGCCCAGTCACTGAAGGGAGCTCAGACTACACTCATTACACCGAGGGCCCGTCACTGGAGGGAGGTCAGACCTACACTCATTACACTGAGGGCACAGTCACTGGAGGGAGCTCAGACTACACTCATTACACCGAGGCCCCAGTCACTGGAGGGAGCTCAGAGTACACTCATTACACCGAGGGCCCAGTCACTGGAGGGAGCTCAGACCTACACTCATTACACCGAGGGCCGAGTCACTGGAGGGAGCTCAGACTACACTCATTACACTGAGGGCCCAGTCACTGGAGGGAGGTCAGACTGCACTCATTACACTGAGGGCCCAGTCACTGGAGGGAGCTCAGACTACACTCATTACACTGAGGGCCCAGTCACTGGAGGGAGCTCAGAGTACACTCATTACACCGAGGGCCGAGTCACTGGAGGGAGCTCAGACTACACTGATTACACCGAGGGCCCACTCACTGGAGGGAGGACAGACCTACACTCATTACACCGAGGGCCCAGTCACTGGAGGGAGCTCAGACTACACTCATTACACCGAGGGCCCAGTCACTGGAGGGAACTCAGACTACACTCATTACACTGAGGGCCCAGTCACTGGAGGGAGGTCAGACTGCACTCATTACACTGAGGGCCCAGTCACTGGAGGGAGCTCAGACTACACTCATTACACCGAGGGCCCAGTCACTGGAGGGAGCTCAGACTACACTCATTACACTGAGGGCCCGGTTACTGGAGGGAGCTCAGGCTACACTCATTACACCAAGGGCCCAGTCACTGGAGGGAGCTCAGGCTACACTCATTACACTGAGGGCCCGGTCACTGGAGGGAGGTCAGAGTACACTCATTACACCGAGGGCCCGGTCACTGGAGGGAGCTCAGACTACACTCATTACACCAAGGGCCCAGTCACTGGAGGGAGCTCAGACTACACTCATTACACCGAGGGCCCAGTCACTGGAGGGAGCTCAGACCTACACTCATTACACCGAGGGCCCAGTCACTGGAGGGAGCTCAGACTACACTCATTACACCGAGGGCCCAGTCACTGGAGGGAGCTCAGACTACACTCATTACACTGAGGGCCCGGTTACTGGAGGGAGCTCAGGCTACACTCATTACACCAAGGGCCCAGTCACTGGAGGGAGCTCAGGCTACACTCATTACACTGAGGGCCCGGTCACTGGAGGGAGGTCAGAGTACACTCATTACACCGAGGGCCCGGTCACTGGAGGGAGCTCAGACTACACTCATTACACCAAGGGCCCAGTCACTGGAGGGAGCTCAGACTACACTCATTACACCGAGGGCCCAGTCACTGGAGGGAGCTCAGACCTACACTCATTACACCGAGGGCCCAGTCACTGGAGGGAGCTCAGACTACACTCATTACACCGAGGGCCCAGTCACTGGAGGGAGCTCAGACTACACTCATTACACCGAGGGCCCAGTCACTGGAGGGAGCTCAGACTACACTCATTACACCGAGGGCCCAGTCACTGGAGGGAGCTCAGACTACACTCATTACACCGAGGGCCCAGTCACTGGAGGGAGCTCAGACTACACTCATTACACCGAGGGCCCAGTCACTGGAGGGAGCTCAGACTACACCCATTACACCGAGGGCCCAGTCACTGGAGGGAGCTCAGACTACACTCATTACACCGAGGGCCCAGTCACTGGAGGGAGCTCAGACTACACTCATTACACCGAGGGCCCAGTCACTGGAGGGAGCTCAGACTACACTCATTACACCGAGGGCCCACTCACTGGAGGGAGCTCAGACCTACACTCATTACACCGAGGGCCCAGTCACTGGAGGGAGCTCAGACTACACTCATTACACCGAGGGCCCAGTCACTGGAGGGAGCTCAGACTACACTCATTACACCGAGGGCCCAGTCACTGGAGGGAGCTCAGACTATACTCATTACACCGAGGGCCCGGTCACTGGAGGGAGCTCAGACTACACTCATTACACCGAGGGCCCAGTCACTGGAGGGAGCTCAGACTACACTCATTACACCGAGGGCCCAGTCACTGGAGGGAGGTCAGACTACACTCATTACACCGAGGGCCCAGTCACTGGAGGGAGGTCAGACTACACTCATTACACCGAGGGCCCAGTCACTGGAGGGAGGTCAGACTACACTCATTACTCTGAGGGCCCAGTCACTGGAGGGAGCTCAGACTACACTCATTACACCGAGGGCCCAGTCACTGGAGGGAGCTCAGACCTACACTCATTACACCGAGGGCCCAGTCACTGGAGGGAGCTCAAACTACACTCATTACACCGAGGGCCCAGTCACTGGAGGGAGGTCAGACTACACTCATTACACCGAGGGCCCAGTCACTGGAGGGAGGTCAGACTACACTCATTACTCTGAGGGCCCAGTCACTGGAGGGAGCTCAGACTACACTCATTACACCGAGGGCCCAGTCACTGGAGGGAGCTCAGACCTACACTCATTACACCGAGGGCCCGGTCACTGGAGGGAGCTCAGACTACACTCATTACACCGAGGGCCCGGTCACTGGAGGGAGGTCAGACTACACTCATTACACTGAGGGCCCAGTCACTGGAGGGAGCTCAGACTACACTCATTACACCGAGGGCCCAGTCACTGGAGGGAGCTCAGACTACACTCATTACACCGAGGGCCCAGTTACTGGAGGGAGCTCAGACTACACTCATTACATCAAGGGCCCAGTCACTGGAGGGAGCTCAGACCTACACTCATTACACCGAGGGTCCAGTCACTGGAGGGAGCTCAGACTACACTCATTACACCGAGGGCCCAGTCACTGGAGGGAGCTCAGGCTACACTCATTACACCGAGGGCCCGGTTACTGGAGGGAGCTCAGGCTACACTCATTACACCAAGGGCCCAGTCACTGGAGGGAGCTCAGGCTACACTCATTACACTGAGGGCCCGGTCACTGGAGGGAGGTCAGAGTACACTCATTACACCGAGGGCCCGGTCACTGGAGGGAGCTCAGACTACACTCATTACACCAAGGGCCCAGTCACTGGAGGGAGCTCAGACTACACTCATTACACCGAGGGCCCAGTCACTGGAGGGAGCTCAGACCTACACTCATTACACCGAGGGCCCAGTCACTGGAGGGAGCTCAGACTACACTCATTACACCGAGGGCCCAGTCACTGGAGGGAGCTCAGACTACACTCATTACACCGAGGGCCCAGTCACTGGAGGGAGCTCAGACTACACTCATTACACCGAGGGCCCAGTCACTGGAGGGAGCTCAGACTACACTCATTACACCGAGGGCCCAGTCACTGGAGGGAGCTCAGACTACACTCATTACACCGAGGGCCCAGTCACTGGAGGGAGGTCAGACTACACTCATTACTCTGAGGGCCCAGTCACTGGAGGGAGCTCAGACTACACTCATTACACTGAGGGCCCAGTCACTGGAGGGAGCTCAGACTACACTCATTACACTGAGTGCCCAGTCACTGGAGGGAGGTCAGACTACACTCATTACACAGAGGGCCCAGTCACTGGAGGGAGCTCAGACTACACTCATTACTCAGAGGGCCCAGTCACTGGAGGGAGCTCAGACTACACTCATTACACTGAGGGCCCGGTCACTGGAGGGAGCTCAGACCTACACTCATTACACTGAGGGCGGGTCACTGGAGGGAGGTCAGACTACACTCATTACACTGAGGGCCCAGTCACTGGAGGGAGGTCAGACTACACTTATTACACCGAGGGCCCAGTCACTGGAGGGAGCTCAGACTACACTCATTACACTGAGGGCCCAGTCACTAGAGGGAGCTCAGACTACACTCATTACACTGATGGCCCAGTCACTGGAGGGAGGTCAGACCTACACTCATTACACCGAGGCCCCAGTCACTGGAGGGAGCTCAGACTACACTCATTACACCGAGGGCCCAGTCACTGGAGGGAGCTCAGACTACACTCATTACACCGAGGGCCCAGTCACTGGAGGGAGGACAGACCTACACTCATTACACCAAGGGCCCAGTCACTGAAGGGAGCTCAGACTACACTCATTACACCGAGGGCCCAGTCACTGGAGGGAGGACAGACCTACACTCATTACACCGAGGGCCCAGTCACTGGAGGGAGCTCAGACTACACTCATTACACCGAGGGCCCAGTCACTGGAGGGAGCTCAGAACTACACTCATTACACCGAGGGCCGAGTCACTGGAGGGAGCTCAGACTACACTCATTACACTGAGGGCCCGGTCACTGGAGGGAGCTCAGACTACACTCATTACACCGAGGGCCCAGTCACTGGAGGGAGCTCAGAACTACACTCATTACACCGAGGCCCAGTCACTGACCGGAGCTCAGACCTACACTCAATACACCGAGGGCCCAGTCACTGGAGGGAGCTCAGACTACACTCATTACACCGAGGGCCCGGTCACTGGAGGGAGCTCAGACTACACTCATTACACCGAGGGCCCGGTCAATGGAGGGAGCTCAGACTACACTCATTACACCGAGGGCCCAGTCACTGAAGGGAGCTCAAACTACACTCATTACACCGAGGGCCCGTCACTGGAGGGAGGTCAGACCTACACTCATTACACTGAGGGCACAGTCACTGGAGGGAGCTCAGACTACACTCATTACACCGAGGCCCCAGTCACTGGAGGGAGCTCAGAGTACACTCATTACACCGAGGGCCCAGTCACTGGAGGGAGCTCAGACCTACACTCATTACACCGAGGGCCCAGTCACTGGAGGGAGCTCAGAGTACACTCATTACACCGAGGGCCGAGTCACTGGAGGGAGCTCAGACTACACTGATTACACCGAGGGCCCACTCACTGGAGGGAGGACAGACCTACACTCATTACACCGAGGGCCCAGTCACTAGACGGAGCTCAAACTACACTCATTACACCGAGGGCCCGTCACTGGAAGGAGGTCAGACCTACACTCATTACACTGAGGGCCCGGTCACTGGAGGGAGGTCAGAGTACACTCATTACACCGAGGGCCCGGTCACTGGAGGGAGCTAAGACTACACTCATTACACCGAGGGCCCAGTCACTGGAGGGAGCTCAGACCTACACTCATTACACCGAGGGCCCAGTCACTGGAGGGAGCTCAGACTACACTCATTACACCGAGGGCCCAGTCACTGGAGGGAGCTCAGACTACACCCATTACACAGAGGGCCCAGTCACTGGAGGGAGCTCAGACTACACTCATTACACCGAGGGCCCAGTCACTGGAGGGAGCTCAGACTACACTCATTACACCGAGGGCCCAGTCACTGGAGGGAGCTCAGACTACACTCATTACACCGAGGGCCCAGTCACTGGAGGGAGCTCAGACCTACACTCATTACACCGAGGGCCCAGTCACTGGAGGGAGCTCAGACTACACTCATTACACCGAGGGCCCAGTCACTGGAGGGAGCTCAGACTACACTCATTACACCGAGGGCCCAGTCACTGGAGGGAGCTCAGACTATACTCATTACACCGAGGGCCCGGTCACTGGAGGGAGCTCAGACTACACTCATTACACCGAGGGCCCAGTCACTGGAGGGAGCTCAGACTACACTCATTACACCGAGGGCCCAGTCACTGGAGGGAGCTCAGACTACACTCATTACACCGAGGGCCCAGTCACTGGAGGGAACTCAGACCTACACTCATTACACCGAGGGCCCAGTCACTGGAGGGAGCTCAGACTACACTCATTCCACCGAGGGCCCAGTCACTGGAGGGAGCTCAGGCTACACTCATTACACTGAGGGCCCGGTTACTGGAGGGAGCTCAGGCTACACTCATTACACCAAGGGCCCAGTCACTGGAGGGAGCTCAGGCTACACTCATTACACTGAGGGCCCGGTCACTGGAGGGAGGTCAGAGTACACTCATTACACCGAGGGCCCGGTCACTGGAGGGAGCTCAGACTACACTCATTACACCAAGGGCCCAGTCACTGGAGGGAGCTCAGACTACACTCATTACACCGAGGGCCCAGTCACTGGAGGGAGCTCAGACCTACACTCATTACACCGAGGGCCCAGTCACTGGAGGGAGCTCAGACTACACTCATTACACCGAGGGCCCAGTCACTGGAGGGAGCTCAGACTACACTCATTACACCGAGGGCCCAGTCACTGGAGGGAGCTCAGACTACACTCATTACACCGAGGGCCCAGTCACTGGAGGGAGCTCAGACTACACTCGTTACACCGAGGGCCCAGTCACTGGAGGGAGCTCAGACTACACTCATTACACCGAGGGCCCAGTCACTGGAGGGAGGTCAGACTACACTCATTACTCTGAGGGCCCAGTCACTGGAGGGAGCTCAGACTACACTCATTACACTGAGGGCCCAGTCACTGGAGGGAGCTCAGACTACACTCATTACACTGAGTGCCCAGTCACTGGAGGGAGGTCAGACTACACTCATTACACAGAGGGCCCAGTCACTGGAGGGAGCTCAGACTACACTCATTACTCAGAGGGCCCAGTCACTGGAGGGAGCTCAGACTACACTCATTACACTGAGGGCCCGGTCACTGGAGGGAGCTCAGACCTACACTCATTACACTGAGGGCCGGTCACTGGAGGGAGGTCAGACTACACTCATTACACTGAGGGCCCAGTCACTGGAGGGAGGTCAGACTACACTTATTACACCGAGGGCCCAGTCACTGAAGGGAGCTCAGACTACACTCATTACACTGATGGCCCAGTCACTGGAGGGAGGTCAGACCTACACTCATTACACCGAGGCCCCAGTCACTGGAGGGAGCTCAGACTACACTCATTACTCAGAGGGCCCAGTCACTGGAGGGAGCTCAGACTACACTCATTACACTGAGGGCCCGGTCACTGGAGGGAGCTCAGACCTACACTCATTACACTGAGGGCCGGTCACTGGAGGGAGCTCAGACTAAACTCATTACACTGAGGGCCCAGTCACTGGAGGGAGCTCAGAACTACACTCATTACACCGAGGGCCCAGTCACTGGAGGGAGGTCAGACTACACTTATTACACCGAGGGCCCAGTCACTGGAGGGAGCTCAGACTACACTCATTACACTGAGGGCCCAGTCACTAGAGGGAGCTCAGACTACACTCATTACACTGATGGCCCAGTCACTGGAGGGAGGTCAGACCTACACTCATTACACCGAGGCCGCAGTCACTGGAGGGAGCTCAGACTACACTCATTACACCGAGGGCCCAGTCACTGGAGGGAGCTCAGACTACACTCATTACACCGAGGGCCCAGTCACTGGAGGGAGGACAGACCTACACTCATTACACCAAGGGCCCTGTCACTGAAGGGAGCTCAGACTACACTCATTACACCGAGGGCCCAGTCACTGGAGGGAGGACAGACCTACACTCATTACACCGAGGGCCCAGTCACTGGAGGGAGCTCAGACTACTCTCATTACACCGAGGGCCCAGTCACTGGAGGGAGGTCAGACTACACTCATTACACCGAGGGCTCAGTCACTGGAGGGAGCTCAGACTAAACTCATTACACTGAGGGCCCAGTCACTGGAGGGAGCTCAGACTACACTCATTACACCGAGAGCCCAGTCACTGGAGGGAGCTCAGACTACACTCATTACACCGAGGGCTCAGTCACTGGAGGGAGCTCAGACTAAACTCATTACACCGAGAGCCCAGTCACTGGAGGGAGCTCAGACTACACTCATTATACCGAGGGCCCAGTCACTGGAGGGAGCTCAGACTACACTCATTACACTGAGGGCCCGGTCACTGGAGGGAGCTCAGACTACACTCATTACACCGAGGGCCCAGTCACTGGAGGGAGCTCAGAACTACACTCATTACACCGAGGGCCCAGTCACTGGAGGGAGCTCAGACTACACTCATTACACCGAGGGCCCAGTCACTGACCGGAGCTCAGACCTACACTCATTACACCGAGGGCCCAGTCACTGGAGGGAGCTCAGACTACACTCATTACACCGAGGGCCCAGTCACTGGAGGGAGCTCAGACTACACTCATTACACCGAGGGCCCAGTCACTAGAGGGAGCTCAGACTACACTCATTACACTGATGGCCCAGTCACTGGAGGGAGGTCAGACCTACACTCATTACACCGAGGCCGCAGTCACTGGAGGGAGCTCAGACTACACTCATTACACCGAGGGCCCAGTCACTGGAGGGAGCTCAGACTACACTCATTACACCGAGGGCCAGTCACTGGAGGGAGGTCAGACTACACTCATTACACCGAGGGCCCAGTCACTGAAGGGAGCTCAGACTACACTCATTACACCGAGGGCCCGTCACTGGAGGGAGGTCAGACCTACACTCATTACACTGAGGGCACAGTCACTGGAGGGAGCTCAGACCTACACTCATTACACCGAGGGCCCAGTCACTGGAGGGAGCTCAGACTACTCTCATTACACCGAGGGCCCAGTCACTGGAGGGAGCTCAGACTACACTCATTACACCGAGGGCTCAGTCACTGGAGGGAGCTCAGACTACACTCATTACACTGAGGGCCCAGTCACTGGAGGGAGCTCAGACTACACTCATTACACCGAGAGCCCAGTCACTGGAGGGAGCTCAGACTACACTCATTACACCGAGGGCTCAGTCACTGGAGGGAGCTCAGACTAAACTCATTACACTGAGGGCCCAGTCACTGGAGGGAGCTCAGACTACACTCATTACACTGAGGGCCCAGTCACTGGAGGGAGCTCAGACTACACTCATTACACCGAGGGCTCAGTCACTGGAGGGAGCTCAGACTACACTCATTACACCGAGGGCCCGGTCACTAGAGGGAGGTCAGACTACACTGATTACACCGAGGGCCCAGTCACTGGAGGGAGGACAGACCTACACTCATTACACTGAGGGCCCAGTCACTGGAGGGAGCTCAGACCTACACTCATTACACCGAGGGCCCAGTCACTGGAGGGAGGACAGACCTACACTCATTACACTGAGGGCCCAGTCACTGGAGGGAGCTCAGACTACACTCATTACTCTGAGGGCCCAGTCACTGGAGGGAGCTCAGACTACTCTCATTACACCGAGGGCCCAGTCACTGGAGGGAGCTCAGACTACACTCATTACACCGAGGGCTCAGTCACTGGAGGGAGCTCAGACTACACTCATTACACTGAGGGCCCAGTCACTGGAGGGAGCTCAGACTACACTCATTACTCTGAGGGCCCAGTCACTGGAGGGAGCTCAGACTACTCTCATTACACCGAGGGCCCAGTCACTGGAGGGAGCTCAGACTACACTCATTACACCGAGGGCTCAGTCACTGGAGGGAGCTCAGACTACACTCATTACACCGAGGGCTCAGTCACTGGAGGGAGCTCAGACTACACTCATTACACCGAGGGCTCAGTCACTTGAGGGAGCTCAGACTACACTCATTACACCGAGGGCTCAGTCACTGGAGGGAGCTCAGACTACACTCATTACACGGAGGGCCCAGTCACTGGAGGGAGCTCAGACTACACTCATTACACCGAGGGCTCAGTCACTGGAGGGAGCTCAGACTACTCTCATTACACCGAGGGCCCAGTCACTGGAGGGAGCTCAGACTACACTCATTACACCGAGGGCTCAGTCACTGGAGGGAGCTCAGACTACACTCATTACACCGAGGGCTCAGTCACTGGAGGGAGCTCAGACTACTCTCATTACACCGAGGGCCCAGTCACTGGAGGGAGCTCAGACTAAACTCATTACACCGAGGGCCCAGTCACTGAAGGGAGCTCAGACTACACTCATTACACCGAGGGCCCGGTCACTGGAGGAAGCTCAGACTACACTCATTACTCCGAGGGCCCAATCACTGGAGGGAGGTCACACCTACACTCATTACACCGAGGGCCCGGTCACTGGAGGAAGCTCAGACTACACTCATTACACCGAGGGCCCAGTCACTGGAGGGAGCTCAGGCTACACTCATTACACCGAGAGCCCAGTCACTGGAGGGAGCTCAGACTACACTCATTACACTGAGGGCCCAGTCACTGGAGGGAGCTCAGACTACACTCATTACACTGAGGGCCCAGTCACTGGAGGGAGCTCAGACTACACTCATTACACCGAGGGCTCAGTCACTGGAGGGAGCTCAGACTACACTCATTACACCGAGGGCCCGGTCACTGGAGGGAGCTCAGACCTACACTCATTACACCGAGGGCCCAGTCACTGGCGGGAGCTCAGACTACTCTCATTACACCGAGGGCCCAGTCACTGGAGGGAGCTCAGACTACACTCATTACACCGAGGGCCCAGTCACTGGAGGGAGCTCAGACTACACTCATTACACTGAGGGCCCAGTCACTGGCCGGAGGTCAGACTACACTCATTACACTGAGGGCCCAGTCACTGGAGGGAGGTCAGACTACACTCATTACACAGAGGGCCCAGTCACTGGAGGGAGCTCAGACTACACTCATTACACTGAGGGCCCAGTCACTGGAGGGAGCTCAGACTACACTCATTACACCGAGGGCCCAGTCACTGGAGGGAGCTCAGACTACACTCATTACACCGAGGGCCCAGTCACTGAAGGGAGCTCAGACTACACTCATTACACTGAGGGCCCAGTCACTGGAGGGAGGTCAAACTACACTCATTACACCGAGGGCCCGGTCACTGGAGGGAGCTCAGACTACACTCATTACACCGAGGGCCCAGTCACTGGAGGGAGCTCAGACTACACTCATTACACCGAGGGCCCAGTCACTGGAGGGAGCTCAGAACTACACTCATTACACCGAGGCCCAGTCACTGACCGGAGCTCAGACCTACACTCATTACACCGAGGGCCCAGTCACTGGAGGGAGCTCAGACTACACTCATTACACCGAGGGCCCGGTCACTGGAGGGAGCTCAGACTACACTCATTACACCGAGGGCCCGGTCAATGGAGGGAGCTCAGACTACACTCATTACACTGAGGGCCCAGTCACTGAAGGGAGCTCAGACTACACTCATTACACCGAGGGCCCGTCACTGGAGGGAGGTCAGACCTACACTCATTACACTGAGGGCACAGTCACTGGAGGGAGCTCAGACTACACTCATTACACCGAGGCCCAGTCACTGGAGGGAGCTCAGACTACACTCATTACACCGAGGGCCCAGTCACTGGCCGGAGGTCAGACCTACACTCATTACACCGAGGGCCCAGTCACTGGAGGGAGCTCAGACCTACACTCATTACACCGAGGGCCCAGTCACTGGAGGGAGCTCAGAGTACACTCATTACACAGAGGGCCGAGTCACTGGAGGGAGCTCAGACTACACTGATTACACCGAGGGCCCACTCACTGGAGGGAGGACAGACCTACACTCATTACACCGAGGGCCCAGTCACTAGACAGAGCTCAAACTACACTCATTACACCGAGGGCCCGTCACTGGAGGGAGGTCAGACCTACACTCATTACACTGAGGGCACAGTCACTGGAGGGAGCTCAGACTACACTCATTACACCGAGGCACCAGTCACTGGAGGGAGCTCAGAGTACACTCATTACACCGAGGGCCCAGTCACTGGAGGGAGCTCAGACCTACACTCATTACACCGAGGGCCCAGTCACTGGAGGGTGGTCAGACCTACACTCATTACACCGAGGGCCCAGTCACTGGAGGGAGCTCAGACTACACTCATTACACTGAGGGCCCGTCACTGGAGGGAGCTCAGACTACACTCATTACACCCAGGGCCCAGTCACTGGAGGGAGCTCAGACTACACTCATTACACCGAGGGCCCAGTCACTGGAGGGAGGTCAGACTACACTCATTACACTGAGGGCCCGTCACTGGAGGGAGCTCAGACTACACTCATTACACCGAGGGCCCGGTCACTGGAGGAAGCTCAGACTACACTCATTACTCCGAGGGCCCAATCACTGGAGGGAGGTCACACCTACACTCATTACACAGAGGGCCCAGTCACTGGAGGGAGCTCAGACTACACTCATTACACCGAGGGCCCAGTCACTGGAGGGAGCTCAGACCTACACTCATTACACCGAGGGCCCAGTCACTGGAGGGAGCTCAGACCTACACTCATTACACCGAGGGCCCAGTCACTGGAGGGAGCTCAGACCTACACTCATTACACTGAGGGCCAAGTCACTGGCCGGAGGTCAGACTACACTCATTACACCGAGGGCCCAGTCACTGGAGGGAGGACAGACCTACACTCATTACACCGAGGGCCCAGTCACTGGAGGGAGGTCAGACTACACTCATTACACGAGGGCCTGGTCACTGGAGGGAGCTCAGACTACACTCATTACACCGAGGGCCCAGTCACTGGAGGGAGGTCAGACTACACTCATTACACCGAGGGCCCGGTCACTGGAGGGAGCTCAGACTACACTCATTACACCGAGGGCCCAGTCACTGGAGGGAGCTCAGACTACACTCATTACACCAAGGACCCAGTCACCGGACGGAGCTCAGACTACACTCATTACACTGAGGGCCCAGTCACTGGAGGGAGGTCAGACTACACTCATTACACTGAGGGCCCAATCACTGGCCGGAGGTCGGACTACACTCATTACACCGAGGGCCCAGTCACTGGAGGGAGGTCAGACTACACTCATTACACTGAGGGCCCAATCACTGGCCGGAGGTCGGACTACACTCATTACACCGAGGGCCCAGTCACTGGAGGGAGGTCAGACTACACTCATTACACTGAGGGCCCAATCACTGGCCGGAGGTCGGACTACACTCATTACACCGAGGGCCTGGTCACTGGAGGGAGCTCAGACTACACTCATTACACTGAGGGCCCAGTCACTGGAGGGAGCTCAGAGTACACTCATTACACCGAGGGCCCGGTCACTGGAGGGAGCTCAGACTACACTCATTACACCGAGGGCCCAGTCACTGGTTGGAGCTCAGACTACACTCATTACACCAAGGGCCCGGTCACTAGAGGGAGCTCAGACTACACTCATTACACCGATTACACCGAGGGCCCAGTCACTGGAGGGAGCTCAGACTACACTCATTACACCGAGGGCTCAGTCACTGGAGGGAGCTCACTCTACACTCATTACACCGAGGGCCCAGTCACTGGAGGGAGCTCAGACCTACACTCATTACACCGAGGGCCCAGTCACTGGAGGGTGGTCAGACCTACACTCATTACACCGAGGGCCCAGTCACTGGAGGGAGCTCAGACTACACTCATTACACTGAGGGCCCGTCACTGGAGGGAGCTCAGACTACACTCATTACACCGAGGGCCGAGTCACTGGAGGGAGCTCAGACTACACTCATTACACCGAGGGCCCAGTCACTGGAGGGAGGTCAGACTACACTCATTACACTGAGGGCCCGTCACTGGAGGGAGGTCAGACTACACTCATTACACCGAGGGCCCAGTCACTGGAGGGAGCTCAGAACTACACTCATTACACCGAGGCCCAGTCACTGACCGGAGCTCAGACCTACACTCATTACACCGAGGGCCCAGTCACTGGAGGGAGCTCAGACTACACTCATTACACCGAGGGCCCGGTCACTGGAGGGAGCTCAGACTACACTCATTACACCGAGGGCCCGGTCAATGGAGGGAGCTCAGACTACACTCATTACACCGAGGGCCCAGTCACTGAAGGGAGCTCAGACTACACTCATTACACAGAGGGCCCGTCACTGGAGGGAGGTCAGACCTACACTCATTACACTGAGGGCACAGTCACTGGAGGGAGCTCAGACTACACTCATTACACCGAGGCCCCAGTCACTGGAGGGAGCTCAGAGTACACTCATTACACCGAGGGCCCAGTCACTGGAGGGAGCTCAGACCTACACTCATTACACCGAGGGCCCAGTCACTGGAGGGAGCTCAGAGTACACTCATTACACCGAGGGCCGAGTCACTGGAGGGAGCTCAGACTACACTGATTACACCGAGGGCCCACTCACTGGAGGGAGGACAGACCTACACTCATTACACCGAGGGCCCAGTCACTGGAGGGAGCTCAGACTACACTCATTACACCGAGGGCCGAGTCACTGGAGGGAGCTCAGACTACACTCATTACACCGAGGGCCCAGTCACTGGAGGGAGCTCAGACTACACTCATTACACCGAGGGCCCAGTCACTGGAGGGAGCTCAGACTACACTCATTACACTGAGGGCCCAGTCACTAGAGGGAGCTCAGACTACACTCATTACACTGATGGCCCAGTCACTGGAGGGAGGTCAGACCTACACTCATTACACCGAGGCCGCAGTCACTGGAGGGAGCTCAGACTACACTCATTACACCGAGGGCCCAGTCACTGGAGGGAGCTCAGACTACACTCATTACACAGAGGGCCCAGTCACTGGAGGGAGGACAGACCTACACTCATTACACCAAGGGCCCAGTCACTGGAGGGAGCTCAGACTACACTCATTACACCGAGGGCCCAGTCACTGGAGGGAGGACAGACCTACACTCATTACACCGAGGGCCCAGTCACTGGAGGGAGCTCAGACTACTCTCATTACACCGAGGGCCCAGACACTGGAGGGAGCTCAGACTACACTCATTACACTGAGGGTCCAGTCACTGGAGGGAGCTCAGACTACACTCATTACACCGAGGGCCGAGTCACTGGAGGGAGCTCAGAGTACACTCATTACACAGAGGGCCGAGTCACTGGAGGGAGCTCAGACTACACTGATTACACCGAGGGCCCACTCACTGGAGGGAGGACAGACCTACACTCATTACACCGAGGGCCCAGTCACTAGACAGAGCTCAAACTACACTCATTACACCGAGGGCCCGTCACTGGAGGGAGGTCAGACCTACACTCATTACACTGAGGGCACAGTCACTGGAGGGAGCTCAGACTACACTCATTACACCGAGGCACCAGTCACTGGAGGGAGCTCAGAGTACACTCATTACACCGAGGGCCCAGTCACTGGAGGGAGCTCAGACCTACACTCATTACACCGAGGGCCCAGTCACTGGAGGGTGGTCAGACCTACACTCATTACACCGAGGGCCCAGTCACTGGAGGGAGCTCAGACTACACTCATTACACTGAGGGCCCGTCACTGGAGGGAGCTCAGACTACACTCATTACACCCAGGGCCCAGTCACTGGAGGGAGCTCAGACTACACTCATTACACCGAGGGCCCAGTCACTGGAGGGAGGTCAGACTACACTCATTACACTGAGGGCCCGTCACTGGAGGGAGCTCAGACTACACTCATTACACCGAGGGCCCGGTCACTGGAGGAAGCTCAGACTACACTCATTACTCCGAGGGCCCAATCACTGGAGGGAGGTCACACCTACACTCATTACACAGAGGGCCCAGTCACTGGAGGGAGCTCAGACTACACTCATTACACCGAGGGCCCAGTCACTGGAGGGAGCTCAGACCTACACTCATTACACCGAGGGCCCAGTCACTGGAGGGAGCTCAGACCTACACTCATTACACCGAGGGCCCAGTCACTGGAGGGAGCTCAGACCTACACTCATTACACTGAGGGCCAAGTCACTGGCCGGAGGTCAGACTACACTCATTACACCGAGGGCCCAGTCACTGGAGGGAGGACAGACCTACACTCATTACACCGAGGGCCCAGTCACTGGAGGGAGGTCAGACTACACTCATTACACGAGGGCCTGGTCACTGGAGGGAGCTCAGACTACACTCATTACACCGAGGGCCCAGTCACTGGAGGGAGGTCAGACTACACTCATTACACCGAGGGCCCAGTCACTGGCCGGAGGTCAGACTACACTCATTACACCGAGGGCCCAGTCACTGGAGGGAGGTCAGACTACACTCATTACACTGAGGGCCCAATCACTGGCCGGAGGTCGGACTACACTCATTACACCGAGGGCCTGGTCACTGGAGGGAGCTCAGACTACACTCATTACACTGAGGGCCCAGTCACTGGAGGGAGCTCAGAGTACACTCATTACACCGAGGGCCCGGTCACTGGAGGGAGCTCAGACTACACTCATTACACCGAGGGCCCAGTCACTGGTTGGAGCTCAGACTACACTCATTACACCAAGGGCCCGGTCACTAGAGGGAGCTCAGACTACACTCATTACACCGATTACACCGAGGGCCCAGTCACTGGAGGGAGCTCAGACTACACTCATTACACCGAGGGCTCAGTCACTGGAGGGAGCTCACTCTACACTCATTACACCGAGGGCCCAGTCACTGGAGGGAGCTCAGACCTACACTCATTACACCGAGGGCCCAGTCACTGGAGGGTGGTCAGACCTACACTCATTACACCGAGGGCCCAGTCACTGGAGGGAGCTCAGACTACACTCATTACACTGAGGGCCCGTCACTGGAGGGAGCTCAGACTACACTCATTACACCGAGGGCCGAGTCACTGGAGGGAGCTCAGACTACACTCATTACACCGAGGGCCCAGTCACTGGAGGGAGGTCAGACTACACTCATTACACTGAGGGCCCGTCACTGGAGGGAGGTCAGACTACACTCATTACACCGAGGGCCCAGTCACTGGAGGGAGCTCAGAACTACACTCATTACACCGAGGCCCAGTCACTGACCGGAGCTCAGACCTACACTCATTACACCGAGGGCCCAGTCACTGGAGGGAGCTCAGACTACACTCATTACACCGAGGGCCCGGTCACTGGAGGGAGCTCAGACTACACTCATTACACCGAGGGCCCGGTCAATGGAGGGAGCTCAGACTACACTCATTACACCGAGGGCCCAGTCACTGAAGGGAGCTCAGACTACACTCATTACACAGAGGGCCCGTCACTGGAGGGAGGTCAGACCTACACTCATTACACTGAGGGCACAGTCACTGGAGGGAGCTCAGACTACACTCATTACACCGAGGCCCCAGTCACTGGAGGGAGCTCAGAGTACACTCATTACACCGAGGGCCCAGTCACTGGAGGGAGCTCAGACCTACACTCATTACACCGAGGGCCCAGTCACTGGAGGGAGCTCAGAGTACACTCATTACACCGAGGGCCGAGTCACTGGAGGGAGCTCAGACTACACTGATTACACCGAGGGCCCACTCACTGGAGGGAGGACAGACCTACACTCATTACACCGAGGGCCCAGTCACTGGAGGGAGCTCAGACTACACTCATTACACCGAGGGCCGAGTCACTGGAGGGAGCTCAGACTACACTCATTACACCGAGGGCCCAGTCACTGGAGGGAGCTCAGACTACACTCATTACACCGAGGGCCCAGTCACTGGAGGGAGCTCAGACTACACTCATTACACTGAGGGCCCAGTCACTAGAGGGAGCTCAGACTACACTCATTACACTGATGGCCCAGTCACTGGAGGGAGGTCAGACCTACACTCATTACACCGAGGCCGCAGTCACTGGAGGGAGCTCAGACTACACTCATTACACCGAGGGCCCAGTCACTGGAGGGAGCTCAGACTACACTCATTACACAGAGGGCCCAGTCACTGGAGGGAGGACAGACCTACACTCATTACACCAAGGGCCCAGTCACTGGAGGGAGCTCAGACTACACTCATTACACCGAGGGCCCAGTCACTGGAGGGAGGACAGACCTACACTCATTACACCGAGGGCCCAGTCACTGGAGGGAGCTCAGACTACTCTCATTACACCGAGGGCCCAGACACTGGAGGGAGCTCAGACTACACTCATTACACTGAGGGTCCAGTCACTGGAGGGAGCTCAGACTACACTCATTACACCGAGGGCCGAGTCACTGGAGGGAGCTCAGACTACACTCATTACACTGAGGGCCCGGTCACTGGAGGGAGCTCAGACTACACTCATTACACCGAGGGCCCGGTCACTGGAGGGAGCTCAGACTACACTCATTACACCGAGGGCCCGGTCAATGGAGGGAGCTCAGACTACACTCATTACACTGAGGGCCCAGTCACTGAAGGGAGCTCAGACTACACTCATTACACCGAGGGCCCGTCACTGGAGGGAGGTCAGACCTACACTCATTACACTGAGGGCACAGTCACTGGAGGGAGCTCAGACTACACTCATTACACCGAGGCCCCAGTCACTGGAGGGAGCTCAGAGTACACTCATTACACCGAGGGCCCAGTCACTGGAGGGAGCTCAGACCTACACTCATTACACCGAGGGCCCAGTCACTGGAGGGAGCTCAGAGTACACTCATTACACCGAGGGCCGAGTCACTGGAGGGAGCTCAGACTACACTGATTACACCGAGGGCCCACTCACTGGAGGGAGGACAGACCTACACTCATTACACCGAGGGCCCAGTCACTAGACGGAGCTCAAACTACACTCATTACACCGAGGGCCCGTCACTGGAGGGAGGTCAGACCTACACTCATTACACTGAGGGCACAGTCACTGGAGGGAGCTCAGACTACACTCATTACACCGAGGCACCAGTCACTGGAGGGAGCTCAGAGTACACTCATTACACCGAGGGCCCAGTCACTGGAGGGAGCTCAGACCTACACTCATTACACCGAGGGCCCAGTCACTGGAGGGTGGTCAGACCTACACTCATTACACCGAGGGCCCAGTCACTGGAGGGAGCTCAGACTACACTCATTACACTGAGGGCCCGTCACTGGAGGGAGCTCAGACTACACTCATTACACCCAGGGCCCAGTCACTGGAGGGAGCTCAGACTACACTCATTACACCGAGGGCCCAGTCACTGGAGGGAGGTCAGACTACACTCATTACACTGAGGGCCCGTCACTGGAGGGAGCTCAGACTACACTCATTACACCGAGGGCCCGGTCACTGGAGGAAGCTCAGACTACACTCATTACTCCGAGGGCCCAATCACTGGAGGGAGGTCACACCTACACTCATTACACAGAGGGCCCAGTCACTGGAGGGAGCTCAGACTACACTCATTACACCGAGGGCCCAGTCACTGGAGGGAGCTCAGACCTACACTCATTACACCGAGGGCCCAGTCACTGGAGGGAGCTCAGACCTACACTCATTACACCGAGGGCCCAGTCACTGGAGGGAGCTCAGACCTACACTCATTACACTGAGGGCCAAGTCACTGGCCGGAGGTCAGACTACACTCATTACACCGAGGGCCCAGTCACTGGAGGGAGGACAGACCTACACTCATTACACCGAGGGCCCAGTCACTGGAGGGAGGTCAGACTACACTCATTACACGAGGGCCTGGTCACTGGAGGGAGCTCAGACTACACTCATTACACCGAGGGCCCAGTCACTGGAGGGAGGTCAGACTACACTCATTACACCGAGGGCCCAGTCACTGGCCGGAGGTCAGACTACACTCATTACACCGAGGGCCCAGTCACTGGAGGGAGGTCAGACTACACTCATTACACTGAGGGCCCAATCACTGGCCGGAGGTCGGACTACACTCATTACACCGAGGGCCTGGTCACTGGAGGGAGCTCAGACTACACTCATTACACCGAGGGCCCAGTCACTGGTTGGAGCTCAGACTACACTCATTACACCAAGGGCCCGGTCACTAGAGGGAGCTCAGACTACACTCATTACACCGATTACACCGAGGGCCCAGTCACTGGAGGGAGCTCAGACTACACTCATTACACCGAGGGCTCAGTCACTGGAGGGAGCTCACTCTACACTCATTACACCGAGGGCCCAGTCACTGGAGGGAGCTCAGACCTACACTCATTACACCGAGGGCCCAGTCACTGGAGGGTGGTCAGACCTACACTCATTACACCGAGGGCCCAGTCACTGGAGGGAGCTCAGACTACACTCATTACACTGAGGGCCCGTCACTGGAGGGAGCTCAGACTACACTCATTACACCGAGGGCCCAGTCACTGGAGGGAGCTCAGACTACACTCATTACACCGAGGGCCCAGTCACTGGAGGGAGGTCAGACTACACTCATTACACTGAGGGCCCGTCACTGGAGGGAGGTCAGACTACACTCATTACACCGAGGGCCCAGTCACTGGAGGGAGCTCAGAACTACACTCATTACACCGAGGCCCAGTCACTGACCGGAGCTCAGACCTACACTCATTACACCGAGGGCCCAGTCACTGGAGGGAGCTCAGACTACACTCATTACACCGAGGGCCCGGTCACTGGAGGGAGCTCAGACTACACTCATTACACCGAGGGCCCGGTCAATGGAGGGAGCTCAGACTACACTCATTACACCGAGGGCCCAGTCACTGAAGGGAGCTCAGACTACACTCATTACACCGAGGGCCCGTCACTGGAGGGAGGTCAGACCTACACTCATTACACTGAGGGCACAGTCACTGGAGGGAGCTCAGACTACACTCATTACACCGAGGCCCCAGTCACTGGAGGGAGCTCAGAGTACACTCATTACACCGAGGGCCCAGTCACTGGAGGGAGCTCAGACCTACACTCATTACACCGAGGGCCCAGTCACTGGAGGGAGCTCAGAGTACACTCATTACACCGAGGGCAGAGTCACTGGAGGGAGCTCAGACTACATTGATTACACCGAGGGCCCACTCACTGGAGGGAGGACAGACCTACACTCATTACACCGAGGGCCCATTCACTAGACGGAGCTCAAACTACACTCATTACACCGAGGGCCCGTCACTGGAGGGAGGTCAGACCTACACTCATTACACTGAGGGCACAGTCACTGGAGGGAGCTCAGACTACACTCATTACACCGAGGCACCAGTCACTGGAGGGAGCTCAGAGTACACTCATTACACCGAGGGCCCAGTCACTGGAGGGAGCTCAGACCTACACTCATTACACCGAGGGCCCAGTCACTGGAGGGTGGTCAGACCTACACTCATTACACCGAGGGCCCAGTCACTGGAGGGAGCTCAGACTACACTCATTACACTGAGGGCCCGTCACTGGAGGGAGCTCAGACTACACTCATTACACCCAGGGCCCAGTCACTGGAGGGAGCTCAGACTACACTCATTACACCGAGGGCCCAGTCACTGGAGGGAGGTCAGACTACACTCATTACACTGAGGGCCCGTCACTGGAGGGAGCTCAGACTACACTCATTACACCGAGGGCCCGGTCACTGGAGGAAGCTCAGACTACACTCATTACTCCGAGGGCCCAATCACTGGAGGGAGGTCACACCTACACTCATTACACAGAGGGCCCAGTCACTGGAGGGAGCTCAGACTACACTTATTACACCGAGGGCCCAGTCACTGGAGGGAGCTCAGACCTACACTCATTACACCGAGGGCCCAGTCACTGGAGGGAGCTCAGACCTACACTCATTTCACCGAGGGCCCAGTCACTGGAGGGAGCTCAGACCTACACTCATTACACTGAGGGCCAAGTCACTGGCCGGAGCTCAGACTACACTCATTACACCGAGGGCCCAGTCACTGGAGGGAGGTCAGACTACACTCATTACACCGAGGGCCCAGTCACTGGAGGGAGGTCAGACTACACTCATTACACTGAGGGCCCAGTCACTGGCCGGAGGTCGGACTACACTTATTACACCGAGGGCCTGGTCACTGGAGGGAGCTCAGACTACACTCATTACACCGAGGGCCCAGTCACTGATTGGAGCTCAGACTACACTCATTAAACCGAGGGCCCGGTCACTAGAGGGAGCTCAGACTACACTCATTACACCGAGGGCCCAGTCACTGATTGGAGCTCAGACTACACTCATTACACTGAGGGCCCGGTCACTAGAGGGAGCTCAGACTACACTCATTACACCGAGGGCCCAGTCACTGGAGGGAGCTCAGACTACACTCATTACACCGAGGGCTCAGTCACTGGAGGGAGCTCACTCTACACTCATTAAACCGAGGGCCCAGTCACTGGAGGGTGGTAAGACCTACACTCATTACACCGAGGGCCCAGTCACTGGAGGGTGGTAAGACCTACACTCATTACACCGAGGGCCCAGTCACTGGAGGGAGCTCAGACTACACTCATTACACTGAGGGCCCGTCACTGGAGGGAGCTCAGACTACACTCATTACACCGAGGGCCCAGTCACTGGAGGGAGCTCAGACTACACTCATTACACCGAGGGCCCAGTCACTGGAGGGAGGTCAGACTACACTCATTACACTGAGGGCCCAGTCACTAGACGGAGCTCAAACTACACTCATTACACCGAGGGCCCGTCACTGGAGGGAGGTCAGACCTACACTCATTACACTGAGGGCACAGTCACTGGAGGGAGCTCAGACTACACTCATTACACCGAGGGCCCAGTCATTAGAGGGAGCTCAGACTACACTCATTACACTGAGGGCCCAGTCACTGGAGGGAGGTCAGACTACACTCATTACACTGAGGGCCCAGTCACTGGAGGGAGGTCAGACTACACTCATTACACTGAGGGCCCGGTCACTGGAGGGAGGTCAGACTACACTCATTACACCGAGGGCCCGTCACTGGAGGGAGCTCAGACCTACACTCATTACACTGAGGGCCCAGTCACTGGAGGGAGCTCAGACTACACTCATTACACCGAGGGCCCGGTCACTGGAGGAAGCTCAGACCTACACTCATTACACTGAGGGCCCGGTCACTGGAGGGAGGTCAGCCTACACTCATTACACCGAGGGCCCGGTCACTGGAGGGAGCTCAGTCTACACTCATTACACCGAGGGCCCGGTCACTGGAGGGAGCTCAGACTACACTCATTACACCGAGGGCCCAGTCACTGGAGGGAGCTCAGGCTACACTCATTACACTGAGGGCCCGGTCACTGGAGGGAGGTCAGAGTACACTCATTACACCGAGGGCCCGGTCACTGGAGGGAGCTCAGACTACACTCATTACACCGAGGGCCCAGTCACTGGAGGGAGCTCAGACTACACTCATTACACCGAGGGCCCAGTCACTGAAAAGAGCTCAGACCTACACTCATTAAACCGAGGGCCCAGTCACTGGAGGGAGCTCAGAATACACTCATTACACCGAGGGCCCAGTCACTGGAGGGAGCTCAGACTACACTCATTACACCGAGGGCCCAGTCACTGGAGGGAGCTCAGACTATACTCATTACACCGAGGGCCCAGTCACTGGAGGGAGCTCAGACCCTCACTCATTACACCGAGGGCCCAGTCACTGGAGGGAGCTCAGACTACACTCATTACACCGAGGGCCCAGTCACTGGAGGGAGCTCAGACTACACTCATTACACCGAGGGCCCAGTCACTGGAGGGAGCTCAGACTACACTCATTACACCGAGGGCCCAGGCACTGGAGGGAGCTCAGACCTACACTCATTACACCGAGGGCCCAGTCACTGGAGGGAGCTCAGACTACACTCATTACACCGAGGGCCCGGTCACTGGAGGGAGCTCAGACTACACTCATTACACCGAGGGCCCGGTCACTGGAGGGAGCTCAGACTACACTCATTACACCGAGGGCCCGGTCACTGGAGGGAGCTCAGACTACACTCATTACACCGAGGGCCCAGTCACTGGCCGGAGCTCAGACTACACTCATTACACCGAGGGCCCAGTCACTGGAGGGAGCTCAGACTACACTCATTACACTGAGGGCCCAGTCACTGGAGGGAGGTCAGACTACACTCATTACACCGAGGGCCCAGTCACTGGAGGGAGCTCAGACTACACTCATTACACCGAGGGCCCGGTCACTGGAGGGAGCTCAGACTACACTCATTACACTGAGGGCCCAGTCACTGGAGGGAGCTCAGACTACACTCATTACACTGAGGGCCCAGTCACTGGAGGGAGCTCAGGCTACACTCATTACACCGAGGGCCCAGTCACTGGAGGGAGCTCAGGCTACACTCATTACACTGAGGGCCCGGTCACTGGAGGGAGCTCAGGCTACACTCATTACACCAAGGGCCCAGTCACTGGAGGGAGCTCAGGCTACACTCATTACACTGAGGGCCCGGTCACTGGAGGGAGGTCAGAGTACACTCATTACACCGAGGGCCCGGTCACTGGAGGGAGCTCAGACTACACTCATTACACCGAGGGCCCAGTCACTGGAGGGAGCTCAGACCTACACTCATTACACCGAGGGCCCAGTCACTGGAGGGAGCTCAGACTACACTCATTACACCGAGGGCCCAGTCACTGGAGGGAGCTCAGACTACACCCATTACACCGAGGGCCCAGTCACTGGAGGGAGCTCAGACTACACTCATTACACCGAGGGCCCAGTCACTGGAGGGAGCTCAGACTACACTCATTACACCGAGGGCCCAGTCACTGGAGGGAGCTCAGACTACACTCATTACACCGAGGGCCCAGTCACTGGAGGGAGCTCAGACCTACACTCATTACACCGAGGGCCCAGTCACTGGAGGGAGCTCAGACTACACTCATTACACCGAGGGCCCAGTCACTGGAGGGAGCTCAGACTACACTCATTACACCGAGGGCCCAGTCACTGGAGGGAGCTCAGACTATACTCATTACACCGAGGGCCCGGTCACTGGAGGGAGCTCAGACTACACTCATTACACCGAGGGCCCAGTCACTGGAGGGAGCTCAGACTACACTCATTACACCGAGGGCCCAGTCACTGGAGGGAGGTCAGACTACACTCATTACACCGAGGGCCCAGTCACTGGAGGGAGGTCAGACTACACTCATTACACCGAGGGCCCAGTCACTGGAGGGAGGTCAGACTACACTCATTACTCTGAGGGCCCAGTCACTGGAGGGAGCTCAGACTACACTCATTACACCGAGGGCCCAGTCACTGGAGGGAGCTCAGACCTACACTCATTACACCGAGGGCCCAGTCACTGGAGGGAGCTCAGACCTACACTCATTACACCGAGGGCCCAGTCACTGGAGGGAGCTCAGACTACACTCATTACACCGAGGGCCCAGTCACTGGAGGGAGCTCAGACCTACACTCATTACACCGAGGGCCCAGTCACTGGAGCGAGCTCAGACTACACTCATTACACCGAGGGCACAGTCACTGGAGGGAGCTCAGACTACACTCATTACACCGAGGGCCCAGTCACTGGAGGGAGCTCAGACTACACTCATTACACCGAGGGCCCAGTCACTGGAGGGAGCTCAGACCTACACTCATTACACCGAGGGCCCAGTCACTGGAGGGAGCTCAGACTACACTCATTACACCGAGGGCCCAGTCACTGGAGGGAGCTCAGACTACACTCATTACACCGAGGGCCCAGTCACTGGAGGGAGCTCAGACTATACTCATTACACCGAGGGCCCGGTCACTGGAGGGAGCTCAGACTACACTCATTACACCGAGGGCCCAGTCACTGGAGGGAGCTCAGACTACACTCATTACACCGAGGGCCCAGTCACTGGAGGGAGGTCAGACTACACTCATTACACCGAGGGCCCAGTCACTGGAGGGAGGTCAGACTACACTCATTACACCGAGGGCCCAGTCACTGGAGGGAGGTCAGACTACACTCATTACTCTGAGGGCCCAGTCACTGGAGGGAGCTCAGACTACACTCATTACACCGAGGGCCCAGTCACTGGAGGGAGCTCAGACCTACACTCATTACACCGAGGGCCCAGTCACTGGAGGGAGCTCAGACTACACTCATTACACCGAGGGCCCAGTCACTGGAGGGAGCTCAGACTACACTCATTACACCGAGGGCCCAGTCACTGGAGGGAGCTCAGACCTACACTCATTACACCGAGGGCCCAGTCACTGGAGCGAGCTCAGACTACACTCATTACACCGAGGGCCCAGTCACTGGAGGGAGCTCAGGCTACACTCATTACACTGAGGGCCCGGTTACTGGAGGGAGCTCAGGCTACACTCATTACACCAAGGGCCCAGTCACTGGAGGGAGCTCAGGCTACACTCATTACACTGAGGGCCCGGTCACTGGAGGGAGGTCAGAGTACACTCATTACACCGAGGGCCCGGTCACTGGAGGGAGCTCAGACTACACTCATTACACCAAGGGCCCAGTCACTGGAGGGAGCTCAGACTACACTCATTACACCGAGGGCCCAGTCACTGGAGGGAGCTCAGACTACACTCATTACACCGAGGGCCCAGTCACTGGAGGGAGCTCAGACTACACTCATTACACCGAGGGCCCAGTCACTGGAGGGAGCTCAGACTACACTCATTACACCGAGGGCCCAGTCACTGGAGGGAGCTCAGACTACACTCATTACACCGAGGGCCCAGTCACTGGAGGGAGCTCAGACTACACTCATTACACCGAGGGCCTAGTCACTGGAGGGAGGTCAGACTACACTCATTACTCTGAGGGCCCAGTCACTGGAGGGAGCTCAGACTACACTCATTACACTGAGGGCCCAGTCACTGGAGGGAGCTCAGACTACACTCATTACACTGAGTGCCCAGTCACTGGAGGGAGGTCAGACTACACTCATTACACAGAGGGCCCAGTCACTGGAGGGAGCTCAGACTACACTCATTACTCAGAGGGCCCAGTCACTGGAGGGAGCTCAGACTACACTCATTACACTGAGGGCCCGGTCACTGGAGGGAGCTCAGACCTACACTCATTACACTGAGGGCCGGTCACTGGAGGGAGGTCAGACTACACTCATTACACTGAGGGCCCAGTCACTGGAGGGAGGTCAGACTACACTTATTACACCGAGGGCCCAGTCACTGGAGGGAGCTCAGACTACACTCATTACACTGAGGGCCCAGTCACTAGAGGGAGCTCAGACTACACTCATTACACTGATGGCCCAGTCACTGGAGGGAGGTCAGACCTACACTCATTACACCGAGGCCCCAGTCACTGGAGGGAGCTCAGACTACACTCATTACACCGAGGGCCCAGTCACTGGAGGGAGCTCAGACTACACTCATTACACCGAGGGCCCAGTCACTGGAGGGAGGACAGACCTACACTCATTACACCAAGGGCCCAGTCACTGAAGGGAGGTCAGACTACACTCATTACACTGAGGGCACAGTCACTGGAGGGAGGTCAGACTACACTCATTACACTGAGGGCCCAGTCACTGGAGGGAGGTCAGACTACACTCATTACACCGAGGGCCCAGTCACTGGCCGGAGCTCAGACTACACTCATTACACCGAGGGCCCAGTCACTAGAGGGAGCTCAGACTACACTCATTACACCGAGGGCCCAATCACTGGAGGGAGGTCACACCTACACTCATTACACCGAGGGCCCAGTCACTGGAGGGAGCTCAGACTACACTCATTACACCGAGGGCCCAGTCACTGGAGGGAGCTCAGACCTACACTCATTACACCGAGGGCCCAGTCACTGGAGGGAGCTCAGACCTACACTTATTACACCGAGGGCCCAGTCACTGGAGGGAGCTCAGACCTACACTCATTACACTGAGGGCCAAGTCACTGGCCGGAGGTCAGACTACACTCATTACACCGAGGGTCCGGTCACTAGAGGGAGCTCAGACTACACTCATTACACGAGGGCCTGGTCACTGGAGGGAGCTCAGACTACACTCATTACACCGAGGGCCCAGTCACTGGAGGGAGGTCAGACTACACTCATTACACCGAGGGCCCAGTCACTGGCCGGAGGTCAGACTACACTCATTACACCGAGGGCCCAGTCACTGGAGGGAGGTCAGACTACACTCATTACACTGAGGGCCCAGTCACTGGCCGGAGGTCGGACTACACTCATTACACCGAGGGCCTGGTCACTGGAGGGAGCTCAGACTACACTCATTACACCGAGGGCCCAGTCACTGGTTGGAGCTCAGACTACACTCATTACACCAAGGGCCCGGTCACTAGAGGGAGCTCAGACTACACTCATTACACCGATTACACCGAGGGCCCAGTCACTGGAGGGAGCTCAGACTACACTCATTACACCGAGGGCTCAGTCACTGGAGGGAGCTCACTCTACACTCATTACACCGAGGGCCCAGTCACTGGAGGGAGCTCAGACCTACATTCATTACACCGAGGGCCCAGTCACTGGAGGGTGGTCAGACCTACACTCATTACACCGAGGGCCCAGTCACTGGAGGGAGCTCAGACTACACTCATTACACTGAGGGCCCATCACTGGAGGGAGCTCAGACTACACTCATTACACCGAGGGCCCAGTCACTGGAGGGAGCTCAGACTACACTCATTACACCGAGGGCCCAGTCACTGGAGGGAGCTCAGACTACACTCATTACACCGAGGGCTCAGTCACTGGAGGGAGCTCACTCTACACTCATTACACCGAGGGCCCAGTCACTGGAGGGAGCTCAGACCTACATTCATTACACCGAGGGCCCAGTCACTGGAGGGAGGTCAGACTGTACTCATTACACCGAGGGCCCGGTCACTGGAGCGAGCTCAGACTACACTCATTACACCGAGGGCCCAGTCACTGGAGGGAGCTCAGACTACACTCATTACACTGAGGGCCCAGTCACTGGAGGGAGCTCAGAGTACACTCATTACACCAAGGGCCCAGTCACTGGAGGGAGGTCAGACCTACACTCATTACACCGAGGGCCCAGTCACTGGAGGGAGCTCAGACTACACTCATTACACCGAGGGCCCAGTCACTGGAGGGAGCTCAGAACTACACTCATTACACCGAGGCCCAGTCACTGACCGGAGCTCAGACCTACACTCATTACACCGAGGGCCCAGTCACTGGAGGGAGCTCAGACTACACTCATTACACCGAGGGCCCGGTCACTGGAGGGAGCTCAGACTACACTCATTACACCGAGGCCCAGTCACTGACCGGAGCTCAGACCTACACTCATTACACCGAGGGCCCAGTCACTGGAGGGAGCTCAGACTACACTCATTACACCGAGGGCCCGGTCAATGGAGGGAGCTCAGACTACACTCATTACACCGAGGGCCCAGTCACTGAAGGGAGCTCAGGCTACACTCATTACACTGATGGCCCGTCACTGGAGGGAGGTCAGACCTACACTCATTACACTGAGGGCACAGTCACTGGAGGGAGCTCAGACTACACTCATTACACCGAGGCCCCAGTCACTGGAGGGAGCTCAGAGTACACTCATTACACCGAGGGCCCAGTCACTGGAGGGAGCTCAGACCTACACTCATTACACCGAGGGCCCAGTCACTGGAGGGAGCTCAGAGTACACTCATTACACCGAGGGCCGAGTCACTGGAGGGAGCTCAGACTACACTGATTACACCGAGGGCCCACTCACTGGAGGGAGGACAGACCTACACTCATTACACCGAGGGCCCAGTCACTAGACGGAGCTCAAACTACACTCATTACACCGAGGGCCCGTCACTGGAGGGAGGTCAGACCTACACTCATTACACTGAGGGCACAGTCACTGGAGGGAGCTCAGACTACACTCATTACACCGAGGCACCAGTCACTGGAGGGAGCTCAGAGTACACTCATTACACCGAGGGCCCAGTCACTGGAGGGAGCTCAGACCTACACTCATTACACCGAGGGCCCAGTCACTGGAGGGTGGTCAGACCTACACTCATTACACTGAGGGCCCAGTCACTGGAGGGAGCTCAGACTACACTCATTACACTGAGGGCCCGTCACTGGAGGGAGCTCAGACTACACTCATTACACCCAGGGCCCAGTCACTGGAGGGAGCTCAGACTACACTCATTACACCGAGGGCCCAGTCACTGGAGGGAGGTCAGACTACACTCATTACACTGAGGGCCCGTCACTGGAGGGAGCTCAGACTACACTCATTACACAGAGGGCCCGGTCACTGGAGGAAGCTCAGACTACACTCATTACTCCGAGGGCCCAATCACTGGAGGGAGGTCACACCTACACTCATTACACAGAGGGCCCAGTCACTGGAGGGAGCTCAGACTACACTCATTACACCGAGGGCCCAGTCACTGGAGGGAGCTCAGACCTACACTCATTACACCGAGGGCCCAGTCACTGGAGGGAGCTCAGACCTACACTCATTACACCGAGGGCCCAGTCACTGGAGGGAGCTCAGACCTACACTCATTACACTGAGGGCCCAGTCACTGGCCAGAGGTCGGACTACACTCATTACACCGAGGGCCTGGTCACTGGAGGGAGCTCAGACTACACTCATTACACTGAGGGCCAAGTCACTGGCCGGAGGTCGGACTACACTCATTACACCGAGGGCCTGGTCATTGGAGGGAGCTCAGACTACACTCATTACACGAGGGCCTGGTCACTGGAGGGAGCTCAGACTACACTCATTACACCGAGGGCCCAGTCACTGGAGGGAGGTCAGACTACACTCATTACACCGAGGGCCCAGTCACTGGCCGGAGGTCAGACTACACTCATTACACCGAGGGCCCAGTCACTGGAGGGAGGTCAGACTACACTCATTACACCGAGGGCCCAGTCACTGGAGGGAGGTCAGACTACACTCATTACACCGAGGGCCCAGTCACTGGAGGGAGCTCAGACTACACTCATTACACCGAGGGTCCAGTCACTGGAGGGAGGTCAGACTACACTCATTACTCTGAGGGCCCAGTCACTGGAGGGAGCTCAGACTACACTCATTACACCAAGGGCCCGGCCACTAGAGGGAGCTCAGACTACACTCATTACACCGAGGGCCCAGTCACTGGAGGGAGCTCAGACTACACTCATTACACCGAGGGCCCAGTCACTGGTTGGAGCTCAGACTACACTCATTACACCAAGGGCCCGGTCACTAGAGGGAGCTCAGACTACACTCATTACACCGAGGGCCCAGTCACTGGAGGGAGCTCAGACTACACTCATTACACCAAGGGCCCGGTCACTAGAGGGAGCTCAGACTACACTCATTACACCTAGGGCCCAGTCACTGGTTGGAGCTCAGACTACACTCATTACACCAAGGGCCCGGTCACTAGAGGGAGCTCAGACTACACTCATTACACCGAGGGCCCAGTCACTGGAGGGAGCTCAGACTACACTCATTACACCGAGGGCTCAGTCACTGGAGGGAGCTCACTCTACACTCATTACACCGAGGGCCCAGTCACTGGAGGGAGCTCAGACTACACTCATTACACCGAGGGCCCAGTCACTGGAGGGAGCTCAGACCTACACTCATTACACCGAGGGCCCAGTCACTGGAGGGAGCTCAGACCTACACTCATTACACCGAGGGCCCAGTCACTGGAGGGTGGTCAGACCTACACTCATTACACCGAGGGCCCAGTCACTGGAGGGAGCTCAGACTACACTCATTACACCGAGGGCCCAGACACTGGAGGGAGCTCAGACTACACTCATTACACCGAGGGCCCGGTCACTGGAGGGAGGTCAGACTACACTCATTACACCGAGGGCCCGTCACTGGAGGGAGCTCAGACCTACACTTATTACACTGAGGGCCCAGTCACTGGAGGGAGCTCAGACTACACTCATTACACCGAGGGCCCGGTCACTGGAGGGAGCTCAGACCTACACTCATTACACTGAGGGCCCGGTCACTGGAGGGAGGTCAGACTACACTCATTACACTGAGGGCCCAGTCACTGGAGGGAGCTCAGACTACACTCATTACACCGAGGGCCCAGTCACTGGAGGGTGGTCAGACCTACACTCATTACACCGAGGGCCCAGTCACTGGAGGGAGCTCAGACTACACTCATTACACCGAGGGCCCAGTCACTGGAGGGTGGTCAGACCTACACTCATTACACCGAGGGCCCAGTCACTGGAGGGAGCTCAGACTACACTCATTACACCGAGGGCCCGGTCACTGGAGGGAGCTCAGACCTACACTCATTACACTGAGGGCCCGGTCACTGGAGGGAGGTCAGACTACACTCATTACACCGAGGGCCCGGTCACTGGAGGGAGCTCAGACTACACTCATTACACCGAGGGCCCGGTCACTGGAGGGAGCTCAGACTACACTCATTACACAGAGGGCCCAGTCACTGGAGGGAGCTCAGGCTACACTCATTACACTGAGGGCCCGGTCACTGGAGGGAGGTCAGAGTACACTCATTACACCGAGGGCCCGGTCACTGGAGGGAGCTCAGACTACACTCATTACACCGAGGGCCCAGTCACTGGAGGGAGCTCAGACTACACTCATTACACCGAGGGCCCAGTCGCTGAAAAGAGCTCAGACCTACACTCATTAAACCGAGGGCCCAGTCACTGGAGGGAGCTCAGACTACACTCATTACACCGAGGGCCCAGTCACTGGAGGGAGCTCAGACTACACTCATTACACCGAGGGCCCAGTCACTGGAGGGAGCTCAGACTATACTCATTACACCGAGGGCCCAGTCACTGGAGGGAGCTCAGACCTACACTCATT
Organism: Lissotriton helveticus; assembly: GCF_964261635.1. NCBI lineage: Eukaryota > Metazoa > Chordata > Amphibia > Caudata > Salamandridae > Lissotriton > Lissotriton helveticus. The sequence goes on from NC_136071.1 coordinate 8,689,216, forward strand.
ACACCGAGGGCCCAGTCACTGGAGGGAGCTCAGACTACACTCATTACACCGAGGGCCCAGTCACTGGAGGGAGCTCAGACCTACACTCATTACACCGAGGGCCCAGTCACTGGAGGGAGCTCAGACTACACTCATTACACCGAGGGCCCAGTCACTGGAGGGAGCTCAGACTACACTCATTACACCGAGGGCCCAGTCACTGGAGGGAGCTCAGACTACACTCATTACACCGAGGGCCCAGTCACTGGAGGGAGCTCAGACTACACTCATTACACCGAGGGCCCAGTCACTGGAGGGAGCTCAGACTACACTCATTACACCGAGGGCCCAGTCACTGGAGGGAGGTCAGACTACACTCATTACTCTGAGGGCCCAGTCACTGGAGGGAGCTCAGACTACACTCATTACACTGAGGGCCCAGTCACTGGAGGGAGCTCAGACTACACTCATTACACTGAGTGCCCAGTCACTGGAGGGAGGTCAGACTACACTCATTACACAGAGGGCCCAGTCACTGGAGGGAGCTCAGACTACACTCATTACTCAGAGGGCCCAGTCACTGGAGGGAGCTCAGACTACACTCATTACACTGAGGGCCCGGTCACTGGAGGGAGCTCAGACCTACCCTCATTACACTGAGGGCCGGTCACTGGAGGGAGGTCAGACTACACTCATTACACTGAGGGCCCAGTCACTGGAGGGAGGTCAGACTACACTTATTACACCGAGGGCCCAGTCACTGGAGGGAGCTCAGACTACACTCATTACACTGAGGGCCCAGTCACTAGAGGGAGCTCAGACTACACTCATTACACTGATGGCCCAGTCACTGGAGGGAGGTCAGACCTACACTCATTACACCGAGGCCCCAGTCACTGGAGGGAGCTCAGACTACACTCATTACACCGAGGGCCCTGTCACTGGAGGGAGCTCAGACTACACTCATTACACCGAGGGCCCAGTCACTGGAGGGAGGACAGACCTACACTCATTACACCAAGGGCCCAGTCACTGAAGGGAGCTCAGACTACACTCATTACACCGAGGGCCCAGTCACTGGAGGGAGGACAGACCTACACTCATTACACCGAGGGCCCAGTCACTGGAGGGAGCTCAGACTACACTCATTACACCGAGGGCCCAGTCACTGGAGGGAGCTCAGAACTACACTCATTACACCGAGGGCCGAGTCACTGGAGGGAGCTCAGACTACACTCATTACACTGAGGGCCCGGTCACTGGAGGGAGCTCAGACTACACTCATTACACCGAGGGCCCAGTCACTGGAGGGAGCTCAGAACTACACTCATTACACCGAGGCCCAGTCACTGACCGGAGCTCAGACCTACACTCATTACACCGAGGGCCCAGTCACTGGAGGGAGCTCAGACTACACTCATTACACCGAGGGCTCGGTCACTGGAGGGAGCTCAGACTACACTCATTACACCGAGGGCCCGGTCAATGGAGGGAGCTCAGACTACACTCATTACACCAAGGGCCCAGTCACTGAAGGGAGCTCAGACTACACTCATTACACCGAGGGCCCGTCACTGGAGGGAGGTCAGACCTACACTCATTACACTGAGGGCACAGTCACTGGAGGGAGCTCAGACTACACTCATTACACCGAGGCCCAGTCACTGGAGGGAGCTCAGAGTACACTCATTACACCGAGGGCCCAGTCACTGGAGGGAGCTCAGACCTACACTCATTACACCGAGGGCCCAGTCACTGGAGGGAGCTCAGAGTACACTCATTACACCGAGGGCCGAGTCACTGGAGGGAGCTCAGACTACACTGATTACACCGAGGCCCACTCACTGGAGGGAGGACAGACCTACACTCATTACACCGAGGGCCCAGTCACTAGACGGAGCTCAAACTACACTCATTACACCGAGGGCCCGTCACTGGAGGGAGGTCAGACCTACACTCATTACACTGAGGGCACAGTCACTGGAGGGAGCTCAGACTACACTCATTACACCGAGGGCCCAGTCACTGGAGGGAGCTCAGACCTACACTCATTACACCGAGGGCCCAGTCACTGGAGGGAGCTCAGACCTACACTCATTACACCGAGGGCCCAGTCACTGGAGGGAGCTCAGACTACACTCATTACACTGAGGGCCCAGTCACTAGAGGGAGGTCAGACTACACTCATTACACCGAGGGCCCAGTCACTGGCCGGAGCTCAAACTACACTCATTACACCGAGGGCCCAGTCACTGGAGGGAGCTCAGGCTACACTCATTACACTGAGGGCCCGGTCACTGGAGGGAGCTCAGGCTACACTCATTACACCAAGGGCCCAGTCACTGGAGGGAGCTCAGGCTACACTCATTACACTGAGGGCCCGGTCACTGGAGGGAGGTCAGAGTACACTCATTACACCGAGGGCCCGGTCACTGGAGGGAGCTCAGACTACACTCATTACAACGAGGGCCCAGTCACTGGAGGGAGCGCAGACTACACTCATTACACCGAGGGCCCAGTCACTGGTGGGAGCTCAGACCTACACTCATTACACCGAGGGCCCAGTCACTGGAGGGAGCTCAGACTACACTCATTACACCGAGGGCCCAGTCACTGGAGGGAGCTCAGACTACACTCATTACACCGAGGGCCCAGTCACTGGAGGGAGCTCAGACTACACTCATTACACCGAGGGCCCAGTCACTGGAGGGAGCTCAGAGTACACTCATTACCCCGAGGGTCCAGTCACTGGAGGGAGCTCAGACTACACTCATTACACCGAGGGCCCAGTCACTGGATGGAGCTCAGACCTAGACTCATTACACAGAGGGCCTAGTCACTGAAGGGAGCTCAGACTACACTCATTACACCGAGGGCCTGTCACTGGAGGGAGGTCAGACCTACACTCATTACACTGAGGGCACAGTCACTGGAGGGAGCTCAGACTACACTCATTAAACCGAGGGCCCAGTCACTGGAGGGAGCTCAGAGTACACTCATTACACCGAGGGCCCAGTCACTGGAGGGAGCTCAGACCTACACTCATTACACCGAGGGCCCAGTCACTGGAGGGAGCTCAGAGTACACTCATTATACCGAGGGCCGAGTCACTGGAGGGAGCTCAGACTACACTGATTACACCGAGGGCCCAGTCACTGGAGGGAGGACAGACCTACACTCATTACACCGAGGGCCCATTCACTGGAGGGAGGACAGACCTACACTCATTACACCGAGGGCCGAGTCACTGGAGGGAGCTCAGACTACACTGATTACACCGAGGGCCCAGTCACTGGAGGGAGGACAGACCTACACTCATTACACTGAGGGCCCGGTCACTGGAGGGAGCTCAGACTACACTCATTACACTGAGGGCCCAGTCACTGGAGGGAGCTCAGACTACACTCATTACACCGAGGGCCCAGTCACTGGAGGGAGGTCAGACCTACACTCATTACTCTGAGGGCCCAGTCACTGGAGGGAGCTCAGACTACACTCAATACACCGAGGGCCCAGTCACTGGAGGGAGCTCAGACCTACAATCATTACACCGAGGGCCCAGTCACTGGAGGGAGCTCAGACTACACTCATTACACTGAGGGCCCAGTCACTGGAGGGAGGTCACACCTACACTTATTACACTGAGGGCCCCGTCACTGGAGGGAGCTCAGACTACACTGATTACACCGAGGGCCCAGTCACTGGAGGGAGCTTAGACCTACACTCATTACACAGAGGGCCCAGTCACTGGAGGGAGCTCAGACTACACTCATTACACTGAGGGCCCAGTCACTGGAGGGAGCTCAGACTACACTCATTACACTGAGGGCCCAGTCACTGGAGGGAGGTCAGACTACAATCATTACACAGAGGGCCCAGTCACTGGAGGGAGCTCAGACTACACTCATTACTCTGAGGGCCCAGTCACTGGAGGGAGCTCAGACTACACTCATTACACCGAGGGCCCAGTCACTGGAGGGAGCTCAGACCTACACTCATTACACCGAGGGCCCAGTCACTGGAGGGAGCTCAGACTACACTCATTACACCGAGGGCCCAGTCACTAGAGGGAGGTCAGACTACACTCATTACACCGAGGGCCCAGTCACTGGCCGGAGCTCAAACTACACTCATTACACCGAGGGCCCAGTCACTGGAGGGAGCTCAGGCTACACTCATTACACTGAGGGCCCGGTCACTGGAGGGAGCTCAGGCTACACTCATTACACCAAGGGCCCAGTCACTGGAGGGAGCTCAGGCTACACTCATTACACTGAGGGCCCGGTCACTGGAGGGAGGTCAGAGTACACTCATTACACCGAGGGCCCGGTCACTGGAGGGAGCTCAGACTACACTCATTACAACGAGGGCCCAGTCACTGGAGGGAGCGCAGACTACACTCATTACACCGAGGGCCCAGTCACTGGAGGGAGCTCAGACCTACACTCATTACACCGAGGGCCCAGTCACTGGAGGGAGCTCAGACTACACTCATTACACCGAGGGCCCAGTCACTGGAGGGAGCTCAGACTACACTCATTACACCGAGGGCCCAGTCACTGGAGGGAGCTCAGACTACACTCATTACACCGAGGGCCCAGTCACTGGAGGGAGCTCAGACTACACTCATTACCCCAAGGGTCCAGTCACTGGAGGGAGCTCAGTCTACACTCATTACACCGAGGGCCCAGTCACTGGATGGAGCTCAGACCTACACTCATTACACCGAGGGCCTAGTCACTGAAGGGAGCTCAGACTACACTCATTACACCGAGGGCCTGTCACTGGAGGGAGGTCAGACCTACACTCATTACACTGAGGGCACAGTCACTGGAGGGAGCTCAGACTACACTCATTACACCGAGGGCCCAGTCACTGGAGGGAGCTCAGAGTACACTCATTACACCGAGGGCCCAGTCACTGGAGGGAGCTCAGACCTACACTCATTACACCGAGGGCCCAGTCACTGGAGGGAGCTCAGAGTACACTCATTATACCGAGGGCCGAGTCACTGGAGGGAGCTCAGACTACACTGATTACACCGAGGGCCCAGTCACTGGAGGGAGGACAGACCTACACTCAATACACCGAGGGCCCAGTCACTGGAGGGAGGACAGACCTACACTCATTACACCGAGGGCCGAGTCACTGGAGGGAGCTCAGACTACACTGATTACACCGAGGGCCCAGTCACTGGAGGGAGGACAGACCTACACTCATTACACTGAGGGCCCGGTCACTGGAGGGAGCTCAGACTACACTCATTACACTGAGGGCCCAGTCACTGGAGGGAGCTCAGACTACACTCATTACACCGAGGGCCCAGTCACTGGAGGGAGGTCAGACCTACACTCATTACTCTGAGGGCCCAGTCACTGGAGGGAGCTCAGACTACACTCATTACACCAAGGGCCCAGTCACTGGAGGGAGCTCAGACCTACAATCATTACACCGAGGGCCCAGTCACTGGAGGGAGCTCAGACTACACTCATTACACTGAGGGCCCAGTCACTAGAGGGAGGTCAGACTACACTCATTACACCGAGGGCCCAGTCACTGGCCGGAGCTCAAACTACACTCATTACACCGAGGGCCCAGTCACTGGAGGGAGCTCAGGCTACACTCATTACACTGAGGGCCCGGTCACTGGAGGGAGCTCAGGCTACACTCATTACACCAAGGGCCCAGTCACTGGAGGGAGCTCAGGCTACACTCATTACACTGAGGGCCCGGTCACTGGTGGGAGGTCAGAGTACACTCATTACACCGAGGGCCCGGTCACTGGAGGGAGCTCAGACTACACTCATTACACCGAGGGCCCCGTCACTGGAGGGAGCTCAGACTACACTCATTACACCGAGGGCCCAGTCACTGGAGGGAGCTCAGACCTACACTCATTACACCGAGGGCCCAGTCACTGGAGGGAGCTCAGACTACACTCATTACACCGAGGGCCCAGTCACTGGAGGGAGCTCAGACTACACGCATTACACCGAGGGGCCAGTCACTGGAGGGAGCTCAGACTACACTCATTACACCGAGGGCCCAGTCACTGGAGGGAGCTCAGACTACACTCATTACACCGAGGGTCCGGTCACTGGAGGGAGCTCAGACTACACTCATTACACCGAGGGCCCAGTCACTGGAGGGAGGTCAGACTACACTCATTACACCGAGGGCCCAGTCACTGGAGGGAGCTCAGACCTACACTCATTACACCGAGGGCCCAGTCACTGGAGGGAGCTCAGACTACACTCATTACACCGAGGGCCCAGTCACTGGAAGGGAGTTCAGACCTACACTCATTACACCGAGGGCCCAGTCACTGGAGGGAGCTCAGACTACACTCATTACACCGAGGGCCCAGTCACTGGAGGGAGCTCAGACTGTACTCATTACACCGAGGGCCCGGTCACTGGAGCGAGCTCAGACTACACTCATTACACCGAGGGCCCAGTCACTGGAGGGAGCTCAGACTACACTCATTACACCGAGGGCCCAGTCACTGGAGGGAGGTCAGACTACACTCATTACACCGAGGGCCCAGTCACTGGAGGGAGGTCAGACTACACTCATTACACCGAGGGCCCAGTCACTGGAGGGAGCTCAGACTACACTCATTACACCGAGGGCCCAGTCACTGGAGGGAGCTCAGACTGTACTCATTACACCGAGGGCCCGGTCACTGGAGGGAGCTCAGACTACACTCATTACACCGAGGGCCCAGTCACTGGAGGGAGCTCAGACTACACTCATTACACCGAGGGCCCAGTCACTGGAGGGAGGTCAGACTACACTCATTACACCGAGGGCCCAGTCACTGGAGGGAGGTCAGACTACACTCATTACTCTGAGGGCCCAGTCACTGGAGGGAGCTCAGACTACACTCATTACACTGAGGGCCCAGTCACTGGAGGGAGCTCAGACTACACTCATTACACTGAGGGCCCAGTCACTGGAGGGAGCTCAGACCTACACTCATTACACTGAGGGCCCGGTCACTGGAGGGAGGTCAGACTACACTCATTACACTGAGGGCCCAGTCACTGGAGGGAGGTCAGACTACGCTTATTACACCGAGGGCCCAGTCACTGGAGGGAGCTCAGACTACACTCATTACACCGAGGGCCCAGTCACTAGAGGGAGCTCAGACTACACTCATTACACTGAGGGCCCAGTCACTGGAGAGAGCTCAGACTACACTCATTACACCGAGGGACCAGTCACTGGAGGGAGCTCAGACTACACTCATTACACCGAGGGCCCGGTCACTGGAGGGAGCTCAGACTACACTCATTACACCCTGGGCCCGGTCACTGGAGGGAGCTCAGACTACACTCATTACACCGAGGGCCCGGTCACTGGAGGGAGCTAAGACTACACTCATTACACCTAGGGCCCGGTCACTGGAGGGAGCTCAGACTACACTCATTACACCGAGGGCCCAGTCACTGGAGGGAGCTCAGACTACACTCATTACACCGAGGGCCCGTCACTGGAGGGAGGTCAGACCTACACTCATTACACTGAGGGCACAGTCACTGGAGGGAGCTCAGACTACACTCATTACACCGAGGGCCCAGTCACTGGAGGGAGCTCAGACCTACACTCATTACACCGAGGGCCCAGTCACTGGAGGGAGCTCAGACTACACTGATTACACCGAGGGCCCACTCACTGGAGGGAGGACAGACCTACACTCATTACACCGAGGGCCCAGTCACTAGACGGAGCTCAAACTACACTCATTACACCGAGGGCCCGTCACTGGAGGGAGGTCAGACTACACTCATTACACTGAGGGCCCAGTCACTGGAGGGAGGTCAGACTACGCTTATTACCCCGAGGGCCCAGTCACTGGAGGGAGCTCAGACTACACTCATTACACCGAGGGCCCAGTCACTAGAGGGAGCTCAGACTACACTCATTACACTGAGGGCCCAGTCACTGGAGAGAGCTCAGACTACACTCATTACACCGAGGGACCAGTCACTGGAGGGAGCTCAGACTACACTCATTACACCGAGGGCCCGGTCACTGGAGGGAGCTCAGACTACACTCATTACACCCTGGGCCCGGTCACTGGAGGGAGCTCAGACTACACTCATTACACCGAGGGCCCGGTCACTGGAGGGAGCTAAGACTACACTCATTACACCTAGGGCCCGGTCACTGGAGGGAGCTCAGACTACACTCATTACACCGAGGGCCCAGTCACTGGAGGGAGCTCAGACTACACTCATTACACCGAGGGCCCGTCACTGGAGGGAGGTCAGACCTACACTCATTACACTGAGGGCACAGTCACTGGAGGGAGCTCAGACTACACTCATTACACCGAGGGCCCAGTCACTGGAGGGAGCTCAGACCTACACTCATTACACCGAGGGCCCAGTCACTGGAGGGAGCTCAGACTACACTGATTACACCGAGGGCCCACTCACTGGAGGGAGGACAGACCTACACTCATTACACCGAGGGCCCAGTCACTAGACGGAGCTCAAACTACACTCATTACACCGAGGGCCCGTCACTGGAGGGAGGTCAGACCTACACTCATTACACTGAGGGCACAGTCACTGGAGGGAGCTCAGACTACACTCATTACACCGAGGCACCAGTCACTGGAGGGAGCTCAGAGTACACTCATTACACCGAGGGCCCAGTCACTGGAGGGAGCTCAGACCTACACTCATTACACCGAGGGCCCAGTCACTGGAGGGAGCTCAGAGTACACTCATTACACCGAGGGCCGAGTCACTGGAGGGAGCTCAGACTACACTGATTACACCGAGGGCCCAGTCACCGGAGGGAGGTCAGACCTACACTCATTACACTGAGGGCCTGGTCACTGGAGGGAGCTCAGACTACACTTATTGTCACTGGAGGGAGCTCAGACCTACACTCATTACACTGAGGGCCCAGTCACCGGAGGGAGCTCAGACTACACTCATTAAACCGAGGACCCAGTCACTGGAGGCAGCTCAGACCGACACTCGTTACACTGAGGGCCCGGTCACTGGAGGGAGCTCAGACTACACTCATTACACTGAGGGCCCAGTCACTGGAGGGAGGTCACACCTACACTCATTACACTGAGGGCCCCGTCACTGGAGGGAGCTCAGACTACACTGATTACACCGAGGGCCCAGTCACTGGAGGGAGCTTAGACCTACACTCATTACACAGAGGGCCCAGTCACTGGAGGGAGCTCAGACTACACTCATTACACTGAGGGCCCAGTCACTGGAGGGAGCTCAGACTACACTCATTACACTGAGGGCCCAGTCACTGGAGGGAGGTCAGACTACACTCATTACACAGAGGGCCCAGTCACTGGAGGGAGCTCAGACTACACTCATTACTCTGAGGGCCCAGTCACTGGAGGGAGCTCAGACTACACTCATTACACCGAGGGCCCAGTCACTGGAGGGAGCTCAGACCTACACTCATTACACCGAGGGCCCAGTCACTGGAGGGAGCTCAGACTACACTCATTACACCGAGGGCCCAGTCACTGGAGGGAGCTCAGGCTACACTCATTACACTGAGGGCCCGGTCACTGGAGGGAGCTCAGGCTACACTCATTACACCAAGGGCCCAGTCACTGGAGGGAGCTCAGGCTACACTCATTACACTGAGGGCCCGGTCACTGGAGGGAGGTCAGAGTAAACTCATTACACCGAGGGCCCGGTCACTGGAGGGAGCTCAGACTACACTCATTACACCAAGGGCCCAGTCACTGGAGGGAGCTCAGACTACACACATTACACCGAGGGCCCAGTCACTGGAGGGAGCTCAGACCTACACTCATTACACCGAGGGCCCAGTCACTGGAGGGAGCTCAGACTACACTCATTACACCGAGGGCCCAGTCACTGGAGGGAGCTCAGACTACACTCATTACACCGAGGGCCCAGTCACTGGAGGGAGGTCAGACTACACTCATTACACCGAGGGCCCAGTCACTGGAGGGAGCTCAGACTACACTCATTACACCGAGGGCCCAGTCACTGGAGGGAGCTCAGACTACACTCATTACACCGAGGGCCCAGTCACTGGAGGGAGCTCAGACCTACACTCATTACACCGAGGGACCAGTCACTGGAGGGAGCTCAGACTACAGTCATTACACCGAGGGCCCAGTCACTGGAGGGAGCTCAGACTACACTCATTACACCGAGGGCCCAGTCACTGGAGGGAGCTCAGACTATACTCATTACACCGAGGGCCCGGTCACTGGAGGGAGGTCAGACTACACTCATTACACGGAGGGCCCAGTCACTGGAGGGAGCTCAGACTACACTCATTACACCGAGGGCCCAGTCATTGGAGGGAGGTCAGACTACACTCATTACACCGAGGGCCCAGTCACTGGTGGGAGGTCAGACTACACTCATTACTCTGAGGGCCCAGTCACTGGAGGGAGCTCAGACTACACTCATTACACTTAGGGCCCAGTCAATGGAGGGAGCTCAGACTACACTCATTACACTGAGTGCCCAGTCAGTGGAGGGAGGTCAGACTACACTCATTACACAGAGGGCCCAGTCACTGGAGGGAGCTCAGACTACACTCATTACACTGAGTGCCCAGTCACTGGAGGGAGGTCAGACTACACTCATTACACAGAGGGCCCAGTCACTGGAGGGAGCTCAGACTACACTCATTACTCAGAGGGCCCAGTCACTGGAGGGAGCTCAGACTACACTCATTACACTGAGGGCCCGGTCACTGGAGGGAGCTCAGACCTACACTCATTACACTGAGGGCCGGTCACTGGAGGGAGGTCAGACTACACTCATTACACTGAGGGCCCAGTCACTGGAGGGAGGTCAGACTACACTTATTACACCGAGGGCCCAGTCACTGGAGGGAGCTCAGACTACACTCATTACACTGAGGGCTCAGTCACTAGAGGGAGCTCAGACTACACTCATTACACTGAGGGCCCAGTCACTGGAGGGAGGTCAGACCTACACTCATTACACCGAGGCCCCAGTCACTGGAGGGAGCTCAGACTACACTCATTACACCGAGGGCCCAGTCACTGGAGGGAGCTCAGACTACACTCATTACACCGAGGGCCCAGTCACTGGAGGGAGCTCAGACTACACTCCTTACACCGAGGCCCAGTCACTGACCTGAGCTCAGACCTACACTCATTACACCGAGGGCCCAGTCACTGGAGGGAGGTCACACCTACACTCATTACACCGAAGGCCCAGTCACTGGAGGGAGCTCAGACTACACTCCTTACACCGAGGCCCAGTCACTGACCTGAGCTCAGACCTACACTCATTACACTGAGGGCTCAGTCACTGGAGGGAGCTCAGACTACACTCATTACACCGAGGGCCCAGTCACTGGAGGGAGCTCAGAGTACACTCATTACACCGAGGGCCCGGTCACTGGAGGGAGCTCAGAGTACACTCATTACACCGAGGGCCCGGTCACTGGAGGGAGCTCAGACTACACTCATTACACCGAGGGCCCGGTCACTGGGGGGAGCTCAGACTACACTCATTACACCGAGGGCCCGGTCACTGGAGGGAGCTCTGACTACACTCATTACACCGAGGGCCCAGTCACTGGAGGGAGCTCAGACTACACTCATTACACCGAGGGCCCAGTCACTGAAGGGAGCTCAGACTACACTCATTACACCGAGGGCCCGTCACTGGAGGGAGGTCAGACCTACACTCATTACACTGAGGGCACAGTCACTGGAGGGAGCTCAGACTACACTCATTACACCGAGGCTCCAGTCACTGGAGGGAGCTCAGACTACACTGATTACACCGAGGGCCCAGTCACTGGAGGGAGCTCAGACCTACACTCATTACACCGAGGGCCCAGTCACTGGAGGGAGCTCAGACCTACACTCATTACACCGAGGGCCCAGTCACTGGAGGGAGCTCAGAGTACACTCATTACACCGAGGGCCGAGTCACTGGAGGGAGCTCAGACTACACTGATTACACCGAGGGCCCACTCACTGGAGGGAGGACAGACCTGCACTCATTACACCGAGGGCCCAGTCCTAGACGGAGCTCAAACTACACTCATTACACCGAGGGCCCGTCACTGGAGGGAGGTCAGACCTACACTCATTACACTGAGGGCACTGTCACTGGAGGGAGCTCAGACTACACTCATTACACCGAGGCCCCAGTCACTGGAGGGAGCTCAGAGTACACTCATTACACAGAGGGCCCAGTCACTGGAGGGAGCTCAGACCTACACTCATTACACCGAGGGCCCAGTCACTGGAGGGAGCTCAGAGTACACTCATTACACCGAGGGCCGAGTCACTGGAGGGAGCTCAGACTACACTGATTACACCGAGGGCCCAGTCACTGGAGGGAGCTCAGACCTACACTCATTACACCGAGGGCCCAGTCACTGGAGGGAGCTCAGACTACACTCCTTACACCGAGGCCCAGTCACTGACCTGAGCTCAGACCTACACTCATTACACCGAGGGCCCAGTCACTGGAGGGAGGTCACACCTACACTCATTACACCGAAGGCCCAGTCACTGGAGGGAGCTCAGACTACACTCATTACACCGAGGGCCCAGTCACTGGAGGGAGCTCAGAGTACACTCATTACACCGAGGGCCCGGTCACTGGAGGGAGCTCAGAGTACACTCATTACACCGAGGGCCCGGTCACTGGAGGGAGCTCAGACTACACTCATTACACCGAGGGCCCGGTCACTGGGGGGAGCTCAGACTACACTCATTACACCGAGGGCCCGGTCACTGGAGGGAGCTCTGACTACACTCATTACACCGAGGGCCCGGTCACTGGAGGGAGCTCAGACTACACTCATTACACCGAGGGCCCGGTCACTGGAGGGAGCTCAGACTACACTCATTACACCGAGGGCCCAGTCACTGAAGGGAGCTCAGACTACACTCATTACACCGAGGGCCCGTCACTGGAGGGAGGTCAGACCTACACTCATTACACTGAGGGCACAGTCACTGGAGGGAGCTCAGACTACACTCATTACACCGAGGCTCCAGTCACTGGAGGGAGCTCAGACTACACTGATTACACCGAGGGCCCAGTCACTGGAGGGAGCTCAGACCTACACTCATTACACCGAGGGCCCAGTCACTGGAGGGAGCTCAGACCTACACTCATTACACCGAGGGCCCAGTCACTGGAGGGCGCTCAGAGTACACTCATTACACGGAGGGCCGAGTCACTGGAGGGAGCTCAGACTACACTGATTACACCGAGGGCCCACTCACTGGAGGGAGGACAGACCTGCACTCATTACACCGAGGGCCCAGTCACTAGACGGAGCTCAAACTACACTCATTACACCGAGGGCCCGTCACTGGAGGGAGGTCAGACCTACACTCATTACACTGAGGGCACTGTCACTGGAGGGAGCTCAGACTACACTCATTACACCGAGGCCCCAGTCACTGGAGGGAGCTCAGAGTACACTCATTACACAGAGGGCCCAGTCACTGGAGGGAGCTCAGTCTACACTCATTACACCGAGGGCCCAGTCACTGGAGGGAGCTCAGAGTACACTCATTACACCGAGGGCCGAGTCACTGGAGGGAGCTCAGACTACACTGATTACACCGAGGGCCCAGTCACTGGAGGGAGCTCAGACCTACACTCATTACACCGAGGGCCCAGTCACTGGAGGGAGCTCAGAGTACACTCATTACACCGAGGGCCGAGTCACTGGAGGGAGCTCAGACTACACTGATTACACCGAGGGCCCAGTCACTGGAGGGAGCTCAGACTACACTCATTACACCGAGGGCCCAGTCACCGGAGGGAGGTCAGACCTACACTCATTACACTGAGGGCCCGGTCACTGGAGGGAGCTCAGACTACACTCATTACACTGAGGGCTCGGTCACTGGAGGGAGCTCAGACTACACTTATTGTCACTGGAGGGAGCTCAGACCTACACTCATTACACTGAGGGCCCAGTCACTGGAGGGAGCTCAGACTACACTCATTACACCGAGGACCCAGTCACTGGAGGCAGCTCAGACCGACACTCGTTACACTGAGGGCCCGGTCACTGGAGGGAGCTCAGACTACACTCATTACACTGAGGGCCCAGTCACTGGAGGGAGGTCACACCTACACTCATTACACTGAGGGCCCCGTCACTGGAGGGAGCTGAGACTACACTGATTACACCGAGGGCCCAGTCACTGGAGGGAGCTTAGACCTACACTCATTACACAGAGGGCCCAGTCACTGGAGGGAGCTCAGACTACACTCATTACACTGAGGGCCCAGTCACTGGAGGGAGCTCAGACTACACTCATTACACTGAGGGCCCAGTCACTGGAGGGAGGTCAGACTACACTCATTACACAGAGGGCCCAGTCACTGGAGGGAGCTCAGACTACACTCATTACTCTGAGGGCCCAGTCACTGGAGGGAGCTCAGACTACACTCATTACACCGAGGGCCCAGTCACTGGAGGGAGCTCAGACCTACACTCATTACACCGAGGGCCCAGTCACTGGAGGGAGCTCAGACTACACTCATTACACAGAGGGCCCAGTCACTGGAGGGAGCTCAGACTACACTCATTACACTGAGGGCCCAGTCACTAGAGGGAGGTCAGACTACACTCATTACACCGAGGGCCCAGTCACTGGCCGGAGCTCAAACTACACTCATTACACCGAGGGCCCAGTCACTGGAGGGAGCTCAGGCTACACTCATTACACCGAGGGCCCGGTAACTGGAGGGAGCTCAGGCTACACTCATTACACCAAGGGCCCAGTCACTGGAGGGAGCTCAGGCTACACTCATTACACTGAGGGCCCGGTCACTGGAGGGAGGTCAGAGTACACTCATTACACCGAGGGCCCGGTCACTGGAGGGAGCTCAGACTACACTCATTACAACGAGGGCCCAGTCACTGGAGGGAGCGCAGACTACACTCATTACACCGAGGGCCCAGTCACTGGAGGGAGCTCAGACCTACACTCATTACACCGAGGGCCCAGTCACTGGAGGGAGCTCAGACTACACTCATTACACCGAGGGCCCAGTCACTGGAGGGAGCTCAGACTACACTCATTACACCGAGGGCCCAGTCACTGGAGGGAGCTCAGAGTACACTCATTACCCCGAGGGTCCAGTCACTGGAGGGAGCTCAGACTACACTCATTACACCGAGGGCCCAGTCTCTGGATGGAGCTCAGACCTACACTCATTACACAGAGGGCCTAGTCACTGAAGGGAGCTCAGACTACACTCATTACACCGAGGGCCTGTCACTGGAGGGAGGTCAGACCTACACTCATTACACTGAGGGCACAGTCACTGGAGGGAGCTCAGACTACACTCATTACACCGAGGGCCCAGTCACTGGAGGGAGCTCAGAGTACACTCATTACACCGAGGGCCCAGTCACTGGAGGGAGCTCAGACCTACACTCATTACACCGAGGGCCCAGTCACTGGAGGGAGCTCAGAGTACACTCATTATACCGAGGGCCGAGTCACTGGAGGGAGCTCAGACTACACTGATTACACCGAGGGCCCAGTCACTGGAGGGAGGACAGACCTACACTCATTACACCGAGGGCCCATTCACTGGAGGGAGGACAGACCTACACTCATTACACCGAGGGCCGAGTCACTGGAGGGAGCTCAGACTACACTGATTACACCGAGGGCCCAGTCACTGGAGGGAGGACAGACCTACACTCATTACACTGAGGGCCCGGTCACTGGAGGGAGCTCAGACTACACTCATTACACTGAGGGCCCAGTCACTGGAGGGAGCTCAGACTACACTCATTACACCGAGGGCCCAGTCACTGGAGGGAGGTCAGACCTACACTCATTACTCTGAGGGCCCAGTCACTGGAGGGAGCTCAGACTACACTCAATACACCGAGGGCCCAGTCACTGGAGGGAGCTCAGACCTACAATCATTACACCGAGGGCCCAGTCACTGGAGGGAGCTCAGACTACACTCATTACACTGAGGGCCCAGTCACTGGAGGGAGGTCACACCTACACTCATTACACTGAGGGCCCCGTCACTGGAGGGAGCTCAGACTACACTGATTACACCGAGGGCCCAGTCACTGGAGGGAGCTTAGACCTACACTCATTACACAGAGGGCCCAGTCACTGGAGGGAGCTCAGACTACACTCATTACACTGAGGGCCCAGTCACTGGAGGGAGCTCAGACTACACTCATTACACTGAGGGCCCAGTCACTGGAGGGAGGTCAGACTACACTCATTACACAGAGGGCCCAGTCACTGGAGGGAGCTCAGACTACACTCATTACTCTGAGGGCCCAGTCACTGGAGGGAGCTCAGACTACACTCATTACACCGAGGGCCCAGTCACTGGAGGGAGCTCAGACCTACACTCATTACACCGAGGGCCCAGTCACTGGAGGGAGCTCAGACTACACTCATTACACCGAGGGCCCAGTCACTGGAGGGAGCTCAGACTACACTCATTACACTGAGGGCCCAGTCACTAGAGGGAGGTCAGACTACACTCATTACACCGAGGGCCCAGTCACTGGCCGGAGCTCAAACTACACTCATTACACCGAGGGCCCAGTCACTGGAGGGAGCTCAGGCTACACTCATTACACTGAGGGCCCGGTCACTGGAGGGAGCTCAGGCTACACTCATTACACCAAGGGCCCAGTCACTGGAGGGAGCTCAGGCTACACTCATTACACTGAGGGCCCGGTCACTGGAGGGAGGTCAGAGTACACTCATTACACCGAGGGCCCGGTCACTGGAGGGAGCTCAGACTACACTCATTACAACGAGGGCCCAGTCACTGGAGGGAGCGCAGACTACACTCATTACACCGAGGGCCCAGTCACTGGAGGGAGCTCAGACCTACACTCATTACACCGAGGGCCCAGTCACTGGAGGGAGCTCAGACTACACTCATTACACCGAGGGCCCAGTCACTGGAGGGAGCTCAGACTACACTCATTACACCGAGGGCCCAGTCACTGGAGGGAGCTCAGACTACACTCATTACACCGAGGGCCCAGTCACTGGAGGGAGCTCAGACTACACTCATTACCCCGAGGTTCCAGTCACTGGAGGGAGCTCAGTCTACACTCATTACACCGAGGGCCCAGTCACTGGATGGAGCTCAGACCTACACTCATTACACCGAGGGCCTAGTCACTGAAGGGAGCTCAGACTACACTCATTACACCGAGGGCCTGTCACTGGAGGGAGGTCAGACCTACACTCATTACACTGAGGGCACAGTCACTGGAGGGAGCTCAGACTACACTCATTACACCGAGGGCCCAGTCACTGGAGGGAGCTCAGAGTACACTCATTACACCGAGGGCCCAGTCACTGGAGGGAGCTCAGACCTACACTCATTACACCGAGGGCCCAGTCACTGGAGGGAGCTCAGAGTACACTCATTATACCGAGGGCCGAGTCACTGGAGGGAGCTCAGACTACACTGATTACACCGAGGGCCCAGTCACTGGAGGGAGGACAGACCTACACTCAATACACCGAGGGCCCAGTCACTGGAGGGAGGACAGACCTACACTCATTACACCGAGGGCCGAGTCACTGGAGGGAGCTCAGACTACACTGATTACACCGAGGGCCCAGTCACTGGAGGGAGGACAGACCTACACTCATTACACTGAGGGCCCGGTCACTGGAGGGAGCTCAGACTACACTCATTACACTGAGGGCCCAGTCACTGGAGGGAGCTCAGACTACACTCATTACACCGAGGGCCCAGTCACTGGAGGGAGGTCAGACCTACACTCATTACTCTGAGGGCCCAGTCACTGGAGGGAGCTCAGACTACACTCATTACACCGAAGGCCCAGTCACTGGAGGGAGCTCAGACCTACAATCATTACACCGAGGGCCCAGTCACTGGAGGGAGCTCAGACTACACTCATTACACTGAGGGCCCAGTCACTAGAGGGAGGTCAGACTACACTCATTACACCGAGGGCCCAGTCACTGGCCGGAGCTCAAACTACACTCATTACACCGAGGGCCCAGTCACTGGAGGGAGCTCAGGCTACACTCATTACACTGAGGGCCCAGTCACTGGAGGGAGCTCAGACTACACTCATTACACCAAGGGCCCAGTCACTGGAGGGAGCTCAGGCTACACTCATTACACTGAGGGCCCGGTCACTGGTGGGAGGTCAGAGTACACTCATTACACCGAGGGCCCGGTCACTGGAGGGAGCTCAGACTACACTCATTACACCGAGGGCCCCGTCACTGGAGGGAGCTCAGACTACACTCATTACACCGAGGGCCCAGTCACTGGAGGGAGCTCAGACCTACACTCATTACACCGAGGGCCCAGTCACTGGAGGGAGCTCAGACTACACTCATTACACCGAGGGCCCAGTCACTGGAGGGAGCTCAGACTACACGCATTACACCGAGGGCCCAGTCACTGGAGGGAGCTCAGACTACACTCATTACACCGAGGGCCCAGTCACTGGAGGGAGCTCAGACTACACTCATTACACCGAGGGTCCGGTCACTGGAGGGAGCTCAGACTACACTCATTACACCGAGGGCCCAGTCACTGGAGGGAGGTCAGACTACACTCATTACACCGAGGGCCCAGTCACTGGAGGGAGCTCAGACCTACACTCATTACACCGAGGGCCCAGTCACTGGAGGGAGCTCAGACTACACTCATTACACCGAGGGCCCAGTCACTGGAAGGGAGCTCAGACCTACACTCATTACACCGAGGGCCCAGTCACTGGAGGGAGCTCAGACTACACTCATTACACCGAGGGCCCAGTCACTGGAGGGAGCTCAGACTGTACTCATTACACCGAGGGCCCGGTCACTGGAGCGAGCTCAGACTACACTCATTACACCGAGGGCCCAGTCACTGGAGGGAGCTCAGACTACACTCATTACACCGAGGGCCCAGTCACTGGAGGGAGGTCAGACTACACTCATTACACCGAGGGCCCAGTCACTGGAGGGAGCTCAGACTACACTCATTACACCGAGGGCCCAGTCACTGGAAGGGAGCTCAGACCTACACTCATTACACCGAGGGCCCAGTCACTGGAGGGAGCTCAGACCTACACTCATTACACCGAGGGCCCAGTCACTGGAGGGAGGTCACACCTACACTCATTACACCGAAGGCCCAGTCACTGGAGGGAGCTCAGACTACACTCATTACACCGAGGGCCCAGTCACTGGAGGGAGCTCAGAGTACACTCATTACACCGAGGGCCCGGTCACTGGAGGGAGCTCAGAGTACACTCATTACACCGAGGGCCCGGTCACTGGAGGGAGCTCAGACTACACTCATTACACCGAGGGCCCGGTCACTGGGGGGAGCTCAGACTACACTCATTACACCGAGGGCCCGGTCACTGGAGGGAGCTCTGACTACACTCATTACACCGAGGGCCCGGTCACTGGAGGGAGCTCAGACTACACTCATTACACCGAGGGCCCGGTCACTGGAGGGAGCTCAGACTACACTCATTACACCGAGGGCCCAGTCACTGAAGGGAGCTCAGACTACACTCATTACACCGAGGGCCCGTCACTGGAGGGAGGTCAGACCTACACTCATTACACTGAGGGCACAGTCACTGGAGGGAGCTCAGACTACACTCATTACACCGAGGCTCCAGTCACTGGAGGGAGCTCAGACTACACTGATTACACCGAGGGCCCAGTCACTGGAGGGAGCTCAGACCTACACTCATTACACCGAGGGCCCAGTCACTGGAGGGAGCTCAGACCTACACTCATTACACCGAGGGCCCAGTCACTGGAGGGCGCTCAGAGTACACTCATTACACGGAGGGCCGAGTCACTGGAGGGAGCTCAGACTACACTGATTACACCGAGGGCCCACTCACTGGAGGGAGGACAGACCTGCACTCATTACACCGAGGGCCCAGTCACTAGACGGAGCTCAAACTACACTCATTACACCGAGGGCCCGTCACTGGAGGGAGGTCAGACCTACACTCATTACACTGAGGGCACTGTCACTGGAGGGAGCTCAGACTACACTCATTACACCGAGGCCCCAGTCACTGGAGGGAGCTCAGAGTACACTCATTACACAGAGGGCCCAGTCACTGGAGGGAGCTCAGTCTACACTCATTACACCGAGGGCCCAGTCACTGGAGGGAGCTCAGAGTACACTCATTACACCGAGGGCCGAGTCACTGGAGGGAGCTCAGACTACACTGATTACACCGAGGGCCCAGTCACTGGAGGGAGCTCAGACCTACACTCATTACACCGAGGGCCCAGTCACTGGAGGGAGCTCAGAGTACACTCATTACACCGAGGGCCGAGTCACTGGAGGGAGCTCAGACTACACTGATTACACCGAGGGCCCAGTCACTGGAGGGAGCTCAGACTACACTCATTACACCGAGGGCCCAGTCACCGGAGGGAGGTCAGACCTACACTCATTACACTGAGGGCCCGGTCACTGGAGGGAGCTCAGACTACACTCATTACACTGAGGGCTCGGTCACTGGAGGGAGCTCAGACTACACTTATTGTCACTGGAGGGAGCTCAGACCTACACTCATTACACTGAGGGCCCAGTCACTGGAGGGAGCTCAGACTACACTCATTACACCGAGGACCCAGTCACTGGAGGCAGCTCAGACCGACACTCGTTACACTGAGGGCCCGGTCACTGGAGGGAGCTCAGACTACACTCATTACACTGAGGGCCCAGTCACTGGAGGGAGGTCACACCTACACTCATTACACTGAGGGCCCCGTCACTGGAGGGAGCTGAGACTACACTGATTACACCGAGGGCCCAGTCACTGGAGGGAGCTTAGACCTACACTCATTACACAGAGGGCCCAGTCACTGGAGGGAGCTCAGACTACACTCATTACACTGAGGGCCCAGTCACTGGAGGGAGCTCAGACTACACTCATTACACTGAGGGCCCAGTCACTGGAGGGAGGTCAGACTACACTCATTACACAGAGGGCCCAGTCACTGGAGGGAGCTCAGACTACACTCATTACTCTGAGGGCCCAGTCACTGGAGGGAGCTCAGACTACACTCATTACACCGAGGGCCCAGTCACTGGAGGGAGCTCAGACCTACACTCATTACACCGAGGGCCCAGTCACTGGAGGGAGCTCAGACTACACTCATTACACAGAGGGCCCAGTCACTGGAGGGAGCTCAGACTACACTCATTACACTGAGGGCCCAGTCACTAGAGGGAGGTCAGACTACACTCATTACACCGAGGGCCCAGTCACTGGCCGGAGCTCAAACTACACTCATTACACCGAGGGCCCAGTCACTGGAGGGAGCTCAGGCTACACTCATTACACCGAGGGCCCGGTAACTGGAGGGAGCTCAGGCTACACTCATTACACCAAGGGCCCAGTCACTGGAGGGAGCTCAGGCTACACTCATTACACTGAGGGCCCGGTCACTGGAGGGAGGTCAGAGTACACTCATTACACCGAGGGCCCGGTCACTGGAGGGAGCTCAGACTACACTCATTACAACGAGGGCCCAGTCACTGGAGGGAGCGCAGACTACACTCATTACACCGAGGGCCCAGTCACTGGAGGGAGCTCAGACCTACACTCATTACACCGAGGGCCCAGTCACTGGAGGGAGCTCAGACTACACTCATTACACCGAGGGCCCAGTCACTGGAGGGAGCTCAGACTACACTCATTACACCGAGGGCCCAGTCACTGGAGGGAGCTCAGAGTACACTCATTACCCCGAGGGTCCAGTCACTGGAGGGAGCTCAGACTACACTCATTACACCGAGGGCCCAGTCTCTGGATGGAGCTCAGACCTACACTCATTACACAGAGGGCCTAGTCACTGAAGGGAGCTCAGACTACACTCATTACACCGAGGGCCTGTCACTGGAGGGAGGTCAGACCTACACTCATTACACTGAGGGCACAGTCACTGGAGGGAGCTCAGACTACACTCATTACACCGAGGGCCCAGTCACTGGAGGGAGCTCAGAGTACACTCATTACACCGAGGGCCCAGTCACTGGAGGGAGCTCAGACTACACTCATTACACCGAGGGCCCAGTCACTGGAGGGAGCTCAGAGTACACTCATTATACCGAGGGCCGAGTCACTGGAGGGAGCTCAGACTACACTGATTACACCGAGGGCCCAGTCACTGGAGGGAGGACAGACCTACACTCATTACACCGAGGGCCCATTCACTGGAGGGAGGACAGACCTACACTCATTACACCGAGGGCCGAGTCACTGGAGGGAGCTCAGACTACACTGATTACACCGAGGGCCCAGTCACTGGAGGGAGGACAGACCTACACTCATTACACTGAGGGCCCGGTCACTGGAGGGAGCTCAGACTACACTCATTACACTGAGGGCCCAGTCACTGGAGGGAGCTCAGACTACACTCATTACACCGAGGGCCCAGTCACTGGAGGGAGGTCAGACCTACACTCATTACTCTGAGGGCCCAGTCACTGGAGGGAGCTCAGACTACACTCAATACACCGAGGGCCCAGTCACTGGAGGGAGCTCAGACCTACAATCATTACACCGAGGGCCCAGTCACTGGAGGGAGCTCAGACTACACTCATTACACTGAGGGCCCAGTCACTGGAGGGAGGTCACACCTACACTCATTACACTGAGGGCCCCGTCACTGGAGGGAGCTCAGACTACACTGATTACACCGAGGGCCCAGTCACTGGAGGGAGCTTAGACCTACACTCATTACACAGAGGGCCCAGTCACTGGAGGGAGCTCAGACTACACTCATTACACTGAGGGCCCAGTCACTGGAGGGAGCTCAGACTACACTCATTACACTGAGGGCCCAGTCACTGGAGGGAGGTCAGACTACACTCATTACACAGAGGGCCCAGTCACTGGAGGGAGCTCAGACTACACTCATTACTCTGAGGGCCCAGTCACTGGAGGGAGCTCAGACTACACTCATTACACCGAGGGCCCAGTCACTGGAGGGAGCTCAGACCTACACTCATTACACCGAGGGCCCAGTCACTGGAGGGAGCTCAGACTACACTCATTACACCGAGGGCCCAGTCACTGGAGGGAGCTCAGACTACACTCATTACACTGAGGGCCCAGTCACTAGAGGGAGGTCAGACTACACTCATTACACCGAGGGCCCAGTCACTGGCCGGAGCTCAAACTACACTCATTACACCGAGGGCCCAGTCACTGGAGGGAGCTCAGGCTACACTCATTACACTGAGGGCCCGGTCACTGGAGGGAGCTCAGGCTACACTCATTACACCAAGGGCCCAGTCACTGGAGGGAGCTCAGGCTACACTCATTACACTGAGGGCCCGGTCACTGGAGGGAGGTCAGAGTACACTCATTACACCGAGGGCCCGGTCACTGGAGGGAGCTCAGACTACACTCATTACAACGAGGGCCCAGTCACTGGAGGGAGCGCAGACTACACTCATTACACCGAGGGCCCAGTCACTGGAGGGAGCTCAGACCTACACTCATTACACCGAGGGCCCAGTCACTGGAGGGAGCTCAGACTACACTCATTACACCGAGGGCCCAGTCACTGGAGGGAGCTCAGACTACACTCATTACACCGAGGGCCCAGTCACTGGAGGGAGCTCAGACTACACTCATTACACCGAGGGCCCAGTCACTGGAGGGAGCTCAGACTACACTCATTACCCCGAGGTTCCAGTCACTGGAGGGAGCTCAGTCTACACTCATTACACCGAGGGCCCAGTCACTGGATGGAGCTCAGACCTACACTCATTACACCGAGGGCCTAGTCACTGAAGGGAGCTCAGACTACACTCATTACACCGAGGGCCTGTCACTGGAGGGAGGTCAGACCTACACTCATTACACTGAGGGCACAGTCACTGGAGGGAGCTCAGACTACACTCATTACACCGAGGGCCCAGTCACTGGAGGGAGCTCAGAGTACACTCATTACACCGAGGGCCCAGTCACTGGAGGGAGCTCAGACCTACACTCATTACACCGAGGGCCCAGTCACTGGAGGGAGCTCAGAGTACACTCATTATACCGAGGGCCGAGTCACTGGAGGGAGCTCAGACTACACTGATTACACCGAGGGCCCAGTCACTGGAGGGAGGACAGACCTACACTCAATACACCGAGGGCCCAGTCACTGGAGGGAGGACAGACCTACACTCATTACACCGAGGGCCGAGTCACTGGAGGGAGCTCAGACTACACTGATTACACCGAGGGCCCAGTCACTGGAGGGAGGACAGACCTACACTCATTACACTGAGGGCCCGGTCACTGGAGGGAGCTCAGACTACACTCATTACACTGAGGGCCCAGTCACTGGAGGGAGCTCAGACTACACTCATTACACCGAGGGCCCAGTCACTGGAGGGAGGTCAGACCTACACTCATTACTCTGAGGGCCCAGTCACTGGAGGGAGCTCAGACTACACTCATTACACCGAAGGCCCAGTCACTGGAGGGAGCTCAGACCTACAATCATTACACCGAGGGCCCAGTCACTGGAGGGAGCTCAGACTACACTCATTACACTGAGGGCCCAGTCACTAGAGGGAGGTCAGACTACACTCATTACACCGAGGGCCCAGTCACTGGCCGGAGCTCAAACTACACTCATTACACCGAGGGCCCAGTCACTGGAGGGAGCTCAGGCTACACTCATTACACTGAGGGCCCAGTCACTGGAGGGAGCTCAGACTACACTCATTACACCAAGGGCCCAGTCACTGGAGGGAGCTCAGGCTACACTCATTACACTGAGGGCCCGGTCACTGGTGGGAGGTCAGAGTACACTCATTACACCGAGGGCCCGGTCACTGGAGGGAGCTCAGACTACACTCATTACACCGAGGGCCCCGTCACTGGAGGGAGCTCAGACTACACTCATTACACCGAGGGCCCAGTCACTGGAGGGAGCTCAGACCTACACTCATTACACCGAGGGCCCAGTCACTGGAGGGAGCTCAGACTACACTCATTACACCGAGGGCCCAGTCACTGGAGGGAGCTCAGACTACACGCATTACACCGAGGGCCCAGTCACTGGAGGGAGCTCAGACTACACTCATTACACCGAGGGCCCAGTCACTGGAGGGAGCTCAGACTACACTCATTACACCGAGGGTCCGGTCACTGGAGGGAGCTCAGACTACACTCATTACACCGAGGGCCCAGTCACTGGAGGGAGGTCAGACTACACTCATTACACCGAGGGCCCAGTCACTGGAGGGAGCTCAGACCTACACTCATTACACCGAGGGCCCAGTCACTGGAGGGAGCTCAGACTACACTCATTACACCGAGGGCCCAGTCACTGGAAGGGAGCTCAGACCTACACTCATTACACCGAGGGCCCAGTCACTGGAGGGAGCTCAGACTACACTCATTACACCGAGGGCCCAGTCACTGGAGGGAGCTCAGACTGTACTCATTACACCGAGGGCCCGGTCACTGGAGCGAGCTCAGACTACACTCATTACACCGAGGGCCCAGTCACTGGAGGGAGCTCAGACTACACTCATTACACCGAGGGCCCAGTCACTGGAGGGAGGTCAGACTACACTCATTACACCGAGGGCCCAGTCACTGGAGGGAGGTCAGACTACACTCATTACTCTGAGGGCCCAGTCACTGGAGGGAGCTCAGACTACACTCATTACACTGAGGGCCCAGTCACTGGAGGGAGCTCAGACTACACTCATTACACTGAGGGCCCAGTCACTGGAGGGAGGTCAGACTACACTCATTACACAGAGGGCCCAGTCACTGGAGGGAGCTCAGACTACACTCATTACTCTGAGGGCCCAGTCACTGGAGGGAGCTCAGACTACACTCATTACACTGAGGGCCCGGTCACTGGAGGGAGCTCAGACCTACACTCATTACACTGAGGGCCCGGTCACTGGAGGGAGGTCAGACTACACTCATTACACTGAGGGCCCAGTCACTGGAGGGAGGTCAGACTACGCTTATTACACCGAGGGCCCAGTCACTGGAGGGAGCTCAGACTACACTCATTACACCGAGGGCCCAGTCACGAGAGGGAGCTCAGACTACACTCATTACACTGAGGGCCCAGTCACTGGAGGGAGCTCAGACTACACTCATTACACAGAGGGACCAGTCACTGGAGGGAGCTCAGACTACACTCATTACACCGAGGGCCCAGTCACTGGAGGGAGCTCAGACTACACTCATTACACCGATGGCCCAGTCACTGGAGGGAGGACAGACCTACACTCACTACACCGAGGGCCCAGTCACTGGAGGGAGGTCAGACTACACTCATTACACCGAGGGCCCAGTCACTGGAGGGAGGTCAGACTACACTCATTACTCTGAGGGCCCAGTCCCTGGAGGGAGCTCAGACTACACTCATTACACTGAGGGCCCAGTCACTGGAGGGAGCTCAGACTACACTCATTACACTGAGGGCCCAGTCACTGGAGGGAGGTCAGACTACACTCATTACACAGAGGGCCCAGTCACTGGAGGGAGCTCAGACTACACTCATTACTCTGAGGGCCCAGTCACTGGAGGGAGCTCAGACTACACTCATTACACCGAGGGCCCAGTCACTGGAGGGAGCTCAGACTACACTCATTACCCCGAGGGTCCAGTCACTGGAGGGAGCTCAGTCTACACTCATTACACCGAGGGCCCAGTCACTGGATGGAGCTCAGACCTACACTCATTACACCGAGGGCCCAGTCACTGGAGGGAGGTCAGACTACACTCATTACACCGAGGGCCCAGTCACTGGAGGGAGCTCAGACCTACACTCATTACACCGAGGGCCCAGTCACTGGAGGGAGCTCAGACTACACTCATTACACCGAGGGCCCAGTCACTGGAAGGGAGCTCAGACCTACACTCATTACACCGAGGGCCCAGTCACTGGAGGGAGCTCAGACTACACTCATTACACCGAGGGCCCAGTCACTGGAGGGAGCTCAGACTGTACTCATTACACCGAGGGCCCGGTCACTGGAGCGAGCTCAGACTACACTCATTACACCGAGGGCCCAGTCACTGGAGGGAGCTCAGACTACACTCATTACACCGAGGGCCCAGTCACTGGAGGGAGGTCAGACTACACTCATTACACCGAGGGCCCAGTCACTGGAGGGAGGTCAGACTACACTCATTACTCTGAGGGCCCAGTCACTGGAGGGAGCTCAGACTACACTCATTACACCGATGGCCCAGTCACTGGAGGGAGGACAGACCTACACTCACTACACCGAGGGCCCAGTCACTGGAGGGAGCTCAGACTACACTCATTACACCGAGGGCCCAGTCACTGGAGGGAGGACAGACCTACACTCATTACACCGAGGGCCCAGTCACTGGAGGGAGCTCAGACTACACTCATTACACTGAGGGCCCAGTCACTGGAGGGAGCTCAGAACTACACTCATTACACCGAGGGCCGAGTCACTAGAGGGAGCTCAGACTACTCTCATTACACCGAGGGCCCAGTCACTGGAGGGAGCTCAGACTACACTCATTACACTGAGGGCCCGGTCACTGGAGGGAGCTCAGACTACACTCATTACACCGAGGGCCCAGTCACTGGAGGGAGCTCAGAACTACACTCATTACACCGAGGCCCAGTCACTGACCGGAGCTCAGACCTACACTCATTACACCGAGGGCCCAGTCACTGGAGGGAGCTCAGACTACACTCATTACACCGAGGGCCCAGTCACTGGAGGGAGCTCAGACTACACTCATTACACCGAGGCCCAGTCACTGACCGGAGCTCGGACCTACACTCATTACACCGAGGGCCCAGTCACTGGAGGGAGGTCACACCTACACTCATTACACCGAGGGCCCAGTCACTGGAGGGAGCTCAGACTACACTCATTACACCGAGGTCCCAGTCACTGGAGGGAGCTCAGAGTACACTCATTACACCGAGGGCCCGGTCACTGGAGGGAGCTCAGACTACACTCATTACACCGAGGGCCCGGTCACTGGAGGGAGCTCAGACTACACTCATTACACCGAGGGCCCGGTCACTGGAGGGAGCTCAGACTACACTCATTACACCGAGGGCCCGGTCACTGGAGGGAGCTAAGACTACACTCATTACACCTAGGGCCCGGTCACTGGAGGGAGCTCAGACTACACTCATTACACCGAGGGCCCAGTCACTGGAGGGAGCTCAGACTACACTCATTACACCGAGGGCCCGTCACTGGAGGGAGGTCAGACCTACACTCATTACACTGAGGGCACAGTCACTGGAGGGAGCTCAGACTACACTCATTACACCGAGGGCCCAGTCACTGGAGGGAGCTCAGAGTACACTCATTACACTGAGGGCCCAGTCACTAGAGGGAGGTCAGACTACACTCATTACACCGAGGGCCCAGTCACTGGCCGGAGCTCAAACTACACTCATTACACCGAGGGCCCAGTCACTGGAGGGAGCTCAGGCTACACTCATTACACTGAGGGCCCAGTCACTGGAGGGAGCTCAGAACTACACTCATTACACCGAGGGCCGAGTCACTAGAGGGAGCTCAGACTACACTCATTACACCGAGGGCCCAGTCACTGGAGGGAGCTCAGGCTACACTCATTACACCGAGGCCCAGTCACTGACCGGAGCTCAGACCTACACTCATTACACCGAGGGCCCAGTCACTGGAGGGAGCTCAGACTACACTCATTACACCGAGGGCCCAGTCACTGGAGGGAGCTCAGACTACACTCATTACACTGAGGCCCAGTCACTGACCGGAGCTCAGACCTACACTCATTACACCGAGGGCCCAGTCACTGGAGGGAGGTCACAACTACACTCATTACACCGAGGGCCCAGTCACTGGAGGGAGCTCAGACTACACTCATTACACCGAGGTCCCAGTCACTGGAGGGAGCTCAGAGTACACTCATTACACCGAGGGCCCGGTCACTGGAGGGAGCTCAGACTACACTCATTACACCGAGGGCCCGGTCACTGGAGGGAGCTCAGACTACACTCATTACACCGAGGGCCCGGTCACTGGAGGGAGCTCACACTACACTCATTACACCGAGGGCCCGGTCACTGGAGGGAGCTAAGACTACACTCATTACACCTAGGGCCCGGTCACTGGAGGGAGCTCAGACTATACTCATTACACTGAGGGCCCAGTCACTGGAGGGAGGTCAGACTACGCTTATTACACCGAGGGCCCAGTCACTGGAGGGAGCTCAGACTACACTCATTACACCGAGGGCCCAGTCACTAGAGGGAGCTCAGACTACACTCATTACACTGAGGGCCCAGTCACTGGAGGGAGCTCAGACTACACTCATTACACCGAGGGACCAGTCACTGGAGGGAGCTCAGACTACACTCATTACACCGAGGGCCCAGTCACTGGAGGGAGCTCAGACTACACTCATTACACCGAGGGCCCAGTCACTGGAGGGAGGACAGACCTACACTCATTACACCGAGGGCCCAGTCACTGGAGGGAGCTCAGACTACACTCATTACACCGAGGGCCCAGTCACTGGAGGGAGGACAGACCTACACTCATTACACCGAGGGCCCAGTCACTGGAGGGAGCTCAGACTACACTCATTACTCTGAGGGCCCAGTCACTGGAGGGAGCTCAGACTACACTCATTACACTGAGGGCCCAGTCACTGGCCGGAGCTCAGACTACACTCATTACACTGAGGGCCCAGTCACTGGAGGGAGCTCAGACTACACTCATTACACCGAGGGCCCAGTCACTGGAGGGAGCTCAGACTACACTCATTACACTGAGGGCCCAGTCACTGGCCGGAGCTCAGACTACACTCATTACACCGAGGGCCCAGTCACTGGAGGGAGCTCAGACTACACTCATTACACCGAGGGCCCAGTCACTGGAGGGAGGACAGACCTACACTCATTACACCGAGGGCCCAGTCACTGGAGGGAGCTCAGACTACACTCATTACACCGAGGGCCCAGTCACTGGAGGGAGGACAGACCTACACTCATTACACCGAGGGCCCAGTCACTGGAGGGAGCTAAGACTACACTCATTACACCGAGGGCCCAGTCACTGGAGGGAGCTCAGAACTACACTCATTACACCGAGGGCCGAGTCACTGGAGGGAGCTCAGACTACACTCATTACACTGAGGGCCCGGTCACTGGAGGGAGCTCAGACTACACTCATTACACCGAGGGCCCAGTCACTGGAGGGAGATCAGACTACACTCATTACACCGAGGGCCCAGTCACTGGAGGGAGGTCAGACTACACTCATTACACCGAGGGCCCAGTCACTGGAGGGAGGTCAGACTACACTCATTACTCTGAGGGCCCAGTCACTGGAGGGAGCTCAGACTACACTCATTACACTGAGGGCCCAGTCACTGGAGGGAGCTCAGACTTCACTCATTACACTGAGGGCCCAGTCACTGGAGGGAGGTCAGACTACACTCATTACACAGAGGGCCCAGTCACTGGAGGGAGCTCAGACTACACTCATTACTCTGAGGGCCCAGTCACTGGAGGGAGCTCAGACTACACTCATTACACTGAGGGCCCGGTCACTGGAGGGAGCTCAGACCTACACTCATTACACTGAGGGCCCGGTCACTGGAGGGAGGTCAGACTACACTCATTACACTGAGGGCCCAGTCACTGGAGGGAGGTCAGACTACGCTTATTACACCGAGGGCCCAGTCACTGGAGGGAGCTCAGACTACACTCATTACACCGAGGGCCCAGTCACTAGAGGGAGCTCCGACTACACTCATTACACTGAGGGCCCAGTCACTGGAGGGAGCTCAGACTACACTCATTACACCGAGGGACCAGTCACTGGAGGGAGCTCAGACTACACTCATTACACCGAGGGCCCAGTCACTGGAGGGAGCTCAGACTACACTCATTACACCGATGGCCCAGTCACTGGAGGGAGGACAGACCTACACTCATTACACCGAGGGCCCAGT
The DNA here is from genome assembly GCF_964261635.1 of Lissotriton helveticus. Taxonomy (NCBI): domain Eukaryota; kingdom Metazoa; phylum Chordata; class Amphibia; order Caudata; family Salamandridae; genus Lissotriton; species Lissotriton helveticus. The sequence goes on from NC_136071.1 coordinate 8,720,200, forward strand.
CACTGGAGGGAGCTCAGACTACACTCATTACACCGAGGGCCCAGTCACTGGAGGGAGGACAGACCTACACTCATTACACCGAGGGCCCAGTCACTGGAGGGAGCTCAGACTACACTCATTACACCGAGGGCCCAGTCACTGGAGGGAGCTCAGACTACACTCATTACACCGAGGGTCCGGTCACTGGAGGGAGCTCAGACTACACTCATTACACCGAGGGCCCAGTCACTGGAGGGAGGTCAGACTACACTCATTACACCGAGGGCCCAGTCACTGGAGGGAGCTCAGACCTACACTCATTACACCGAGGGCCCAGTCACTGGAGGGAGCTCAGACTACACTCATTACACCGAGGGCCCAGTCACTGGAAGGGAGCTCAGACCTACACTCATTACACCGAGGGCCCAGTCACTGGAGGGAGCTCAGACTACACTCATTACACCGAGGGCCCAGTCACTGGAGGGAGCTCAGACTGTACTCATTACACCGAGGGCCCGGTCACTGGAGCGAGCTCAGACTACACTCATTACACCGAGGGCCCAGTCACTGGAGGGAGCTCAGACTACACTCATTACACCGAGGGCCCAGTCACTGGAGGGAGGTCAGACTACACTCATTACACCGAGGGCCCAGTCACTGGAGGGAGGTCAGACTACACTCATTACTCTGAGGGCCCAGTCACTGGAGGGAGCTCAGACTACACTCATTACACTGAGGGCCCAGTCACTGGAGGGAGCTCAGACTACACTCATTACACTGAGGGCCCAGTCACTGGAGGGAGGTCAGACTACACTCATTACACAGAGGGCCCAGTCACTGGAGGGAGCTCAGACTACACTCATTACTCTGAGGGCCCAGTCACTGGAGGGAGCTCAGACTACACTCATTACACTGAGGGCCCGGTCACTGGAGGGAGCTCAGACCTACACTCATTACACTGAGGGCCCGGTCACTGGAGGGAGGTCAGACTACACTCATTACACTGAGGGCCCAGTCACTGGAGGGAGGTCAGACTACGCTTATTACACCGAGGGCCCAGTCACTGGAGGGAGCTCAGACTACACTCATTACACCGAGGGCCCAGTCACGAGAGGGAGCTCAGACTACACTCATTACACTGAGGGCCCAGTCACTGGAGGGAGCTCAGACTACACTCATTACACAGAGGGACCAGTCACTGGAGGGAGCTCAGACTACACTCATTACACCGAGGGCCCAGTCACTGGAGGGAGCTCAGACTACACTCATTACACCGATGGCCCAGTCACTGGAGGGAGGACAGACCTACACTCACTACACCGAGGGCCCAGTCACTGGAGGGAGCTCAGACTACACTCATTACACCGAGGGCCCAGTCACTGGAGGGAGGACAGACCTACACTCATTACACCGAGGGCCCAGTCACTGGAGGGAGCTCAGACTACACTCATTACACTGAGGGCCCAGTCACTGGAGGGAGCTCAGAACTACACTCATTACACCGAGGGCCGAGTCACTAGAGGGAGCTCAGACTACACTCATTACACTGAGGGCCCGGTCACTGGAGGGAGCTCAGACTACACTCATTACACCGAGGGCCCAGTCACTGGAGGGAGCTCAGAACTACACTCATTACACCGAGGCCCAGTCACTGACCGGAGCTCAGACCTACACTCATTACACCGAGGGCCCAGTCACTGGAGGGAGCTCAGACTACACTCATTACACCAAGGACCCAGTCACCGGACGGAGCTCAGACTACACTCATTACACCGAGGGCCCAGTCACTGGAGGGAGGTCACACCTACACTCATTACACCGAGGGCCCAGTCACTGGAGGGAGCTCAGACTACACTCATTACACCGAGGTCCCAGTCACTGGAGGGAGCTCAGAGTACACTCATTACACCGAGGGCCCGGTCACTGGAGGGAGCTCAGACTACACTCATTACACCGAGGGCCCGGTCACTGGAGGGAGCTCAGACTACACTCATTACACCGAGGGCCCGGTCACTGGAGGGAGCTCAGACTACACTCATTACACCGAGGGCCCGGTCACTGGAGGGAGCTAAGACTACACTCATTACACCTAGGGCCCGGTCACTGGAGGGAGCTCAGACTACACTCATTACACCGAGGGCCCAGTCACTGGAGGGAGCTCAGACTACACTCATTACACCGAGGGCCCGTCACTGGAGGGAGGTCAGACCTACACTCATTACACTGAGGGCACAGTCACTGGAGGGAGCTCAGACTACACTCATTACACCGAGGGCCCAGTCACTGGAGGGAGCTCAGAGTACACTCATTACACTGAGGGCCCAGTCACTAGAGGGAGGTCAGACTACACTCATTACACCGAGGGCCCAGTCACTGGCCGGAGCTCAAACTACACTCATTACACCGAGGGCCCAGTCACTGGAGGGAGCTCAGGCTACACTCATTACACTGAGGGCCCGGTCACTGGAGGGAGCTCAGGCTACACTCATTACACCAAGGGCCCAGTCACTGGAGGGAGCTCAGGCTACACTCATTACACCGAGGCCCAGTCACTGACCGGAGCTCAGACCTACACTCATTACACCGAGGGCCCAGTCACTGGAGGGAGCTCAGACTACACTCATTACACCCAGGGCCCAGTCACTGGAGGGAGCTCAGACTACACTCATTACACCGAGGCCCAGTCACTGACCGGAGCTCAGACCTACACTCATTACACCGAGGGCCCAGTCACTGGAGGGAGGTCACAACTACACTCATTACACCGAGGGCCCAGTCACTGGAGGGAGCTCAGACTACACTCATTACACCGAGGTCCCAGTCACTGGAGGGAGCTCAGAGTACACTCATTACACCGAGGGCCCGGTCACTGGAGGGAGCTCAGACTACACTCATTACACCGAGGGCCCGGTCACTGGAGGGAGCTCAGACTACACTCATTACACCGAGGGCCCGGTCACTGGAGGGAGCTCACACTACACTCATTACACCGAGGGCCCGGTCACTGGAGGGAGCTAAGACTACACTCATTACACCTAGGGCCCGGTCACTGGAGGGAGCTCAGACTATACTCATTACACCAAGGGCCCAGTCACTGGAGGGAGCTCAGACTACACTCATTACACCGAGGGCCCGTCACTGGAGGGAGGTCAGACCTACACTCATTACACTGAGGGCACAGTCACTGGAGGGAGCTCAGACTACACTCATTACACCGAGGGCCCAGTCACTGGAGGGAGCTCAGAGTACACTCATTACACTGAGGGCCCAGTCACTAGAGGGAGGTCAGACTACACTCATTACACCGAGGGCCCAGTCACTGGCCGGAGCTCAAACTACACTCATTACACCGAGGGCCCAGTCACTGGAGGGAGCTCAGGCTACACTTATTACACTGAGGGCCCAGTCACTGGAGGGAGCTCAGGCTACACTCATTACACCAAGGGCCCAGTCACTGGAGGGAGCTCAGGCTACACTCATTACAACGAGGGCCCAGTCACTGGAGGGAGCGCAGACTACACTCATTACACCGAGGGCCCAGTCACTGGAGGGAGCTCAGACCTACACTCATTACACCGAGGGCCCAGTCACTGGAGGGAGCTCAGACTACACTCATTACACCGAGGGCCCAGTCACTGGAGGGAGCTCAGACTACACTCATTACACCGAGGGCCCAGTCACTGGAGGGAGCTCAGACTACACTCATTACACCGAGGGCCCAGTCACTGGAGGGAGCTCAGACTACACTCATTACCCCGAGGGTCCAGTCACTGGAGGGAGCTCAGACTACATTCATTACACCGAGGGCCCAGTCACTGGATGGAGCTCAGACCTACACTCATTACAACGAGGGCCCAGTCACTGGCCGGAGCTCAGACTACACTCATTACACCGAGGGCCTGTCACTGGAGGGAGGTCAGACCTACACTCATTACACTGAGGGCACAGTCACTGGAGGGAGCTCAGACTACACTCATTACACCGAGGGCCCAGTCACTGGAGGGAGCTCAGAGTACACTCATTACACCGAGGGCCCAGTCACTGGAGGGAGCTCAGACCTACACTCATTACACCGAGGGCCCAGTCACTGGAGGGAGCTCAGAGTACACCGAGGGCCGAGTCACTGGAGGGAGCTCAGACTACACTGATTACACCGATGGCCCAGTCACTGGAGGGAGGACAGACCTACACTCATTAAACCGAGGGCCCAGTCACTGGAGGGAGGACAGACCTACACTCATTACACCGAGGGCCGAGTCACTGGAGGGAGCTCAGACTACACTGATTACACCGAGGGCCCAGTCACTGGAGGGAGGACAGACCTACACTCATTACACTGAGGGCCCGGTCACTGGAGGGAGCTCAGACTACACTCATTACACCGAGGGCCCAGTCACTGGAGGGAGCTCAGACTACACTCATTACACCGAGGGCCCAGTCACTGGAGGGAGCTCAGACTACACTCATTACACCGAGGGCCCAGTCACTGGAGGGAGGTCAGACCTACACTCATTACTCCGAGGGCCCAGTCACTGGAGGGAGCTCAGACTACACTCATTACACCGAGGGCCCAGTCACTGGAGGGAGCTCAGACCTACAATCATTACACCGAGGGCCCAGTCACTGGAGGGAGCTCAGACTACACTCATTACACTGAGGGCCCAGTCACTAGAGGGAGGTCAGACTACACTCATTACACCGAGGGCCCAGTCACTGGCCGGAGCTCAAACTACACTCATTACACCGAGGGCCCAGTCACTGGAGGGAGCTCAGGCTACACTCATTACACTGAGGGCCCGGTCACTGGAGGGAGCTCAGGCTACACTCATTACACCAAGGGCCCAGTCACTGGAGGGAGCTCAGGCTACACTCATTACACTGAGGGCCCGGTCACTGGTGGGAGGTCAGAGTACACTCATTACACCGAGGGCCCGGTCACTGGAGGGAGCTCAGACTACACTCATTACACCGAGGGCCCAGTCACTGGAGGGAGCTCAGACTACACTCATTACACCGAGGGCCCAGTCACTGGAGGGAGCTCAGACTACACTCATTACACCGAGGGCCCAGTCACTGGAGGGAGCTCAGACTACACTCATTACACCGAGGGTCCGGTCACTGGAGGGAGCTCAGACTACACTCATTACACCGAGGGCCCAGTCACTGGAGGGAGGTCAGACTACACTCATTACACCGAGGGCCCAGTCACTGGAGGGAGCTCAGACCTACACTCATTACACCGAGGGCCCAGTCACTGGAGGGAGCTCAGACTACACTCATTACACCGAGGGCCCAGTCACTGGAAGGGAGCTCAGACCTACACTCATTACACCGAGGGCCCAGTCACTGGAGGGAGCTCAGACTACACTCATTACACCGAGGGCCCAGTCACTGGAGGGAGCTCAGACTACACTCATTACACCGAGGGCCCAGTCACTGGAGGGAGCTCAGACTGTACTCATTACACCGAGGGCCCGGTCACTGGAGGGAGCTCAGACTACACTCATTACACCGAGGGCCCAGTCACTGGAGGGAGATCAGACTACACTCATTACACCGAGAGCCCAGTCACTGGAGGGAGGTCAGACTACACTCATTACACCGAGGGCCCAGTCACTGGAGGGAGGTCAGACTACACTCATTACTCTGAGGGCCCAGTCACTGGAGGGAGCTCAGACTACACTCATTACACTGAGGGCCCAGTCACTGGAGGGAGCTCAGACTACACTCATTACACTGAGGGCCCAGTCACTGGAGGGAGGTCAGACTACACTCATTACACAGAGGGCCCAGTCACTGGAGGGAGCTCAGACTACACTCATTACTCTGAGGGCCCAGTCACTGGAGGGAGCTCAGACTACACTCATTACACTGAGGGCCCGGTCACTGGAGGGAGCTCAGACCTACACTCATTACACTGAGGGCCCGGTCACTGGAGGGAGGTCAGACTACACTCATTACACTGAGGGCCCAGTCACTGGAGGGAGGTCAGACTACGCTTATTACACCGAGGGCCCAGTCACTGGAGGGAGCTCAGACTACACTCATTACACCGAGGGCCCAGTCACTAGAGGGAGCTCAGACTACACTCATTACACTGAGGGCCCAGTCACTGGAGGGAGCTCAGACTACACTCATTACACTGAGGGCCCGGTCACTGGAGGGAGCTCAGACTACACTCATTACACTGAGGGCCCGGTCACTGGAGGGAGCTCAGACCTACACTCATTACACTGAGGGCCCGGTCACTGGAGGGAGGTCAGACTACACTCATTACACTGAGGGCCCAGTCACTGGAGGGAGGTCAGACTACACTCATTACACTGAGGGCCCGGTCACTGGAGGGAGCTCAGACCTACACTCATTACACTGAGGGCCCGGTCACTGGAGGGAGGTCAGACTACACTCATTACACTGAGGGCCCAGTCACTGGAGGGAGGTCAGACTACGCTTATTACACCGAGGGCCCAGTCACTGGAGGGAGCTCAGACTACACTCATTACACCGAGGGCCCAGTCACTAGAGGGAGCTCAGACTACACTCATTACACTGAGGGCCCAGTCACTGGAGGGAGCTCAGACTACACTCATTACACCGAGGGACCAGTCACTGGAGGGAGCTCAGACTACACTCATTACACCGAGGGCCCAGTCACTGGAGGGAGGACAGACCTACACTCATTACACCGAGGGCCCAGTCACTGGAGGGAGCTAAGACTACACTCATTACACCGAGGGCCCAGTCACTGGAGGGAGCTCAGAACTACACTCATTACACCGAGGGCCGAGTCACTGGAGGGAGCTCAGACTACACTCATTACACTGAGGGCCCGGTCACTGGAGGGAGCTCAGACTACACTCATTACACCGAGGGCCCAGTCACTGGAGGGAGATCAGACTACACTCATTACACCGAGGGCCCAGTCACTGGAGGGAGGTCAGACTACACTCATTACACCGAGGGCCCAGTCACTGGAGGGAGGTCAGACTACACTCATTACTCTGAGGGCCCAGTCACTGGAGGGAGCTCAGACTACACTCATTACACTGAGGGCCCAGTCACTGGAGGGAGCTCAGACTACACTCATTACACTGAGGGCCCGGTCACTGGAGGGAGGACAGACCTACACTCATTACACCGAGGGCCCAGTCACTGGAGGGAGCTCAGACTACACTCATTACACCGAGGGCCCAGTCACTGGAGGGAGGACAGACCTACACTCATTACACCGAGGGCCCAGTCACTGGAGGGAGCTAAGACTACACTCATTACACCGAGGGCCCAGTCACTGGAGGGAGCTCAGAACTACACTCATTACACCGAGGGCCGAGTCACTGGAGGGAGCTCAGACTACACTCATTACACTGAGGGCCCGGTCACTGGAGGGAGCTCAGACTACACTCATTACACCGAGGGCCCAGTCACTGGAGGGAGATCAGACTACACTCATTACACCGAGGGCCCAGTCACTGGAGGGAGGTCAGACTACACTCATTACACCGAGGGCCCAGTCACTGGAGGGAGGTCAGACTACACTCATTACTCTGAGGGCCCAGTCACTGGAGGGAGCTCAGACTACACTCATTACACTGAGGGCCCAGTCACTGGAGGGAGCTCAGACTACACTCATTACACTGAGGGCCCAGTCACTGGAGGGAGGTCAGACTACACTCATTACACAGAGGGCCCAGTCACTGGAGGGAGCTCAGACTACACTCATTACTCTGAGGGCCCAGTCACTGGAGGGAGCTCAGACTACACTCATTACACTGAGGGCCCGGTCACTGGAGGGAGCTCAGACCTACACTCATTACACTGAGGGCCCGGTCACTGGAGGGAGGTCAGACTACACTCATTACACTGAGGGCCCAGTCACTGGAGGGAGGTCAGACTACGCTTATTACACCGAGGGCCCAGTCACTGGAGGGAGCTCAGACTACACTCATTACACCGAGGGCCCAGTCACTAGAGGGAGCTCAGACTACACTCATTACACTGAGGGCCCAGTCACTGGAGGGAGCTCAGACTACACTCATTACACCGAGGGACCAGTCACTGGAGGGAGCTCAGACTACACTCATTACACCGAGGGCCCGGTCACTGGAGGGAGCTCAGACTACACTCATTACACCGATGGCCCAGTCACTGGAGGGAGGACAGACCTACACTCATTACACCGAGGGCCCAGTCACTGGAGGGAGCTCAGACTACACTCATTACACCGAGGGCCCAGTCACTGGAGGGAGGACAGACCTACACTCATTACACCGAGGGCCCAGTCACTGGAGGGAGCTCAGACTACACTCATTACACCGAGGGCCCAGTCACTGGAGGGAGCTCAGAACTACACTCATTACACCGAGGGCCGAGTCACTGGAGGGAGCTCAGACTACACTCATTACACTGAGGGCCCGGTCACTGGAGGGAGCTCAGACTACACTCATTACACCGAGGGCCCGGTCACTGGAGGGAGCTCAGACTACACTCATTACAACGAGGGCCCAGTCACTGGAGGGAGCGCAGACTACACTCATTACACCGAGGGCCCGGTCACTGGAGGGAGGTCAGACTACACTCATTACACTGAGGGCACAGTCACTGGAGGGAGCTCAGAGTACACTCATTACACAGACGGCCCAGTCACTGGAGGAAGCTCAGACCTACACTCATTACACCGAGGGCCCAGTCACTGGAGGGAGCTCAGACTACACTCATTACACCGAGGGCCCAGTCACTGGAGGGAGCTCAGACTACACTCATTACACCGAGGGCCCAGTCACTGGAGGGAGCTCAGACTACACTCATTACACCGAGGGCCCAGTCACTGGAGGGAGCTCAGACTACACTCATTACCCCGAGGGTCCAGTCACTGGAGGGAGCTCAGACTACACTCATTACACCGAGGGCCCAGTCACTGGAGGGAGCTCAGACTACACTCATTACACCGAGGGCCCGGTCACTGGAGGGAGCTAAGACTACACTCATTACACCTAGGGCCCGGTCACTGGAGGGAGCTCAGACTACACTCATTACAACGAGGGCCCAGTCACTGGAGGGAGCTCAGACTACACTCATTACACCGAGGGCCGTCACTGGAGGGAGGTCAGACCTACACTCATTACACTGAGGGCACAGTCACTGGAGGGAGCTCAGACTACACTCATTACACCGAGGGCCCAGTCACTGGAGGGAGCTCAGAGTACACTCATTACACTGAGGGCCCAGTCACTAGAGGGAGGTCAGACTACACTCATTACACCGAGGGCGCAGTCACTGGCCGGAGCTCAAACTACACTCATTACACCGAGGGCCCAGTCACTGGAGGGAGCTCAGGCTACACTCATTACACTGAGGGCCCGGTCACTGGAGGGAGCTCAGGCTACACTCATTACACCAAGGGCCCAGTCACTGGAGGGAGCTCAGGCTACACTCATTACACCGAGGCCCAGTCACTGACCGGAGCTCAGACCTACACTCATTACACCGAGGGCCCAGTCACTGGAGGGAGCTCAGACTACACTCATTACACCGAGGGCCCAGTCACTGGAGGGAGCTCAGACTAAACTCATTACACCGAGGCCCAGTCACTGACCGGAGCTCAGACCTACACTCATTACACCGAGGGCCCAGTCACTGGAGGGAGGTCACACCTACACTCATTACACCGAGGGCCCAGTCACTGGAGGGAGCTCAGACTACACTCATTACACCGAGGTCCCAGTCACTGGAGGGAGCTGAGAGTACACTCATTACACCGAGGGCCCGGTCACTGGAGGGAGCTCAGACTACACTCATTACACCGAGGGCCCGGTCACTGGAGGGAGCTCAGACAACACTCATTACACCGAGGGCCCGGTCACTGGAGGGAGCTCAGACTACACTCATTACACCCAGGGCCCAGTCACTGGAGGGAGCTAAGACTACACTCATTACACCTAGGGCCCGGTCACTGGAGGGAGCTCAGACTACACTCATTACACCGAGGGCCCGTCACTGGAGGGAGGTCAGACCTACACTCATTACACTGAGGGCACAGTCACTGGAGGGAGCTCAGACTACACTCATTACACCGAGGGCCCAGTCACTGGAGGGAGCTCAGAGTACACTCATTACACTGAGGGCCCAGTCACTAGAGGGAGGTCAGACTACACTCATTACACCGAGGGCCCAGTCACTGGCCGGAGCTCAAACTACACTCATTACACCGAGGGCCCAGTCACTGGAGGGAGCTCAGGCTACACTCATTACACTGAGGGCCCGGTCACTGGAGGGAGCTCAGGCTACACTCATTACACCAAGGGCCCAGTCACTGGAGGGAGCTCAGGCTACACTCATTACACTGAGGGCCCGGTCACTGGAGGGAGGTCAGAGTACACTCATTACACCGAGGGCCCGGTCACTGGAGGGAGCTCAGACTACACTCATTACAACGAGGGCCCAGTCACTGGAGGGAGCGCAGAATACACTCATTACACCGAGGGCCCAGTCACTGGAGGGAGCTCAGACCTACACTCATTACACCGAGGGCCCAGTCACTGGAGGGAGCTCAGACTACACTCATTACACCGAGGGCCCAGTCACAGGAGGGAGCTCAGACTACACTCATTACACCGAGGGCCCAGTCACTGGAGGGAGCTCAGACTACACTCATTACCCCGAGGGTCCAGTCACTGGAGGGAGCTCAGACTACACTCATTACACCGAGGGCCCAGTCACTGGATGGAGCTCAGACCTACACTCATTACACCGAGGGCCTAGTCACTGAAGGGAGCTCAGACTACACTCATTACACCGAGGGCCTGTCACTGGAGGGAGGTCAGACCTACACTCATTACACTGAGGGCACAGTCACTGGAGGGAGCTCAGACTACACTCATTACACCGAGGGCCCAGTCACTGGAGGGAGCTCAGAGTACACTCATTACACCGAGGGCCCAGTCACTGGAGGGAGCTCAGACCTACACTCATTACACCGAGGGCCCAGTCACTGGAGGGAGCTCAGAGTACACCGAGGGCCGAGTCACTGGAGGGAGCTCAGACTACACTGATTACACCGAGGGCCCAGTCACTGGAGGGAGGACAGACCTACACTCATTAAACCGAGGGCCCAGTCACTGGAGGGAGGACAGACCTACACTCATTATACCGAGGGCCGAGTCACTGGAGGGAGCTCAGACTACACTGATTACACCGAGGGCCCAGTCACTGGAGGGAGGACAGACCTACACTCATTACACTGAGGGCCCGGTCACTGGAGGGAGCTCAGACTACACTCATTACACTGAGGGCCCAGTCACTGGAGGGAGCTCAGACTACACTCATTACACCGAGGGCCCAGTCACTGGAGGGAGGTCAGACCTACACTCATTACTCCGAGGGCCCAGTCACTGGAGGGAGCTCAGACTACACTCATTACACCGAGGGCCCAGTCACTGGAGGGAGCTCAGACCTACAATCATTACACCGAGGGCCCAGTCACTGGAGGGAGCTCAGACTACACTCATTACACTGAGGGCCCAGTCACTAGAGGGAGGTCAGACTACACTCATTACACCGAGGGCCCAGTCACTGGCCGGAGCTCAAACTACACTCATTACACCGAGGGCCCAGTCACTGGAGGGAGCTCAGGCTACACTCATTACACTGAGGGCCCGGTCACTGGAGGGAGCTCAGGCTACACTCATTACACCAAGGGCCCAGTCACTGGAGGGAGCTCAGGCTACACTCATTACACTGAGGGCCCGGTCACTGGTGGGAGGTCAGAGTACACTCATTACACCGAGGGCCCGGTCACTGGAGGGAGCTCAGACTACACTCATTACACCAAGGGCCCAGTCACTGGAGGGAGCTCAGACTACACTCATTACACCGAGGGCCCAGTCACTGGAGGGAGCTCAGACTACACTCATTACACCGAGGGCCCAGTCACTGGAGGGAGCTCAGACTACACTCATTACACCGAGGGTCCGGTCACTGGAGGGAGCTCAGACTACACTCATTACACCGAGGGCCCAGTCACTGGAGGGAGGTCAGACTACACTCATTACACCGAGGGCCCAGTCACTGGAGGGAGCTCAGACCTACACTCATTACACCGAGGGCCCAGTCACTGGAGGGAGCTCAGACTACACTCATTACACCGAGGGCCCAGTCACTGGAGGGAGCTCAGACTGTACTCATTACACCGAGGGCCCGGTCACTGGAGGGAGCTCAGACTACACTCATTACACCGAGGGCCCAGTCACTGGAGGGAGATCAGTCTACACTCATTACACCGAGGGCCCAGTCACTGGAGGGAGGTCAGACTACACTCATTACACCGAGGGCCCAGTCACTGGAGGGAGCTCAGACTACACTCATTACACTGAGGGCCCAGTCACTGGAGGGAGGTCAGACTACACTCATTACTCTGAGGGCCCAGTCACTGGAGGGAGCTCAGACTACACTCATTACACTGAGGGCCCAGTCACTGGAGGGAGCTCAGACTACACTCATTACACTGAGGGCCCAGTCACTGGAGGGAGCTCAGACTGTACTCATTACACCGAGGGCCCACTCACTGGAGGGAGGACAGACCTACACTCATTACACCGAGGGCCCAGTCACTGGAGGGAGCTCAGACCTACACTCATTACACCGAGGGCCCAGTCACTGGAGGGAGCTCAGACTACACTCATTACACCGAGGGCCCGGTCACTGGAGGGAGCTCAGACTACACTCATTACACCGAGGGCCCGGTCACTGGAGGGAGCTCAGACTACACTCATTACACCGAGGGCCCAGTCACTGGAGGGAGATCAGACTACACTCATTACACCGAGGGCCCAGTCACTGGAGGGAGGTCAGACTACACTCATTACACCGAGGGCCCAGTCACTGGAGGGAGGTCAGACTACACTCATTACTCTGAGGGCCCAGTCACTGGAGGGAGCTCAGACTACACTCATTACACTGAGGGCCCAGTCACTGGAGGGAGCTCAGACTACACTCATTACACCGAGGGCCCAGTCACTGGAGGGAGATCAGACTACACTCATTACACCGAGGGCCCAGTCACTGGAGGGAGGTCAGACTACACTCATTACACCGAGGGCCCAGTCACTGGAGGGAGGTCAGACTACACTCATTACTCTGAGGGCCCAGTCACTGGAGGGAGCTCAGACTACACTCATTACACTGAGGGCCCAGTCACTGGAGGGAGCTCAGACTACACTCATTACACTGAGGGCCCAGTCACTGGAGGGAGCTCAGACTACACTCATTACTCTGAGGGCCCAGTCACTGGAGGGAGCTCAGACTACACTCATTACACTGAGGGCCCGGTCACTGGAGGGAGCTCAGACCTACACTCATTACACTGAGGGCCCGGTCACTGGAGGGAGGTCAGACTACACTCATTACACTGAGGGCCCAGTCACTGGAGGGATGTCAGACTACGCTTATTACACCGAGGGCCCAGTCACTGGCGGGAGCTCAGACTACACTCATTACACCGAGGGCCCAGTCACTAGAGGGAGCTCAGACTACACTCATTACACCGAGGGCCCAGTCACTAGAGGGAGCTCAGACTACACTCATTACACTGAGGGCCCAGTCACTGGAGGGAGCTCAGACTACACTCATTACACCGAGGGACCAGTCACTGGAGGGAGCTCAGACTACACTCATTACACCGAGGGCCCAGTCACTGGAGGGAGCTCAGACTACACTCATTACACCGATGGCCCAGTCACTGGAGGGAGGACAGACCTACACTCATTACACCGAGGGCCCAGTCACTGGAGGGAGCTCAGACTACACTCATTACACCGAGGGCCCAGTCACTGGAGGGAGGACAGACCTACACTCATTACACCGAGGGCCCAGTCACTGGAGGGAGCTCAGACTACACTCATTACTCTGAGGGCCCAGTCACTGGAGGGAGCTCAGACTACACTCATTACACTGAGGGCCCGGTCACTGGAGGGAGCTCAGACCTACACTCATTACACTGAGGGCCCGGTCACTGGAGGGAGGTCAGACTACACTCATTACACTGAGGGCCCAGTCACTGGAGGGAGGTCAGACTACGCTTATTACACCGAGGGCCCAGTCACTGGAGGGAGCTCAGACTACACTCATTACACCGAGGGCCCAGTCACTAGAGGGAGCTCAGACTACACTCATTACACTGAGGGCCCAGTCACTGGAGGGAGCTCAGACTACACTCATTACACCGAGGGACCAGTCACTGGAGGGAGCTCAGACTACACTCATTACACCGAGGGCCCAGTCACTGGAGGGAGCTCAGACTACACTCATTACACCGATGGCCCAGTCACTGGAGGGAGGACAGACCTACACTCATTACACCGAGGGCCCAGTCACTGGAGGGAGCTCAGACTACACTCATTACACCGAGGGCCCAGTCACTGGAGGGAGGACAGACCTACACTCATTACACCGAGGGCCCAGTCACTGGAGGGAGCTCAGACTACACTCATTACACCGAGGGCCCAGTCACTGGAGGGAGCTCAGACTACACTCATTACACCGAGGGCCCAGTCACTGGAGGGAGCTCAGAACTACACTCATTACACCGAGGGCCGAGTCACAGGAGGGAGCTCAGACTACACTCATTACACTGAGGGCCCGGTCACTGGAGGGAGCTCAGACTACACTCATTACACCGAGAGCCTGGTCACTGGAGGGAGCTCAGACTACACTCATTACAACGAGGGCCCAGTCACTGGAGGGAGCGCAGACTACACTCATTACACCGAGGGCCCAGTCACTGGAGGGAGCTCAGACCTACACTCATTACACCGAGGGCCCAGTCACTGGAGGGAGCTCAGACTACACTCATTACACCGAGGGCCCAGTCACTGGAGGGAGCTCAGACTACACTCATTACACCGAGGGCCCAGTCACTGGAGGGAGCTCAGACTACACTCATTACACCGAGGGCCCAGTCACTGGAGGGAGCTCAGACTACACTCATTACCCCGAGGGTCCAGTCACTGGAGGGAGCTCAGACTACACTCATTACACCGAGGGCCCAGTCACTGGATGGAGTTCAGACCTACACTCATTACACCGAGGGCCTAGTCACTGAAGGGAGCTCAGACTACACTCATTACACCGAGGGCCTGTCACTGGAGGGAGGTCAGACCTACACTCATTACACTGAGGGCACAGTCCCTGGAGGGAGCTCAGACTACACTCATTACACCGAGGGCCCAGTCACTGGAGGGAGCTCAGAGTACACTCATTACACCGAGGGCCCAGTCACTGGAGGGAGCTCAGACCTACACTCATTACACCGAGGGCCCAGTCACTGGAGGGAGCTCAGAGTACACTCATTATACCGAGGGCCGAGTCACTGGAGGGAGCTCAGACTACACTGATTACACCGAGGGCCCAGTCACTGGAGGGAGGACAGACCTACACTCATTACACCGAGGGCCGAGTCACTGGAGGGAGCTCAGACTACACTGATTACACCGAGGGCCCAGTCACTGGAGGGAGGACAGACCTACACTCATTACACTGAGGGCCCGGTCACTGGAGGGAGCTCAGACTACACTCATTACACTGAGGGCCCAGTCACTGGAGGGAGCTCAGACTACAATCATTACACCGAGGGCCCAGTCACTGGAGGGAGGTCAGACCTACACTCATTACTCCGAGGGCCCAGTCACTGGAGGGAGCTCAGACTACACTCATTACACTGAGGGCCCAGTCACTGGAGGGAGCTCAGACTACACTCATTACACTGAGGGCCCGGTCACTGGAGGGAGGTCAGACTACACTCATTACACCGAGGGCCCAGTCACTGGAGGGAGGTCAGACTACACTCATTACTCTGAGGGCCCAGTCACTGGAGGGAGCTCAGACTACACTCATTACACTGAGGGCCCAGTCACTGGAGGGAGCTCAGACTACACTCATTACACCGAGGGCCCAGTCACTGGAGGGAGCTCAGACCTACAATCATTACACCGAGGGCCCAGTCACTGGAGGGAGCTCTGACTACACTCATTACACTGAGGGCCCAGTCACTAGAGGGAGGTCAGACTACACTCATTACACCGAGGGCCCAGTCACTGGCCGGAGCTCAAACTACACTCATTACACCGAGGGCCCAGTCACTGGAGGGAGCTCAGGCTACACTCATTACACCAAGGGCCCAGTCACTGGAGGGAGCTCAGGCTACACTCATTACACTGAGGGCCCGGTCACTGGTGGGAGGTCAGAGTACACTCATTACACCGAGGGCCCGGTCACTGGAGGGAGCTCAGACTACACTCATTACACCGAGGGCCCCGTCACTGGAGGGAGCTCAGACTACACTCATTACACCGAGGGCCCAGTCACTGGAGGGAGCTCAGACCTACACTCATTACACCGAGGGCCCAGTCACTGGAGGGAGCTCAGACTACACTCATTACACCGAGGGCCCAGTCACTGGAGGGAGCTCAGACTACACTCATTACACCAAGGGCCCAGTCACTGGAGGGAGCTCAGACTACACTCATTACACCGAGGGCCCAGTCACTGGAGGGAGCTCAGACTACACTCATTACACCGAGGGCCCAGTCACTGGAGGGAGGTCAGACTACACTCATTACACCGAGGGCCCAGTCACTGGAGGGAGCTCAGACCTACACTCATTACACCGAGGGCCCAGTCACTGGAGGGAGCTCAGACTACACTCATTACACCGAGGGCCCAGTCACTGGAAGGGAGCTCAGACCTACACTCATTACACCGAGGGCCCAGTCACTGGAGGGAGCTCAGACTACACTCATTACACCGAGGGCCCAGTCACTGGAGGGAGCTCAGACTACACTCATTACACCGAGGGCCCAGTCACTGGATGGAGCTCAGACCTACACTCATTACAACGAGGGCCCAGTCACTGGCCGGAGCTCAGACTACACTCATTACACCGAGGGCCTGTCACTGGAGGGAGGTCAGACCTACACTCATTACACTGAGGGCACAGTCACTGGAGGGAGCTCAGACTACACTCATTACACCGAGGGCCCAGTCACTGGAGGGAGCTCAGAGTACACTCATTACACCGAGGGCCCAGTCACTGGAGGGAGCTCAGACCTACACTCATTACACCGAGGGCCCAGTCACTGGAGGGAGCTCAGAGTACACCGAGGGCCGAGTCACTGGAGGGAGCTCAGACTACACTGATTACACCGATGGCCCAGTCACTGGAGGGAGGACAGACCTACACTCATTAAACCGAGGGCCCAGTCACTGGAGGGAGGACAGACCTACACTCATTACACCGAGGGCCGAGTCACTGGAGGGAGCTCAGACTACACTGATTACACCGAGGGCCCAGTCACTGGAGGGAGGACAGACCTACACTCATTACACTGAGGGCCCGGTCACTGGAGGGAGCTCAGACTACACTCATTACACCGAGGGCCCAGTCACTGGAGGGAGCTCAGACTACACTCATTACACCGAGGGCCCAGTCACTGGAGGGAGCTCAGACTACACTCATTACACCGAGGGCCCAGTCACTGGAGGGAGGTCAGACCTACACTCATTACTCCGAGGGCCCAGTCACTGGAGGGAGCTCAGACTACACTCATTACACCGAGGGCCCAGTCACTGGAGGGAGCTCAGACCTACAATCATTACACCGAGGGCCCAGTCACTGGAGGGAGCTCAGACTACACTCATTACACTGAGGGCCCAGTCACTAGAGGGAGGTCAGACTACACTCATTACACCGAGGGCCCAGTCACTGGCCGGAGCTCAAACTACACTCATTACACCGAGGGCCCAGTCACTGGAGGGAGCTCAGGCTACACTCATTACACTGAGGGCCCGGTCACTGGAGGGAGCTCAGGCTACACTCATTACACCAAGGGCCCAGTCACTGGAGGGAGCTCAGGCTACACTCATTACACTGAGGGCCCGGTCACTGGTGGGAGGTCAGAGTACACTCATTACACCGAGGGCCCGGTCACTGGAGGGAGCTCAGACTACACTCATTACACCGAGGGCCCAGTCACTGGAGGGAGCTCAGACTACACTCATTACACCGAGGGCCCAGTCACTGGAGGGAGCTCAGACTACACTCATTACACCGAGGGCCCAGTCACTGGAGGGAGCTCAGACTACACTCATTACACCGAGGGTCCGGTCACTGGAGGGAGCTCAGACTACACTCATTACACCGAGGGCCCAGTCACTGGAGGGAGGTCAGACTACACTCATTACACCGAGGGCCCAGTCACTGGAGGGAGCTCAGACCTACACTAATTACACCGAGGGCCCAGTCACTGGAGGGAGCTCAGACTACACTCATTACACCGAGGGCCCAGTCACTGGAAGGGAGCTCAGACCTACACTCATTACACCGAGGGCCCAGTCACTGGAGGGAGCTCAGACTACACTCATTACACCGAGGGCCCAGTCACTGGAGGGAGCTCAGACTACACTCATTACACCGAGGGCCCAGTCACTGGAGGGAACTCAGACTGTACTCATTACACCGAGGGCCTGGTCACTGGAGGGAGCTCAGACTACACTCATTACACCGAGGGCCCAGTCACTGGAGGGAGATCAGACTACACTCATTACACCGAGAGCCCAGTCACTGGAGGGAGGTCAGACTACACTCATTACACCGAGGGCCCAGTCACTAGAGGGAGCTCAGACTACACTCATTACACTGAGGGCCCAGTCACTGGAGGGAGCTCAGACTACACTCATTACACTGAGGGCCCGGTCACTGGAGGGAGCTCAGACTACACTCATTACACTGAGGGCCCGGTCACTGGAGGGAGCTCAGACCTACACTCATTACACTGAGGGCCCGGTCACTGGAGGGAGGTCAGACTACACTCATTACACTGAGGGCCCAGTCACTGGAGGGAGGTCAGACTACACTCATTACACTGAGGGCCCGGTCACTGGAGGGAGCTCAGACCTACACTCATTACACTGAGGGCCCGGTCACTGGAGGGAGGTCAGACTACACTCATTACACTGAGGGCCCAGTCACTGGAGGGAGGTCAGACTACGCTTATTACACCGAGGGCCCAGTCACTGGAGGGAGCTCAGACTACACTCATTACACCGAGGGCCCAGTCACTAGAGGGAGCTCAGACTACACTCATTACACTGAGGGCCCAGTCACTGGAGGGAGCTCAGACTACACTCATTACACCGAGGGACCAGTCACTGGAGGGAGCTCAGACTACACTCATTACACCGAGGGCCCAGTCACTGGAGGGAGCTCAGACTACACTCATTACACCGATGGCCCAGTCACTGGAGGGAGGACAGACCTACACTCATTACACCGAGGGCCCAGTCACTGGAGGGAGCTCAGACTACACTCATTACACCGAGGGCCCAGTCACTGGAGGGAGGACAGACCTACACTCATTACACCGAGGGCCCAGTCACTGGAGGGAGCTAAGACTACACTCATTACACCGAGGGCCCAGTCACTGGAGGGAGCTCAGAACTACACTCATTACACCGAGGGCCGAGTCACTGGAGGGAGCTCAGACTACACTCATTACACTGAGGGCCCGGTCACTGGAGGGAGCTCAGACTACACTCATTACACCGAGGGCCCAGTCACTGGAGGGAGATCAGACTACACTCATTACACCGAGGGCCCAGTCACTGGAGGGAGCTCAGACCTACACTCATTACAACGAGGGCCCAGTCACTGGAGGGAGCTCAGACTACACTCATTACTCTGAGGGCCCAGTCACTGGAGGGAGCTCAGACTACACTCATTACACTGAGGGCCCAGTCACTGGAGGGAGCTCAGACTACACTCATTACACTGAGGGCCCAGTCACTGGAGGGAGGTCAGACTACACTCATTACACAGAGGGCCCAGTCACTGGAGGGAGCTCAGACTACACTCATTACTCTGAGGGCCCAGTCACTGGAGGGAGCTCAGACTACACTCATTACACTGAGGGCCCGGTCACTGGAGGGAGCTCAGACCTACACTCATTACACTGAGGGCCCGGTCACTGGAGGGAGGTCAGACTACACTCATTACACTGAGGGCCCAGTCACTGGAGGGAGGTCAGACTACGCTTATTACACCGAGGGCCCAGTCACTGGAGGGAGCTCAGACTACACTCATTACACCGAGGGCCCAGTCACTAGAGGGAGCTCAGACTACACTCATTACACTGAGGGCCCAGTCACTGGAGGGAGCTCAGACTACACTCATTACACCGAGGGACCAGTCACTGGAGGGAGCTCAGACTACACTCATTACACCGAGGGCCCGGTCACTGGAGGGAGCTCAGACTACACTCATTACACCGATGGCCCAGTCACTGGAGGGAGGACAGACCTACACTCATTACACCGAGGGCCCAGTCACTGGAGGGAGCTCAGACTACACTCATTACACCGAGGGCCCAGTCACTGGAGGGAGGACAGACCTACACTCATTACACCGAGGGCCCAGTCACTGGAGGGAGCTCAGACTACACTCATTACACCGAGGGCCCAGTCACTGGAGGGAGCTCAGAACTACACTCATTACACCGAGGGCCGAGTCACTGGAGGGAGCTCAGACTACACTCATTACACTGAGGGCCCGGTCACTGGAGGGAGCTCAGACTACACTCATTACACCGAGGGCCCGGTCACTGGAGGGAGCTCAGACTACACTCATTACAACGAGGGCCCAGTCACTGGAGGGAGCGCAGACTACACTCATTACACCGAGGGCCCAGTCACTGGAGGAAGCTCAGACCTACACTCATTACACCGAGGGCCCAGTCACTGGAGGGAGCTCAGACTACACTCATTACACCGAGGGCCCAGTCACTGGAGGGAGCTCAGACTACACTCATTACACCGAGGGCCCAGTCACTGGAGGGAGCTCAGACTACACTCATTACACCGAGGGCCCAGTCACTGGAGGGAGCTCAGACTACACTCATTACCCCGAGGGTCCAGTCACTGGAGGGAGCTCAGACTACACTCATTACACCGAGGGCCCAGTCACTGGAGGGAGCTCAGACTACACTCATTACACCGAGGGCCCGGTCACTGGAGGGAGCTAAGACTACACTCATTACACCTAGGGCCCGGTCACTGGAGGGAGCTCAGACTACACTCATTACAACGAGGGCCCAGTCACTGGAGGGAGCTCAGACTACACTCATTACACCGAGGGCCCGTCACTGGAGGGAGGTCAGACCTACACTCATTACACTGAGGGCACAGTCACTGGAGGGAGCTCAGACTACACTCATTACACCGAGGGCCCAGTCACTGGAGGGAGCTCAGAGTACACTCATTACACTGAGGGCCCAGTCACTAGAGGGAGGTCAGACTACACTCATTACACCGAGGGCGCAGTCACTGGCCGGAGCTCAAACTACACTCATTACACCGAGGGCCCAGTCACTGGAGGGAGCTCAGGCTACACTCATTACACTGAGGGCCCGGTCACTGGAGGGAGCTCAGGCTACACTCATTACACCAAGGGCCCAGTCACTGGAGGGAGCTCAGGCTACACTCATTACACCGAGGCCCAGTCACTGACCGGAGCTCAGACCTACACTCATTACACCGAGGGCCCAGTCACTGGAGGGAGCTCAGACTACACTCATTACACCGAGGGCCCAGTCACTGGAGGGAGCTCAGACTAAACTCATTACACCGAGGCCCAGTCACTGACCGGAGCTCAGACCTACACTCATTACACAGAGGGCCCAGTCACTGGAGGGAGGTCACACCTACACTCATTACACCGAGGGCCCAGTCACTGGAGGGAGCTCAGACTACACTCATTACACCGAGGTCCCAGTCACTGGAGGGAGCTGAGAGTACACTCATTACACCGAGGGCCCGGTCACTGGAGGGAGCTCAGACTACACTCATTACACCGAGGGGCCGGTCACTGGAGGGAGCTCAGACTACACTCATTACACCGAGGGCCCGGTCACTGGAGGGAGCTCAGACTACACTCATTACACCCAGGGCCCGGTCACTGGAGGGAGCTCAGACTACACTCATTACACCGAGGGCCCAGTCACTGGAGGGAGCTCAGACTACACTCATTACACCGAGGGCCCGTCACTGGAGGGAGGTCAGACCTACACTCATTACACTGAGGGCACAGTCACTGGAGGGAGCTCAGACTACACTCATTACACCGAGGGCCCAGTCACTGGAGGGAGCTCAGAGTACACTCATTACACTGAGGGCCCAGTCACTGGAGGGAGCTCAGACCTACACTCATTACACCGAGGGCCCAGTCACTGGAGGGAGCTCAGACTACACTCATTACACCGAGGGCCCAGTCACTGGAGGGAGCTCAGACTACACTCATTACACCGAGGGCCCAGTCACAGGAGGGAGCTCAGACTACACTCATTACACCGAGGGCCCAGTCACTGGAGGGAGCTCAGACTACACTCATTACCCCGAGGGTCCAGTCACTGGAGGGAGCTCAGACTACACTCATTACACCGAGGGCCCAGTCACTGGATGGAGCTCAGACCTACACTCATTACACCGAGGGCCTAGTCACTGAAGGGAGCTCAGACTACACTCATTACATCGAGGGCCTGTCACTGGAGGGAGGTCAGACCTACACTCATTACACTGAGGGCACAGTCACTGGAGGGAGCTCAGACTACACTCATTACACCGAGGGCCCAGTCACTGGAGGGAGCTCAGAGTACACTCATTACACCGAGGGCCCAGTCACTGGAGGGAGCTCAGACCTACACTCATTACACCGAGGGCCCAGTCACTGGAGGGAGCTCAGAGTACACCGAGGGCCGAGTCACTGGAGGGAGCTCAGACTACACTGATTACACCGAGGGCCCAGTCACTGGAGGGAGGACAGACCTACACTCATTAAACCGAGGGCCCAGTCACTGGAGGGAGGACAGACCTACACTCATTATACCGAGGGCCGAGTCACTGGAGGGAGCTCAGACTACACTGATTACACCGAGGGCCCAGTCACTGGAGGGAGGACAGACCTACACTCATTACACTGAGGGCCCGGTCACTGGAGGGAGCTCAGACTACACTCATTACACTGAGGGCCCAGTCACTGGAGGGAGCTCAGACTACACTCATTACACCGAGGGCCCAGTCACTGGAGGGAGGTCAGACCTACACTCATTACTCCGAGGGCCCAGTCACTGGAGGGAGCTCAGACTACACTCATTACACCGAGGGCCCAGTCACTGGAGGGAGCTCAGACCTACAATCATTACACCGAGGGCCCAGTCACTGGAGGGAGCTCAGACTACACTCATTACACTGAGGGCCCAGTCACTAGAGGGAGGTCAGACTACACTCATTACACCGAGGGCCCAGTCACTGGCCGGAGCTCAAACTACACTCATTACACCGAGGGCCCAGTCACTGGAGGGAGCTCAGGCTACACTCATTACACTGAGGGCCCGGTCACTGGAGGGAGCTCAGGCTACACTCATTACACCAAGGGCCCAGTCACTGGAGGGAGCTCAGGCTACACTCATTACACTGAGGGCCCGGTCACTGGTGGGAGGTCAGAGTACACTCATTACACCGAGGGCCCGGTCACTGGAGGGAGCTCAGACTACACTCATTACACCAAGGGCCCAGTCACTGGAGGGAGCTCAGACTACACTCATTACACCGAGGGCCCAGTCACTGGAGGGAGCTCAGACTACACTCATTACACCGAGGGCCCAGTCACTGGAGGGAGCTCAGACTACACTCATTACACCGAGGGTCCGGTCACTGGAGGGAGCTCAGACTACACTCATTACACCGAGGGCCCAGTCACTGGAGGGAGGTCAGACTACACTCATTACACCGAGGGCCCAGTCACTGGAGGGAGCTCAGACCTACACTCATTACACCGAGGGCCCAGTCACTGGAGGGAGCTCAGACTACACTCATTACACCGAGGGCCCAGTCACTGGAGGGAGCTCAGACTACACTCATTACACCGAGGGCCCAGTCACTGGAAGGGAGCTCAGACCTACACTCATTACACCGAGGGCCCAGTCACTGGAGGGAGCTCAGACTACACTCATTACACCGAGGGCCCAGTCACTGGAGGGAGCTCAGACTACACTCATTACACCGAGGGCCCAGTCACTGGAGGGAGCTCAGACTGTACTCATTACACCGAGGGCCCGGTCACTGGAGGGAGCTCAGACTACACTCATTACACCGAGGGCCCAGTCACTGGAGGGAGATCAGACTACACTCATTACACCGAGGGCCCAGTCACTGGAGGGAGGTCAGACTACACTCATTACACCGAGGGCCCAGTCACTGGAGGGAGGTCAGACTACACTCATTACTCTGAGGGCCCAGTCACTGGAGGGAGCTCAGACTACACTCATTACACTGAGGGCCCAGTCACTGGAGGGAGCTCAGACTACACTCATTACACTGAGGGCCCAGTCACTGGAGGGAGCTCAGACTGTACTCATTACACCGAGGGCCCACTCACTGGAGGGAGGACAGACTACACTCATTACACTGAGGGCCCAGTCACTGGAGGGAGCTCAGACTACACTCATTACACCGAGGGCCCGGTCACTGGAGGGAGCTCAGACTACACTCATTACACCGAGGGCCCAGTCACTGGAGGGAGATCAGACTACACTCATTACACCGAGGGCCCAGTCACTGGAGGGAGCTCAGACCTACACTCATTACACCGAGGGCCCAGTCAATGGAGGGAGCTCAGACTACACTCATTACACCGAGGGCCCAGTCACTGGAGGGAGCTCAGACTACACTCATTACACCGAGGGCCCAGTCACTGGAGGGAGCTCAGACTACACTCATTACACCGAGGGCCCAGTCACTGGCCAGAGCTCAGACTACACTCATTACACCGAGGGCCCAGTCACTGGAGGGAGGTCAGACTACACTCATTACACCGAGGGCCCAGTCACTGGAGGGAGCTCAGACTACACTCATTACACCGAGGGCCCAGTCACTGGAGGGAGGTCAGACTACACTCATTACACCGAGGGCCCAGTCACTGGAGGGAGGTCAGACTACACTCATTACTCTGAGGGCCCAGTCACTGGAGGGAGCTCAGACTACACTCATTACACTGAGGGCCCAGTCACTGGAGGGAGCTCAGACTACACTCATTACACTGAGGGCCCAGTCACTGGAGGGAGGTCAGACTACACTCATTACACAGAGGGCCCAGTCACTGGAGGGAGCTCAGACTACACTCATTACTCTGAGGGCCCAGTCACTGGAGGGAGCTCAGACTACACTCATTACACTGAGGGCCCGGTCACTGGAGGGAGCTCAGACCTACACTCATTACACTGAGGGCCCGGTCACTGGAGGGAGGTCAGACTACACTCATTACACTGAGGGCCCAGTCACTAGAGGGAGGTCAGACTACACTCATTACACCGAGGGCCCAGTCACTGGCCGGAGCTCAAACTACACTCATTACACCGAGGGCCCGGTCACTGGAGGGAGCTCAGGCTACACTCATTACACCAAGGGCCCAGTCACTGGAGGGAGCTCAGGCTACACTCATTACACTGAGGGCCCGGTCACTGGAGGGAGGTCAGAGTACACTCATTACACCGAGGGCCCAGTCACTGGAGGGAGCTCAGACTACACTCATTACAACGAGGGCCCAGTCACTGGAGGGAGCGCAGACTACACTCATTACACCGAGGGCCCAGTCACTGGAGGGAGCTCAGACCTACACTCATTACACCGAGGGCCCAGTCACTGGAGGGAGCTCAGACTACACTCATTACACCGAGGGCCCAGTCACTGGAGGGAGCTCAGACTACACTCATTACACCGAGGGCCCAGTCACAGGAGGGAGCTCAGACTACACTCATTACACCGAGGGCCCAGTCACTGGAGGGAGCTCAGACTACACTCATTACCCCGAGGGTCCAGTCACTGGAGGGAGCTCAGACTACACTCATTACACCGAGGGCCCAGTCACTGGATGGAGCTCAGACCTACACTCATTACACCGAGGGCCTAGTCACTGAAGGGAGCTCAGACTACACTCATTACATCGAGGGCCTGTCACTGGAGGGAGGTCAGACCTACACTCATTACACTGAGGGCACAGTCACTGGAGGGAGCTCAGACTACACTCATTACACCGAGGGCCCAGTCACTGGAGGGAGCTCAGAGTACACTCATTACACCGAGGGCCCAGTCACTGGAGGGAGCTCAGACCTACACTCATTACACCGAGGGCCCAGTCACTGGAGGGAGCTCAGAGTACACCGAGGGCCGAGTCACTGGAGGGAGCTCAGACTACACTGATTACACCGAGGGCCCAGTCACTGGAGGGAGGACAGACCTACACTCATTAAACCGAGGGCCCAGTCACTGGAGGGAGGACAGACCTACACTCATTATACCGAGGGCCGAGTCACTGGAGGGAGCTCAGACTACACTGATTACACCGAGGGCCCAGTCACTGGAGGGAGGACAGACCTACACTCATTACACTGAGGGCCCGGTCACTGGAGGGAGCTCAGACTACACTCATTACACTGAGGGCCCAGTCACTGGAGGGAGCTCAGACTACACTCATTACACCGAGGGCCCAGTCACTGGAGGGAGGTCAGACCTACACTCATTACTCCGAGGGCCCAGTCACTGGAGGGAGCTCAGACTACACTCATTACACCGAGGGCCCAGTCACTGGAGGGAGCTCAGACCTACAATCATTACACCGAGGGCCCAGTCACTGGAGGGAGCTCAGACTACACTCATTACACTGAGGGCCCAGTCACTAGAGGGAGGTCAGACTACACTCATTACACCGAGGGCCCAGTCACTGGCCGGAGCTCAAACTACACTCATTACACCGAGGGCCCAGTCACTGGAGGGAGCTCAGGCTACACTCATTACACTGAGGGCCCGGTCACTGGAGGGAGCTCAGGCTACACTCATTACACCAAGGGCCCAGTCACTGGAGGGAGCTCAGGCTACACTCATTACACTGAGGGCCCGGTCACTGGTGGGAGGTCAGAGTACACTCATTACACCGAGGGCCCGGTCACTGGAGGGAGCTCAGACTACACTCATTACACCAAGGGCCCAGTCACTGGAGGGAGCTCAGACTACACTCATTACACCGAGGGCCCAGTCACTGGAGGGAGCTCAGACTACACTCATTACACCGAGGGCCCAGTCACTGGAGGGAGCTCAGACTACACTCATTACACCGAGGGTCCGGTCACTGGAGGGAGCTCAGACTACACTCATTACACCGAGGGCCCAGTCACTGGAGGGAGGTCAGACTACACTCATTACACCGAGGGCCCAGTCACTGGAGGGAGCTCAGACCTACACTCATTACACCGAGGGCCCAGTCACTGGAGGGAGCTCAGACTACACTCATTACACCGAGGGCCCAGTCACTGGAGGGAGCTCAGACTACACTCATTACACCGAGGGCCCAGTCACTGGAAGGGAGCTCAGACCTACACTCATTACACCGAGGGCCCAGTCACTGGAGGGAGCTCAGACTACACTCATTACACCGAGGGCCCAGTCACTGGAGGGAGCTCAGACTACACTCATTACACCGAGGGCCCAGTCACTGGAGGGAGCTCAGACTGTACTCATTACACCGAGGGCCCGGTCACTGGAGGGAGCTCAGACTACACTCATTACACCGAGGGCCCAGTCACTGGAGGGAGATCAGACTACACTCATTACACCGAGGGCCCAGTCACTGGAGGGAGGTCAGACTACACTCATTACACCGAGGGCCCAGTCACTGGAGGGAGGTCAGACTACACTCATTACTCTGAGGGCCCAGTCACTGGAGGGAGCTCAGACTACACTCATTACACTGAGGGCCCAGTCACTGGAGGGAGCTCAGACTACACTCATTACACTGAGGGCCCAGTCACTGGAGGGAGCTCAGACTGTACTCATTACACCGAGGGCCCACTCACTGGAGGGAGGACAGACTACACTCATTACACTGAGGGCCCAGTCACTGGAGGGAGCTCAGACTACACTCATTACACCGAGGGCCCGGTCACTGGAGGGAGCTCAGACTACACTCATTACACCGAGGGCCCAGTCACTGGAGGGAGATCAGACTACACTCATTACACCGAGGGCCCAGTCACTGGAGGGAGCTCAGACCTACACTCATTACACCGAGGGCCCAGTCAATGGAGGGAGCTCAGACTACACTCATTACACCGAGGGCCCAGTCACTGGAGGGAGCTCAGACTACACTCATTACACCGAGGGCCCAGTCACTGGAGGGAGCTCAGACTACACTCATTACACCGAGGGCCCAGTCACTGGCCAGAGCTCAGACTACACTCATTACACCGAGGGCCCAGTCACTGGAGGGAGGTCAGACTACACTCATTACACCGAGGGCCCAGTCACTGGAGGGAGCTCAGACTACACTCATTACACCGAGGGCCCAGTCACTGGAGGGAGGTCAGACTACACTCATTACACCGAGGGCCCAGTCACTGGAGGGAGGTCAGACTACACTCATTACTCTGAGGGCCCAGTCACTGGAGGGAGCTCAGACTACACTCATTACACTGAGGGCCCAGTCACTGGAGGGAGCTCAGACTACACTCATTACACTGAGGGCCCAGTCACTGGAGGGAGGTCAGACTACACTCATTACACAGAGGGCCCAGTCACTGGAGGGAGCTCAGACTACACTCATTACTCTGAGGGCCCAGTCACTGGAGGGAGCTCAGACTACACTCATTACACTGAGGGCCCGGTCACTGGAGGGAGCTCAGACCTACACTCATTACACTGAGGGCCCGGTCACTGGAGGGAGGTCAGACTACACTCATTACACTGAGGGCCCAGTCACTGGAGGGATGTCAGACTACGCTTATTACACCGAGGGCCCAGTCACTGGAGGGAGCTCAGACTACACTCATTACACCGAGGGCCCAGTCACTGGAGGGAGGTCAGACTACACTCATTACACCGAGGGCCCAGTCACTGGCCGGAGCTCAAACTACACTCATTACACCGAGGGCCCAGTCACTGGAGGGAGCTCAGGCTACACTCATTACACTGAGGGCCCGGTCACTGGAGGGAGCTCAGGCTACACTCATTACACCAAGGGCCCAGTCACTGGAGGGAGCTCAGGCTACACTCATTACACTGAGGGCCCGGTCACTGGTGGGAGGTCAGAGTACACTCATTACACCGAGGGCCCGGTCACTGGAGGGAGCTCAGACTACACTCATTACACCAAGGGCCCAGTCACTGGAGGGAGCTCAGACTACACTCATTACACCGAGGGCCCAGTCACTGGAGGGAGCTCAGACTACACTCATTACACCGAGGGCCCAGTCACTGGAGGGAGCTCAGACTACACTCATTACACCGAGGGTCCGGTCACTGGAGGGAGCTCAGACTACACTCATTACACCGAGGGCCCAGTCACTGGAGGGAGGTCAGACTACACTCATTACACCGAGGGCCCAGTCACTGGAGGGAGCTCAGACCTACACTCATTACACCGAGGGCCCAGTCACTGGAGGGAGCTCAGACTACACTCATTACACCGAGGGCCCAGTCACTGGAGGGAGCTCAGACTACACTCATTACACCGAGGGCCCAGTCACTGGAAGGGAGCTCAGACCTACACTCATTACACCGAGGGCCCAGTCACTGGAGGGAGCTCAGACTACACTCATTACACCGAGGGCCCAGTCACTGGAGGGAGCTCAGACTACACTCATTACACCGAGGGCCCAGTCACTGGAGGGAGCTCAGACTGTACTCATTACACCGAGGGCCCGGTCACTGGAGGGAGCTCAGACTACACTCATTACACCGAGGGCCCAGTCACTGGAGGGAGATCAGACTACACTCATTACACCGAGGGCCCAGTCACTGGAGGGAGGTCAGACTACACTCATTACACCGAGGGCCCAGTCACTGGAGGGAGGTCAGACTACACTCATTACTCTGAGGGCCCAGTCACTGGAGGGAGCTCAGACTACACTCATTACACTGAGGGCCCAGTCACTGGAGGGAGCTCAGACTACACTCATTACACTGAGGGCCCAGTCACTGGAGGGAGCTCAGACTGTACTCATTACACCGAGGGCCCACTCACTGGAGGGAGGACAGACTACACTCATTACACTGAGGGCCCAGTCACTGGAGGGAGCTCAGACTACACTCATTACACCGAGGGCCCGGTCACTGGAGGGAGCTCAGACTACACTCATTACACCGAGGGCCCAGTCACTGGAGGGAGATCAGACTACACTCATTACACCGAGGGCCCAGTCACTGGAGGGAGCTCAGACCTACACTCATTACACCGAGGGCCCAGTCAATGGAGGGAGCTCAGACTACACTCATTACACCGAGGGCCCAGTCACTGGAGGGAGCTCAGACTACACTCATTACACCGAGGGCCCAGTCACTGGAGGGAGCTCAGACTACACTCATTACACCGAGGGCCCAGTCACTGGCCAGAGCTCAGACTACACTCATTACACCGAGGGCCCAGTCACTGGAGGGAGGTCAGACTACACTCATTACACCGAGGGCCCAGTCACTGGAGGGAGCTCAGACTACACTCATTACACCGAGGGCCCAGTCACTGGAGGGAGGTCAGACTACACTCATTACACCGAGGGCCCAGTCACTGGAGGGAGGTCAGACTACACTCATTACTCTGAGGGCCCAGTCACTGGAGGGAGCTCAGACTACACTCATTACACTGAGGGCCCAGTCACTGGAGGGAGCTCAGACTACACTCATTACACTGAGGGCCCAGTCACTGGAGGGAGGTCAGACTACACTCATTACACAGAGGGCCCAGTCACTGGAGGGAGCTCAGACTACACTCATTACTCTGAGGGCCCAGTCACTGGAGGGAGCTCAGACTACACTCATTACACTGAGGGCCCGGTCACTGGAGGGAGCTCAGACCTACACTCATTACACTGAGGGCCCGGTCACTGGAGGGAGGTCAGACTACACTCATTACACTGAGGGCCCAGTCACTGGAGGGATGTCAGACTACGCTTATTACACCGAGGGCCCAGTCACTGGAGGGAGCTCAGACTACACTCATTACACCGAGGGCCCAGTCACTAGAGGGAGCTCAGACTACACTCATTACACTGAGGGCCCAGTCACTGGAGGGAGCTCAGACTACACTCATTACACCGAGGGACCAGTCACTGGAGGGAGCTCAGACTACACTCATTACACCGAGGGCCCAGTCACTGGAGGGAGCTCAGACTACACTCATTACACCGATGGCCCAGTCACTGGAGGGAGGACAGACCTACACTCATTACACCGAGGTCCCAGTCACTGGAGGGAGCTCAGACTACACTCATTACACCG
This sequence comes from Lissotriton helveticus, assembly GCF_964261635.1. Lineage (NCBI taxonomy): Eukaryota > Metazoa > Chordata > Amphibia > Caudata > Salamandridae > Lissotriton > Lissotriton helveticus. Next base: position 8,751,538 of record NC_136071.1, read on the forward strand.
AGGGCCCAGTCACTGGAGGGAGGACAGACCTACACTCATTACACCGAGGGCCCAGTCACTGGAGGGAGCTCAGACTACACTCATTACTCTGAGGGCCCAGTCACTGGAGGGAGCTCAGACTACACTCATTACACTGAGGGCCCGGTCACTGGAGGGAGCTCAGACCTACACTCATTACACTGAGGGCCCGGTCACTGGAGGGAGGTCAGACTACACTCATTACACTGAGGGCCCAGTCACTGGAGGGAGGTCAGACTACGCTTATTACACCGAGGGCCCAGTCACTGGAGGGAGCTCAGACTACACTCATTACACCGAGGGCCCAGTCACTAGAGGGAGCTCAGACTACACTCATTACACTGAGGGCCCAGTCACTGGAGGGAGCTCAGACTACACTCATTACACCGAGGGACCAGTCACTGGAGGGAGCTCAGACTACACTCATTACACCGAGGGCCCAGTCACTGGAGGGAGGACAGACCTACACTCATTACACCGAGGGCCCAGTCACTGGAGGGAGCTCAGACTACACTCATTACACCGAGGGCCCAGTCACTGGAGGGAGGACAGACCTACACTCATTACACCGAGGGCCCAGTCACTGGAGGGAGCTCAGACTACACTCATTACACCGAGGGCCCAGTCACTGGAGGGAGCTCAGACTACACTCATTACACCGAGGGCCCAGTCACTGGAGGGAGCTCAGAACTACACTCATTACACCGAGGGCCGAGTCACAGGAGGGAGCTCAGACTACACTCATTACACTGAGGGCCCGGTCACTGGAGGGAGCTCAGACTACACTCATTACACCGAGGGCCTGGTCACTGGAGGGAGCTCAGACTACACTCATTACAACGAGGGCCCAGTCACTGGAGGGAGCGCAGACTACACTCATTACACCGAGGGCCCAGTCACCGGAGGGAGCTCAGACTACACTCATTACACCGAGGGCCCAATCACTGGAGGGAGGTCACACCTACACTCATTACACAGAGGGCCCAGTCACTGGAGGGAGCTCAGACTACACTCATTACACCGAGGGCCCAGTCACTGGAGGGAGCTCAGACTACACTCATTACACCGAGGGCCCAGTCACTGGAGGGAGCTCAGACCACACTCATTACACCGAGGGCCCAGTCACTGGAGGGAGCTCAGACCTACACTCATTACACCGAGGGCCCAGTCACTGGAGGGAGCTCAGACTACACTCATTACACCGAGGGCCCAGTCACTGGAGGGAGCTCAGACTACACTCATTACACCGAGGGCCCAGTCACTGGAGGGAGCTCAGACTACACTCATTACACCGAGGGCCCAGTCACTGGAGGGAGCTCAGACTACACTCATTACCCCGAGGGTCCAGTCACTGGAGGGAGCTCAGACTACACTCATTACACCGAGGGCCCAGTCACTGGATGGAGTTCAGACCTACACTCATTACACCGAGGGCCTAGTCACTGAAGGGAGCTCAGACTACACTCATTACACCGAGGGCCTGTCACTGGAGGGAGGTCAGACCTACACTCATTACACTGAGGGCACAGTCCCTGGAGGGAGCTCAGACTACACTCATTACACCGAGGGCCCAGTCACTGGAGGGAGCTCAGAGTACACTCATTACACCGAGGGCCCAGTCACTGGAGGGAGCTCAGACCTACACTCATTACACCGAGGGCCCAGTCACTGGAGGGAGCTCAGAGTACACTCATTATACCGAGGGCCGAGTCACTGGAGGGAGCTCAGACTACACTGATTACACCGAGGGCCCAGTCACTGGAGGGAGGACAGACCTACACTCATTACACCGAGGGCCGAGTCACTGGAGGGAGCTCAGACTACACTGATTACACCGAGGGCCCAGTCACTGGAGGGAGGACAGACCTACACTCATTACACTGAGGGCCCGGTCACTGGAGGGAGCTCAGACTACACTCATTACACTGAGGGCCCAGTCACTTGAGGGAGCTCAGACTACAATCATTACACCGAGGGCCCAGTCACTGGAGGGAGGTCAGACCTACACTCATTACTCCGAGGGCCCAGTCACTGGAGGGAGCTCAGACTACACTCATTACACTGAGGGCCCAGTCACTGGAGGGAGCTCAGACTACACTCATTACACTGAGGGCCCGGTCACTGGAGGGAGGTCAGACTACACTCATTACACCGAGGGCCCAGTCACTGGAGGGAGGTCAGACTACACTCATTACTCTGAGGGCCCAGTCACTGGAGGGAGCTCAGACTACACTCATTACACTGAGGGCCCAGTCACTGGAGGGAGCTCAGACTACACTCATTACACCGAGGGCCCAGTCACTGGAGGGAGCTCAGACCTACAATCATTACACCGAGGGCCCAGTCACTGGAGGGAGCTCTGACTACACTCATTACACTGAGGGCCCAGTCACTAGAGGGAGGTCAGACTACACTCATTACACCGAGGGCCCAGTCACTGGCCGGAGCTCAAACTACACTCATTACACCGAGGGCCCAGTCACTGGAGGGAGCTCAGGCTACACTCATTACACCAAGGGCCCAGTCACTGGAGGGAGCTCAGGCTACACTCATTACACTGAGGGCCCGGTCACTGGTGGGAGGTCAGAGTACACTCATTACACCGAGGGCCCGGTCACTGGAGGGAGCTCAGACTACACTCATTACACCGAGGGCCCCGTCACTGGAGGGAGCTCAGACTACACTCATTACACCGAGGGCCCAGTCACTGGAGGGAGCTCAGACCTACACTCATTACACCGAGGGCCCAGTCACTGGAGGGAGCTCAGACTACACTCATTACACCGAGGGCCCAGTCACTGGAGGGAGCTCAGACTACACTCATTACACCGAGGGCCCAGTCACTGGAGGGAGCTCAGACTACACTCATTACACCGAGGGCCCAGTCACTGGAGGGAGCTCAGACTACACTCATTACACCGAGGGCCCAGTCACTGGAGGGAGGTCAGACTACACTCATTACACCGAGGGCCCAGTCACTGGAGGGAGCTCAGACCTACACTCATTACACCGAGGGCCCAGTCACTGGAGGGAGCTCAGACTACACTCATTACACCGAGGGCCCAGTCACTGGAAGGGAGCTCAGACCTACACTCATTACACCGAGGGCCCAGTCACTGGAGGGAGCTCAGACTACACTCATTACACCGAGGGCCCAGTCACTGGAGGGAGCTCAGACTACACTCATTACACCGAGGGCCCAGTCACTGGAGGGAGCTCAGACTGTACTCATTACACCGAGGGCCCGGTCACTGGAGGGAGCTCAGACTACACTCATTACACCGAGGGCCCAGTCACTGGAGGGAGCTCAGACTACACTCATTACTCTGAGGGCCCAGTCACTGGAGGGAGCTCAGACTACACTCATTACACTGAGGGCCCGGTCACTGGAGGGAGCTCAGACCTACACTCATTACACTGAGGGCCCGGTCACTGGAGGGAGGTCAGACTACACTCATTACACTGAGGGCCCAGTCACTGGAGGGAGGTCAGACTACGCTTATTACACCGAGGGCCCAGTCACTGGAGGGAGCTCAGACTACACTCATTACACTGAGGGCCCCGTCACTGGAGGGAGCTTAGACTACACTTATTACACCGAGGCCCAGTCACTAGAGGGAGCTCAGACTGCACTCATTACAGTGAGGGCCCAGTCACTGGAGGGAGCTCAGACTACACTCATTACACTGAGGGCCTAGTCACTGGAGGGAGCTCAGACTACACTCATTACACTGAGGGCCCAGTCACTGGAGGGAGCTCAGACTACACTCATTACACCGATGGCCCAGTCACTGGAGGGAGGACAGACCTACACTCATTACACCGAGGGCCCAGTCACTGGAGGGAGCTCAGACTACACTCATTACACCGAGGGCCCAGTCACTGGAGGGAGGACAGACCTACACTCATTACACCGAGGGCCCAGTCACTGGAGGGAGCTCAGAACTACACTCATTACACCGAGGCCCAGTCACTGACCGGAGCTCAGACCTACACTCATTACACCGAGGGCCCAGTGTAGGAGAGTAGGGTCTGCTATCCTATGGTCACCCCAAATTTTTGCTTTTTGCTTCACTGGTTTTCGACTACTGAGGCTGTGGGCCTGCTGATCAGACCCCCAGCCTGCTGTTCTCTCACTAAATTACTGACACATGTGCTATAGGCACATACCAATTGGAAATGGACTCCTTGTCAGCCCCTGTATAATGCACTATAGGTGCCCAGGGCATAGGGGCCACCAAGGCCTACCAGGGGCTGCAGCATATCTTTTGCCACCCCTGGCTGGTTCTTAAATTGACACAACTGGCTGATCACTCAGCTGGGGTAAGGTGGTGTAAGCACCCCTTGCTTAGATATAGTATACCTATATCTAAACCTATATCCGGACACATGTAAACCTGTGAGCCACTCCTATGGAAGGCCTCATCAATCCTGGAGGCAGAGTGCGTGGTTTTATGTGAGATGGAGCTCTAGCATGAGCTGAGCCTGTCTGCAGCTGTCGGGAACAACTCCCTAAGCTGTTTCAGGATAATGCCATATCATATACTCTTAAGTGCCTTATAATCCTCGCGGTTAAATAGCAACTTTGGTTTGGCTTTATCAAAACATGTCGTGTAAGGTGTCATACGATTTGGAATACTATCCCCTCGCCAGTTCTGGCGACGGGGATAGCATTCCACCCCTCTAGAGGGGTAAGACATGTTCCTTTACTGTAATGCGGTTAATTTCTCCAAAGACCTTCGATCCACAAAATGGATGCCTCTGCCACAGACAAATGTCTGGACCCCTGCAGCTGACCGAAACTCGGCCAAATGGGTCCTGGACAAAGGGTTTCCTGTCACAGGAGGGTGTCACCGCCCTCCAGACAGGAGATAGTGGATTGTAGCAGGGAGGTCTGAAAGAAACCAGACACTGCCTGGGGCGCACAAGGCTGCCCCTTGCATAATCCGGCCAAACCGGTTCTGGGGCACTCCAGCCCTCGTGCCAGGGCGGCCTGGATCAAAGGAAAGGGGTGTATCCACCCCCTTCCTGGGTCCCACCCATAGGGGGGGACCTAGCAGGTAATCACGCCCCCCAGATTGGAATAAGAGTGGGAGCAGTGCCAATGCACATCAGATTTCCTGGAAGAAACATTAGAAACGAAACTCTGGACCCTTGGACCTCCATCTCAACGTGGAAGCCCGAAGAATCTCCCTTGTGGTCAAGGAGTGACCACCCTGCAGCAGCAGGCACCATCCAGCCCTCGACGTCTACTTAGTTGCAGTTCCCGCCGGAACTCGAGCGACTGAGATCGACGAGATCAAGCTTGCCTGCCTTCCAACAGCCCGATCCACAGTCCCTGCAGAGCTGAGACCCGTGGAGGCGACCGGAAGCGTGGGGCACGCCATCTTGAATTGACCACGAGACGCTGACCGTGCAGCCCACGAGTGACCCTCGAAGCTGTGCACCGGGGTTTGAGAAGCCCCCACCCTGAGCTACTCCTGAGCCGAAGCTCAGCCCTCCACACTCGACGAGTGCTGCGTGGGGCCCTTCTGCTCCATTTGGCTCAACGCGTTGGCCCGGTCACTTGCCAGCCGGCTAGTGGTCCCTGTGCCGACGAAACTACAAAGAAGACTCGTGAATCTGGTTGCTCCAGATCCACACCAGCTCCCCTGAAAAGGAGCCCCGACTCTGACCTTCCTGGTCCGAGTGAGAAGCAATCTTCCGATCCCGCGTGGATTGCTCTTGCCAAGTGTTGTTTGCTCCAAACTTGAAGCCGACTGCACCGACGGTGAGAGCCTGCGTGGGACAGATCGTGACCTGCTCCTGGACGTCGCAGATGCCCCAGAGCCCACGTGACAGCGGAGAGAAGCTCCTCGACGACCACCTGATTGCGCCCGACATTGCCTGGTTCCGTCCTGGTTCCACCCTGGTCACTGCTGAGTGACCCAGACTCTGTCCCCTCTGCTTTCAGGTACCCTTCGACTTGAGTCCACCCTCGGACTCCACCGGACACTTCATCTTTAACCCGCCTGCAGCCCTTTCAGCTTCAAGCACCAAGAGCCTGCGTGTCAAAACCCGACGCATCTTCGACCCTGTGCACCCACTTCCTGTGGGTGAGGTAACTTTGCTCCGCCGGTGTTCCCACACTGGTGCACATCTCTAGGGTCTGTGTGTTAAGTTTTGTTCCTCTAGGTTCAGCGGAAGTGTCCTTAAACTTTTACTTTATGACTTTTACGCACCATTGGTTAACATTGGTGCATGCGTGCGCTTTCCGCACATCTCCCGAATCCCGAGGGCCATTCCCGACTTCAGCATTGCTTGTCCTGACTGCTCCCAGCGATTCCCTAGGCCCTAGGCCTAACCACTGCTCGAGTGGCATCTCTTATACCACTTGTTTAGTATATGGTTTGAGTGGCCACCCGCCCTCATCCATAATTGTGCAACTTGTATGTTTAAACAGTGCTTTTGATTTAACGCTTGTGCCCCTTTATTCATAAAGAATACTGGGGATTGTTTTTAGTAATAAACACATATATTTTTATAATATATACTTGTGTGGTGTCCTTTCATTTGATATTACAGGATTGTATGTGGTAAAACAGCTCGCTTAACACGACCTCTTAAGTTAAGCCTTTAGGCTGCTTAGTCCATGCTACCCCTAGGATAGCTTGTCTAATAAGGTTGACTTACAACCAGACACCATAAGGGATTGTTTGGTCTGATAATAGGTGGTTCCAGAATTGGAAACATCACCTATCAGGCCAACTTCTCACACCCAGTCACTGGAGGGAGGTCACACCTACACTCATTACACCGAGGGCCCAGTCACTGGAGGGAGCTCAGAGTACACTCATTACACCGAGGGCCCGGTCACTGGAGGGAGCTCAGACTACACTCATTACACCGAGGGCCCGGTCACTGGAGGGAGCTCAGACTACACTCATTACACCGAGGGCCCGGTCACTGGAGGGAGCTCAGACTACACTCATTACACCGAGGGCCCGGTCACTGGAGGGAGCTAAGACTACACTCATTACACCGAGGGCCCGGTCACTGGAGGGAGCTCAGACTACACTCATTACACCGAGGGCCCAGTCACTGGAGGGAGCTCAGACTACACTCATTACACCGAGGGCCCGTCACTGGAGGGAGGTCAGACCTACACTCATTACACTGAGGGCACAGTCACTGGAGGGAGCTCAGACTACACTCATTACACCGAGGGCCCAGTCACTGGAGGGAGCTCAGAGTACACTCATTACACCGAGGGCCCAGTCACTGGAGGGAGCTCAGAGTACACTCATTACACTGAGGGCCCGTCACTGGAGGGAGCTCAGACTGTACTCATTACACCGAGGGCCCGGTCACTGGAGGGAGCTCAGACTACACTCATTACACTGAGGGCCCAGTCACTGGAGGGAGCTCAGACTACACTCATTACACCGAGGGCCCGGTCACTGGAGGGAGCTCAGGCTACACTCATTACACTGAGGGCCCAGTCACTGGAGGGAGGTCAGACTACACTCATTACACCGAGGGCCCGGTCACTGGAGGGAGCTCAGACTACACTCATTACACCGAGGGCCCAGTCACTGGAGGGAGCTCAGACTACACTCATTACACTGAGGGCCCAGTCACTGGAGGGAGCTCAGACTACACTCATTACACCGAGGGCCCGGTCACTGGAGGGAGCTCAGGCTACACTCATTACACTGAGGGCCCAGTCACTGGAGGGAGCTCAGACTACACTCATTACACCGAGGGCCCAGTCACTGGAGGGAGCTCAGACTACACTCATTACACCGAGGGCCCAGTCACTGGCGGGAGCTCAGACTACACTCATGACACTGAGGGCCAGGTCACTGGAGGGAGCTAAGACTACACTCATTACACTGAGGGCCCAGTCACTGGAGGGAGCTCAGACTACACTCATGACACTGAGGGCCAGGTCACTGGAGGGAGCTCAGACTACACTCATTACACCGAGGGCCCGGTCACTGGAGGGAGCTAAGACTACACTCATTACACCTAGGGCCCGGTCACTGGAGGGAGCTCAGACTACACTCATTACACCGAGGGTCCAGTCACTGGAGGGAGCTCAGACCTACACTCATTACACAGAGGGCCCAGTCACTGGAGGGAGCTCAGACTACACTCATTACACTGAGGGCCCAGTCACTGGTTGGAGCTCAGACTACACTCATTACACTGAGGGCCCCGTCACTGGAGGGAGCTTAGACTACACTCATTACACCGAGGGCCCAGACACTGGAGGGAGCTCAGACTACACTCATTACACTGAGGGCCCAGTCACTGGAGGGAGCTCAGACCTACACTCATTACACTGAGGGCCCAGTCACTGGAGGGAGCTCAGACTACACTCATTACACCGAGGGCCCGGTCACTGGAGGGAGCTCAGAGTACACTCATTACACCGAGGGCCCAGTCACTGGAGGGACCTCAGACTACACTCATTACACCGAGGGCCCAGTCACTGGAGGGAGCTCAGACCTACACTCATTACACCGAGGGCCCAGTCACTGGAGGGAGCTCAGACTACACTCATTACACCGAGGGCCCAGTCACTGGAGGGAGCTCAGACTACACTCATTACACCGAGGGCCCAGTTCTGGAGGGAGCTCAGACTACACTCATTACACCGAGGGCCCAGTCACTAGAGGGAGCTCAGACTACACTCATTACACTGAGGGCCCAGCCACTGGAGGGAGGTCAGACCTACACTCATTACACTGAGGGCCCAGTCACTGGAGGGAGGTCAGACTACACTCATTACACCGAGGGCCCAGTCACTGGAGGGAGCTCAGACTACACTCATTACACCGAGGGCCCTGTCACTGGCCGGAGCTCAGACCTACACTCATTACACCGAGGGCCCAGTCACTGGAGGGAGCTCAGACTACACTCATTACACCGAGGGCCCTGTCACTGGCCGGAGCTCAGACTACACTCATTACACCGAGGGCCCGGTCACTGGAGGGAGCTCAGAGTACACTCATTACACCGAAGGCCCAGTCACTGGAGGGAGCTCAGACTACACTCATTACACTGAGGGCCCAGTCACTGGAGGGAGCTCAGACTACACTCATTACACCGAGGGCGCAGTCACTGGCGGGAGCTCAGACTACACTCATGACACTGAGGGCCAGGTCACTGGAGGGAGCTCAGACTACACTCATTACACTGAGGGCCCAGTCACTGGAGGGAGCTCAGACTACACTCATGACACTGAGGGCCCGGTCACTGGAGGGAGCTCAGACTACACTCATTACACCGAGGGCCCGGTCACTGGAGGGAGCTAAGACTACACTCATTACACCTAGGGCCTGGTCACTGGAGGGAGCTCAGACTACACTCATTACACTGAGGGCCCAGTCACTGGAGGGAGCTCAGACTACACTCATTACACCGAGGGCCCAGACACTGGAGGGAGCTCAGACTACACTCATTACACCGAGGGCCCAGTCACTGGAGGGAGCTCAGACCTACACTCATTACACTGAGGGCCCAGTCACTGGAGGGAGCTCAGACTACACTCATTACACTGAGGGCCCAGTCACTGGAGGGAGCTCAGACTACACTCATTACACCGAGGGCCCAGACACTGGAGGGAGCTCAGACTACACTCATTACACCGAGGGCCCAGACACTGGAGGGAGCTCAGACTACACTCATTACACCGAGGGCCCAGTCACTGGAGGGAGCTCAGACCTACACTCATTACACTGAGGGCCCAGTCACTGGAGGGAGCTCAGACTACACTCATTACACCGAGGGCCCGGTCACTGGAGGGAGCTCAGAGTACACTCATTACACCGAGGGCCCAGACACTGGAGGGAGCTCAGACTACACTCATTACACCGAGGGCCCAGTCACTGGCCGGAGCTCAGACCTACACTCATTACACTGAGGGCCCAGTCACTGGAGGGAGCTCAGACTACACTCATTACACCGAGGGCCCAGTCACTGGAGGGAGCTCAGACCTACACTCATTACACTGAGGGCCCAGTCACTGGAGGGAGCTCAGACTACACTCATTACACCGAGGGCCCAGTCACTGGAGGGAGCTCAGACTACACTCATTACACTGAGGGCCCAGTCACTGGAGGGAGCTCAGACTACACTCATTACACCGAGGGCCCGGTCACTAGAGGGAGCTCAGACTACACTCATTACACCGAGGGCCCAGTCACTGGAGGGAGCTCAGACTACACTCATTACACTGAGGGCCCGGTCACTGGAGGGAGCTCAGACTACACTCATTACAGCGAGGGCCCAGTCACTGGAGGGAGCTCAGACTACACTCATTACACTGAGGGCCCGGTCACTGGAAAGAGCTCAGAGTACACTCATTACACTGAGGGCACAGTCACTGGAGGGAGCTCAGACTACACTCATTACACTGAGGGCCCAGTCACTGGAGGGAGGTCAGACTACACTCATTACAGCGAGGGCCCAGTCACTGGAGGGAGCTCAGACTACACTCATTACACTGAGGGCCCGGTCACTGGCTGGAGGTCAGACTACACTCATTGCACTGAGGGCCAAGTCACTGGAGGGAGCTCAGACTACACTCATTACAGCGAGGGCCCAGTCACTGGAGGGAGCTCAGACCTACACTCATTATAGCGAGGGCCCAGTCACTGGACGGAGCTCAGACTACACTCATTGCACTGAGGGCCCAGTCACTGGACGGAGGTCCGAACACAACTGTCGATAAAATGGAGGGACCCCGACACTCGCCACAGTTGAGGAGGCTACTGTCTTTAAAGGGGAGCAGTTTGCCTACTGTGACACGTTTTTGGGATCTCTCTCAACATATCTTTGCTCTGGTTTTTTCCTTTCAGACGAGGGAGCTCCTGAAGTGAGTTCTGCAGAGAGTCCTGGCTCAGAATGAGTAGCAGAAGCTGAGTCCGGCCGAGTTTGGGATCAGAGAACTTCAATCAACTTCATGCAACCTCGTTTCGCAGCTGGAATGTGGTTTTGGAATTCTGTTCGGAATGTGGCTTGGATTCCTGTTGTGCGCTGTTTTGCACAAGGTTCTTTGGTGAACGAACAAGTAAAACAAGGATCTGCGCCCTGTTATGACGAAAGGATGAATCAACCGCGGTGTATCTTGGCGCAGCTCCTTGTTGACGCCTCGTGAGGGCATCATCTAAAGAAGGGCTGTGATGGAGAATGGGGCAGACCTATGATCCCCGCACTCTTTCTGTTCACCTCTTACATCCCTCGGATCCATAAAATCTCCGAGCGGACGGCATCACCAGTGACGGGGCCCTCGGTGTAATGAGTGTAGTCTGAGCTCCCTCCAGTGACTGGGCCCTCAGTGTAATGAGTGTAGTCTGACCTCCCTCCAGTGACCGGCCTCCTGACACACCCAGGACAGGAAATCGGATCGAGAACATAAAATCAGGGGCAGATTTACAAGCCCCATGCGCCACATTTAAGCCGCCGCGTCACATCTGTGATGCAGCAGCGGCATAAAGCATGCGCCACGTTGCACCTTATTTATAACGTGACGCATCTAGGGAGATGGGTCATGTTGTAAAGCCCTGCGCCACATGAAACCTGCGTTCCGGCGCAGGGTGGGCGTTCCTTCGCAGGAACGCCTTGTAAAAGTGACGCAGTGAAATCTACAAGATTTAACTGAGTTACTTTTACATCCATGCTACCAGTTGGACGTCCTCTTTCGCTCACCGGACACGCCATCTCCTACCCTACCGCTTACCCGGCGTGGTTCGTGGTAGGCAGGAGGCAGAGAATGTTGTAATGTTGTCTTTTTTTGTTGCAGGCGGAGTTACAGGGCGATCTGGAAGCAAAGGGGTACCGAAGGGAATTGCTGCGCTGCACCATATGGGGGTGCCCGAGCCAAATCCCAGGAGCCTCATGGAGAGTCTTGGAAAACCGTGTTGGCGCCCCGTTAGTCCTTCGGGCGGTTGTGGACCTGAACAACCGGGGGCTTGCTATGCTACGCTCTGCCCTGAAAGGGGGGTGAGTAATAAGGGACCATGTGTCACGTGATCCAGGAAGAGGATCACCAGAAGGGGCAGCACAGATGGGGTTCGCCCCAGTGCTTCTCGGCTCATCAGGTGGCCCAGATGGTTGCCGCCCTTGGATCGTCTGTAAGATAACCCACCATATTACATAACGGTGTAGGTAATAAACCTGCAGCAATTTTACCCAAACAAAAACTTGCGGTCTGTTTATTTATTAGCATGCATGCTACGTTGGGTGGGGTGGGGTGGGGAGTGTTGCCAATGGTGGTGCTATGCTTCCCAACACAGCACGCGTCCAATCACACAATCCACAGGCTGTAGCATGCTGTCCATGCTTAAAAGCGCCTCAGCACCCCACGCAGGGGTAGTAAGCGCTGTACAAATGCTATAAAACAAGTAACTAGGCACAGCGACCACTTGGTGTAACTGCCCAACAGTTCTGATAACTCAGATAACATGGGGGAGACACAGGAGAGACGTCTGCAGACCCTCTGCCCCTTCACCACATACAAACTCCAGGAACAAGAGAAAAACTTCCTGCCCCTCCTGGGTATTAAAAAACCCAGATTGGCTCCCACCCCCTCCAATGGGATTCCACCCCTGGGGTCTTTCCCTGACCTAGCATTACTTAACACCAAGGGTGTGGGCATTCATAGGGAGTGTAGGGGAAGGGGGCTTGGATATGGAAAGTCATGGCGACCCTTTTCCAAGAAGCCCCAAACAATGGTACATGACGTATGGCATTCTTGCACACATATGTAGGTTTTGGAAAGTGTTTGTTTTCACTTTGCAATAACTCTACCCACTTTGCCCATCATTTTGGGGCACGTCTCGGTCTTGACAGCTCATCCCGTGCCAAGTTTCCTGCCCAGCAGCTCAGGTAAGGTACTGCAGGTGGAGCGTCCTGCCTGGGTGCACAGGGAAATGATGACGTGGTAAGCGAAGGCAAATACTTCCAGTCCAGCCTACACCTGGTTCACTAGTCTCTGAACTTCCAGGGGCAGTCTGTAGTCCAAAGGGCAAGACCCGAAGAGTTTGCTTTGTCGGTCAGCTTCACCTGCTAGTACTACCACTGGTGACTGCATCGGTCGGCTTCTCCTGCTAGTACTACCACTGGTGACTGCATCGGACGGCTTCTCCTGCTAGTACTATCAATGGTGACTGCATCGGTCGGCTTCTCCTGCTAGTACTACCACTGGTGACTGCATCGGTCGGCTTCTCCTGCTAGTACTACCGCTGGTGCCTGCATCGGTCGGCTTCACCTGCTAGTACTATCACTAGTGACTGCATCGGTCGGCTTCTCCTGCTAGTACTATCAATGGTGACTGCATCGCTCGGCTTCTCCTGCTAGTACTATCACTGGTGACTGCATCGGTCGGCTTCTCCTGCTAGTACTACCACTGGGGACTGCATCGCTCGGCTTCTCCTGCTAGTACTACCACTGGTGACTGCATCGGTCGGCTTCTCCTGCTAGTACCGCCACTGGTGACTGCATCGGTCGGCTTCACCTGCTAGTACCGCCACTGGTGACTGCATCAGTCGGCTTCTCCTGCTAGTACTATCACTGGTGCCTGCATCGGTCGGCTTCTCCTGCTAGTACTATCAATGGTGACTGCATCGGTCGGCTTCTCCTGCTAGTACTATCAATGGTGACTGCATCGGTCGGCTTCTCCTGCTAGTACCGCCACTGGTGACTGCATCGGTCGGCTTCTCCTGCTAGTACTACCGCTGGTGCCTGCATCGGTCGGCTTCACCTGCTAGTACCGCCACTGGTGACTGCATCGGTCGGCTTCTCCTGCTAGTACTACCGCTGGTGCCTGCATCGGTCGGCTTCACCTGCTAGTACCGCCACTGGTGACTGCATCGGTCGGCTTCTCCTGCCAGTACCGCCACTGGTGACTGCATCGGTCGGCTTCTCCTGCTAGTACCGCCACTGGTGACTGCATCGGTCGGCTTCTCCTGCTAGTACTATCAATGGTAACTGCATCGGTCGGCTTCTCCTGCTAGTACTATCAATGGTAACTGCATCGGTCGGCTTCTCCTGCTAGTACTATCAATGGTAACTGCATCGGTCGGCTTCTCCTGCTAGTACTATCAATGGTAACTGCATCGGTCGGCTTCTCCTGCTAGTACTATCAATGGTAACTGCGTCGGTCGGCTTCTCCTGCTAGTACTATCACTGGTGACTGCATCGGTCGGCTTCTCCTGCTAGTACCGCCACTGGTGACTGCATCGGTCGGCTTCTCCTGCTAGTACTATCACTAGTGACTGCATCGGTCGGCTTCTCCTGCTAGTACCGCCACTGGTGACTGCATCGGTCGGCTTCACCTGCTAGTACTATCACTGGGGACTGCATCGCTCGGCTTCTCCTGCTAGTACTATCACTGGTGACTGCATCGCTCGGCTTCTCCTGCTAGTACTATCACTGGTGACTGCATCGGTCGGCTTCTCCTGCTAGTACTACCACTGGGGACTGCATCGCTCGGCTTCTCCTGCTAGTACTACCACTGGGGACTGCATCGCTCGGCTTCTCCTGCTAGTACTATCACTAGTGACTGCATCGGTCGGCTTCTCCTGCTAGTACCGCCACTGGTGACTGCATCGGTCGGCTTCTCCTGCTAGTACTATCACTGGTGACTGCATCGGTCGGCTTCTCCTGCTAGTACTACCACTGGTGACTGCATCGGTCGGCTTCTCCTGCTAGTACTATCACTAGTGACTGCATCGGTCGGCTTCTCCTGCTAGTACTACCACTGGTGACTGCATCGGTCGGCTTCTCCTGCTAGTACTACCGCTGGTGCCTGCATCGGTCGGCTTCACCTGCTAGTACCGCCACTGGTGACTGCATCGGTCGGCTTCACCTGCTAGTACCGCCACTGGTGACTGCATCGGTCGGCTTCTCCTGCTAGTACCGCCACTGGTAACTGCATCGGTCGGCTTCTCCTGCTAGTACCGCCACTGGTGACTGCATCGGTCGGCTTCTCCTGCTAGTACCGCCACTGGTGACTGCATCGGTCGGCTTCTCCTGCTAGTACTATCACTGGTGACTGCATCGGTCGGCTTCTCCTGCTAGTACTACCACTGGTGACTGCATCGGTCGGCTTCTCCTGCTAGTACTATCACTAGTGACTGCATCGGTCGGCTTCTCCTGCTAGTACTACCGCTGGTGACTGCATCGGTCGGCTTCTCCTGCTAGTACTATCACTGGTGACTGCATCGGTCGGCTTCTCCTGCTAGTACTATCACTGGTGACTGCATGGGTCGGCTTCTCCTGCTAGTACTATCACTGGTGACTGCATCGGTCGGCTTCTCCTGCTAGTACTACCACTGGGGACTGCATCGCTCGGCTTCTCCTGCTAGTACTACCACTGGGGACTGCATCGGTCGGCTTCTCCTGCTAGTACCGCCACTGGTGACTGCATCGGTCGGCTTCTCCTGCTAGTACTACCACTGGTGACTGCATCGGTCGGCTTCTCCTGCTAGTACCGCCGCTGGTGACTGCATCGGTCGGCTTCACCTGCTAGTACTATCACTGGGGACTGCATCGCTCGGCTTCTCCTGCTAGTACTATCACTGGTGACTGCATCGCTCGGCTTCTCCTGCTAGTACTATCACTGGTGACTGCATCGGTCGGCTTCTCCTGCTAGTACTACCACTGGGGACTGCATCGCTCGGCTTCTCCTGCTAGTACTACCACTGGGGACTGCATCGCTCGGCTTCTCCTGCTAGTACTATCACTAGTGACTGCATCGGTCGGCTTCTCCTGCTAGTACTACCACTGGGGACTGCATCGCTCGGCTTCTCCTGCTAGTACTACCACTGGGGACTGCATCGCTCGGCTTCTCCTGCTAGTACTATCACTAGTGACTGCATCGGTCGGCTTCTCCTGCTAGTACTACCACTGGTGACTGCATCGGTCGGCTTCTCCTGCTAGTACCGCCACTGGTGACTGCATCGGTCGGCTTCTCCTGCTAGTACCGCCGCTGGTGACTGCATCAGTTGACTTATCCTGCTAGTACCGCCACTGGTGACTGCATCGGTCGGCTTCTCCTGCTAGTACTACCACTGGTGACTGCATCGGTCGGCTTCTCCTGCTAGTACTACCACTGGTGACTGCATCGGTCGGCTTCTCCTGCTAGTACCGCCACTGGTGACTGCATCGCTCGGCTTCTCCTGCTAGTACCGCCACTGGTGACTGCATCGGTCAGCTTCTCCTGCTAGTACCGCCACTGGTGACTGCATCGGTCGGCTTCTCCTGCTAGTACTATCACTGGTGACTGCATCGGTCGGCTTCACCTGCTAGTACCGCCACTGGTGACTGCATCGGTCGGCTTCTCCTGCTAGTACCGCCACTGGTGACTGCATCGGTCGGCTTCTCCTGCTAGTACTATCACTGGTGAGTGCATGGGTCGGCTTCTCCTGCTAGTACTATCACTGGTGACTGCATCGGTCGGCTTCTCCTGCTAGTACTACCACTGGGGACTGCATCGCTCGGCTTCACCTGCTAGTACCGCCGCTGGTGACTGCATCGGTCGGCTTCTCCTGCTAGTACCGCCACTGGTGACTGCATCGGTCGGCTTCTCCTGCTAGTACCGCCACTGGTGACTGCATCGGTCGGCTTCTCCTGCTAGTACCGCCACTGGTGACTGCATCGGTCGGCTTCCCCTGCTAGTACCGCCACTGGTGACTGCATCGGTCGGCTTCACCTGCTAGTACTATCACTGGTGACTGCATCGGTCGGCTTCACCTGCTAGTACTATCACTGGTGACTGCATCGGTCGGCTTCTCCTGCTAGTACTATCACTAGTGACTGCATCGGTCGGCTTCTCCTGCTAGTACTACCACTGGTGACTGCATCGGTCGGCTTCTCCTGCTAGTACTACCACTGGTGACTGCATCGGTCGGCTTCTCCTGCTAGTACCGCCACTGGTGACTGTATCGGTCGGCTTCTCCTGCTAGTACTATCAATGGTGACTGCATCGGTCGGCTTCTCCTGCTAGTACTATCAATGGTGACTGCATCGGTCGGCTTCTCCTGCTAGTACTATCACTGGTGACTGCATCGGTCGGCTTCTCCTGCTAGTACTATCACTGGTGACTGCATGGGTCGGCTTCTCCTGCTAGTACCGCCACTGGTGACTGCATCGGTCGGCTTCTCCTGCTAGTACTATCACTGGTGACTGCATCGGTCGGCTTCTCCTGCTAGTACTATCACTGGTGACTGCATCGGTCGGCTTCTCCTGCTAGTACTATCACTGGTGACTGCATCGCTCGGCTTCTCCTGCTAGTACTATCACTGGTGACTGCATCGGTCGGCTTCTCCTGCTAGTACTATCAATGGTGACTGCATCGGTCGGCTTCTCCTGCTAGTACTACCACTGGTGACTGCATGGGTCGGCTTCTCCTGCTAGTACTGCCACTGGGGACTGCATCGCTCGGCTTCTCCTGCTAGTACCGCCACTGCTGACTGCATCGGTCGGCTTCTCCTGCTAGTACCGCCGCTGGTGACTGCATCAGTTGACTTATCCTGCTAGTACTACCACTAGTGACTGGGGTAGAGTGGAGTGCAGTGGGGTAGATTGGGGTATATTGGAGTTAAGTGGGGTACATTGGTGTAGAGTAGAGTGGGGTACATTGGAGTGTAGTGGGGTACATTGGTGTAAGGTAGATTGCAGTGGAGTTAGGTAGATTGGGGTAGACTAGGGTAGATTGGAGTAGACTGGCTGAGTTTGCAGAGTTCTGCGATGCGGTACTCCACGAAGTGCAAAAGAAATGCGTTGGATAAATGCTGTTCACAGTGATTTTCAGTGCCATGTGCTTGTCTGCACTGTGCAATCATCGTGAACGGCACCATGCACAGCGCAAGCGGGCGCTGCTTCCTTTCTGCTGCTCAAGTACATTTTTATTCGAGCTGCAACGTTCTCAACACGAGTGGACAGTTTCACAACGCAAGCGTGAGCGAGGATATGCGATCACTCGCAATGAGGAATCTGACCTCCTGCGTTGAGAAATCTCGCCAGGAAGTTAATTTTCCACCCTTACGCTCGCCAACTTGATATTGATGATGGTGAACGAGGAAAAATCTTGCCGGTAGGGGGATTTTCCTTGCTCACAGACTTGACGTTGACGAACGCGCGCAATGGAAAAAAGTCCACCCCACTGCGCAGAGCGGAGTTTTTGGGAACTCTGCGAGCTCCGCTTAACGCGGAGTGCAGAAATCTCTGTAAACTCCGCAAGGGGAGCGAAGTTCACCGCCGAGACTTAGTAATGTGGAGTGATGTTTATTTCGGTAGACTGAGGTACAGTGGGGTAGACTGAGGTGGATTGAGGTAAATTGGGGTGGAGTGGGGTAGATTGTAGCAGAGTGGGGTGAAGTAGATTTGGGTAGAGGGAAGTGAGGTAGATTATAGTGGAGTGAATAGACGTCCTTTAGGGGTCCCCAGGGGTCGCAGCTGTGCCCCATTGCTTGACCCTTACTACTTCTGGCACTGCCGTGTGACCCCTGACCTCAGGGGAACTAGGGGCAGCGCATTAGATATAAAATACACCCAGAAATGACTGTAGTTATGTAGGTACCCGGAAACAACACTACTTTGAAGCTCAAGTCCAAAGCAGTGTACACTTTGTCGTTCACCTCAGAAGGGGTTGACATGACAACAGCTCCTTGTGCGCTCTTTAAAAGATTGAAACAACATGAGCACTTAGCAGAGAAACACTAGGTAGGGAAATACAATAAACATGCTTTTTAATGTAATTAATTAAGCCTAAGAAGCGTTTGCGCTGTCTCTCTGAGACATGTGTATTAACACTGGGCGTAGTGGGCTACGCGGAGTGCCAAGGAGTTGAGGGCGAACTCCGCACACTCCGCGTAGCTCCACTATGCCACCTGCCTCCCACCCTCCCTATTAACACAATACTTTACAAGTATTAAAAAACAATTTATAAGTAAAGAAAAACGCCTTACCTTAGCTGTGGCGTCCCCGGGCTGCCCTCTTTGTCTTCATTGTTCTTTATAGCGAAAACTCGTGAGAAATGCACAGGCATGGGCGCCCGCGCAGTTTTCACCATGAAGAACGATGAAGAGGGCAGCCCGGGGGCGCCGCTGCTAAGAAAAGGCTATTTTCTTTACTTATCAATTGTTTTTTAATACTTGTAAAGCATTGTTAATGGGGGGGTGGGTGGCGGGGCTGGCCAACTCCGCTCCGCTGCGGAGTGTGCAGAGTTTTGTCTACTCCGCCTACTTCGCGGACCCCGGGGTAAGCAAGACTCTGCACACTGCGCGGGCTGAGCAGGGTTCTCCGCCCACCCTTAATGTTTCTACACTGTGTGGGCTTGCAGCCCACCTTTGCATTTTTATTCATCCCTTTGATTGTTTTTTAAAAATCCTAACTTGCTGGTGGTGAATCCTTCCTCTTTGTTCCTCCTTTTTATGTTTTGCTTCCTCCCACGGAGCACCGCCCAAGTACTGGTATCTTTACGCTTGGTGTTTATGTGTTCGTTTTGTGGGACTATTTTTTTCTTTGTTTCCCTCTTGTGTTACACTGTTTGCCTGTCTCCGGTGAGTGTTCAGCTTCGGCGCCTGGCAGCATTTTTTATTAAATCTTCTGTAGTTCACTTAATCTCACTGTGCCGTCCCCCCATCATCACCTCCAGCCCGTCGCTGCTTGCTACACTAAACTTCTGTTATTGTATACAGAGCCCATCCTCTTCCCCAGATCTCCGCCTCCTCCGACTCTACGTTTCCCATTGCTGCCGCTTGATCCTGTGCGAATTGCTTCACCTCCCTGTGCCTACAAATGTGAATGTGTTCTTGTGTAATGTAACTGGGTGATAAATTCCAGAGATAGCCTGCGATAATATAATTATCGCTAAGCACGGCCAGCGATATCGCTGGGCGTTGTTAATATGCCCCTAAGTCTCAGCAGCACGCCATTAAAAGATCACTTTAAACACAACAACAAACCGTGCCACCGGTGTGCTCTCAAACGTCACTCCGAGTCATTTTTGAGTCCAGGTGCATGGTATTTACAACAATTACAATGAATATAAGTATTGTTTTCCCCTCTCTTTCTGTGATAATATGTTATATATTGTGTTGCGATTGTATTGCACTCACGAAACCAGGACGCTGCTTTAGAGCGCTAATAAAAACGTCATGACAATCCTCACGTACCTTGTCACACATTTTTTAATGTTTCACACACAGCTGTCTTAGGCATAATTCGTCATGCCTGATAACCGAAGCAGCTCCACATAGAAACGATAACAGCACGTCAGGGCAAAGTTCCCTGAGTCAGTCGCGGCTTTCAATAAGCTGTGTTTTATTGCAGGCAGGTGCTGGTAGGGCAGTAGTGGTTCGCGGCACCCTGGTGCAAGCAGACAAAATGGGTACCCCCTCTTCTGGTGGGCTATAAAAATAATATCATGACTGGAGTTCAGATGCTGACATCGGGCCCGATTCACAGAACTAACTTAAGGCAAAATCCTAAACGTACTACTTTTGGTATTCACAGAAGGCATTTAGTAGTAGTAACGTTAGGATTTTGTCTTAAGTTTGACTTAAGTTTGACTTAAGACAAACTTAAGACAGACCTAAGACAGACTTAAGACAGACTTGAGACAAACTTAAGACAGACCTAAGACAGACTTAAGACAGACTTAAGACAAACTTAAGACAGACCTAAGACAGACTTAAGACAAACTTAAGACAGACCTAAGACAGACTTAAGACAGACTTTAGACAAACTTAAGACAAACTTAAGACAGACCTAAGACAGACTTAAAACAGACTTAAGACAGACTTAAGACAAACTTAAGACAGACCTAAGACAGACTTAAGACAAACTTAAGACAGACCTAAGACAGACTTAAGACAAACTTAAGACAGACCTAAGACAGACTTAAGACAGACTTAAGACAGACTTTAGACAAACTTAAGACAAACTTAAGACAGACCTAAGACAGACTTAAAACAGTCTTAAGACAGACTTAAGACAAACTTAAGACAGACCTAAGACAGACTTAAGACAGACTTTAGACAAACTTAAGACAGACCTAAGACAGACTTAAGACAGACTTTAGACAAACTTAAGACAGACCTAAGACAGACTTAAGATAGACTTAAGACAAACTTAAGACAGACTTAAGTTAGGATTTTGTCTTAAGTTTGTCTTAAGTCTGTCTTTAGTCTGTCTTAAGTCTGTCTTAAGTCTGTCTTAAGTTTGTCTTAAGTCAAACTTAAGACAAAATCCTAACGTTACTACTACTAAATGCCTTCTGTGAATACCAAAAGTAGTAAATTTAGGATTTTGTCTTAAGTTATTTCTGTGAATCAGCCCCTAAGACTCCTGGTACCCGGTGCTACTACGCCTAATGCACTAAATATAGCTCCACTCCGGCATGTACGCATATTTGTTTATAACTTTATTATCTGTAACTGACCGAATGTTTCCAAATTTAAATAGCATTTGCATTGAGCGAGATCGTGAGTAAAATTTCTTTAGCTCCAGTCCGAAACTATTGACCTTATGGCACTGGTCATCCAAGCAAAGATGCTGCCTGGTGTGGGTCCCAATGCTGTACGGTCCTGCCAAAAGCAATTGCCAAAGACAATAGGTCCCAAAGGCGAGAGATATTGGCTATGCCAATGCGTGTTTTGTATACTAAGGAGATTGTGCCCTTGGTCATGGGGTCGACCAGTAGTCTGTCCTCCAGAGGGGCCGTCTCAGCGAGATTATGGCCCCGTGGTACGCACGCACTCAAAGCGTTCCTCATTTGGATGCAGTGTAATGTTTCGATGCTTGCCATTTGGTGGAACTCGCAGGGGTGTCAAAAGGGATATCGTCACCCTGCCATGGGTCACTGAGTTGTGAATTCCCTATTATATCCCATGCAGTGAACCCCCTGAATCGCCCCACTGCCACGAGTATGTCGCTGGCCCATAGCGGGTCAGGTCTGTGGTAATATCTTTCAATCCTAAGAATGCCGTTGCCTCCCCCAGACCACCCTCGTCGCCTCAGTGTGCGCTAGTAAGGTTGGCCTCGCCGTCCTACTGCATAGCAATGTAGGTTTTATTTATTTATTTATAAAGTTTTATATAGCGCGAACAAGATCCCGAAGGATATCAGAGCGTTTTACAATAGGATGGAGGGGAGGACAAAATGCCATATCGAAACATCAAATGGGAAAAGGATAGAAATACAATACACCGATGTAAGCGGGTTACGACAGGGGGTAATAATAAGCAGTAAAACAGTGCCGTAACAAATGGAGTTTCCATGAAAGCAGGAGCAAAGTCACAGAGCAAGTGTGCTGATCTCTCTTAAGGTAAGAATTTGCTCAGGAGGTTAGCTCCTTGGCCCGTTGCATATCTATCCATGCATACTGCACCGGCGACCCCTCCATTAGGGCGGAGGAGCACTGCCTCACCCTGCCAGCAGCCGAAAAATAACATGATAATCGTGTTTTAAACCCGTTTTATTATCGTTTTATTTTAATCCACCTGGACCCGCCCCCAGGACTCTGACGAGTCTTGGGGGCGGGTCCAGGGGGATGACACTGGTGAGGGAGTGGTAGTGCACTCCCTTGTCCCTTCTCTGTGCCTGAGGTTTTTGTACGGCCGCCTGAGGTCGGCCAAACCGTCATGCGCAGTGAAGCTCTCTCGAGCCACAGCTGCCTTGCTGGGCCTGGAGGAAGCAGACACAGGCTCCTAGTCTGCCTAGGAGAGCGCGTCTCAGTACTCAGGGCAATCCTGACACTGCTTTCATCCAGCATCAGGATTGGCCGCAGTGCATTATGGGAGCCTGTGCTCGGAAGAGCGAGATGCAGCAGACATCGGCGGCGATCAGTTAAAATATTTTGTTTTTATTATTATTTTGGCCCCGACCCCCTCCCAAGCTCCCTCCTCCGGCCCGCCCCGCCCCTTTGGTAGGGGACGGGCCGCTAACGGCATACTTCTGGCTCCTCTATCGTTGTGAACAGTCGATAATTCCTAATTGCACTGCCCAATATTATTTTTTTATGTCCAGTAAGGCCCCATCCTAGACCCCCCCATGTCAAATTCAACAGGGCGATTCGTGGGGGAAGGAAGCATCCCAGAGCCGAAGCTGCACTTCAGGCTCCGCCCTCTTAAAGAAATCTGTGCAGACAGGGAAGAGGGCGCTCCGCCTGCCCTACAGGAATCTGGGCAGTGTCATCATTTTAAAGAGCACCGCTCTGCCCAGCAGCGGCAGCGGGGTGGGCGGCCAGCACTTGTTTGATCTTAAGCACTATATGGCTTCCCACAGTTGGTGGCAGCCTAACTTATAATGCGCATAGGACAGTTCTAAAATATTGGCTTAATGGCTCGCATATTCACAGCGCTTTCAGTCGCAGGCCGAGACCTCAAAGCACTATAGGTACATATGTCACCATTCCCCTCTGCGTCCAGCAGGATGCAGCTCTGTGAATGGTTGCACGCACACAGACATCCGCAGTGATTGCATGAACCAACTGAGCTTTCATAGCATGCACACAGATGTCCGCAGATATTGCATTAACCAACTGAGCTTTCATAGCAAGCACACAAGAAAGTATTGTAGACTCTGAATGGGCACTGTTAAAAATGTGTGTCAATGCCAATTTTATGATCTATCGCCCCCCAGGGCCTTCAAAAGGTTTTACGGAAGCCCTTGTTACTACTTCGGGGTTGTTGGCTACTAGGTCGGACAACTTTAATAGACCCTAATTTGCACTTGGAAGCCAATCAAGACAGGGAGATTAGCAATTTCTTATCGGACCTTTCAGCCTTCCAACTTATACAATATGTCCCTAACAGTACTCACTCTGCCGGTCATCTGTTAGACCCTGTTTTAGGTCTCGCCTAGGCAGCACGCATGCGTTGCTCTAGGAGATGACCTTTAGAAATTGGTCAGCTCTTTCCAAGCACTCGTGCTTGTGCTGGCATCCACCTTGCGGGAACGAGCAACGGCGCGCGTGGCCACGCTAATTGAAAACAGATGGCCCGTGCGCCGCTGCTCGTTCACTCAAGGTAGATGCCAGCACAAGCACTAGTGCTTGAAAAGAGCTGTTTGCATTTGCCTACTTGCGGTCGCATTAACTTGAAGCGTGCAGGGGTCATCTGTTTTTTTTTTCTTGCTATTTTAATTCCAGACAGTCTTAACCAGCAAAATCCTTCACCAGGGCCTTTTTTTCATTTTTCCCCGCAGTCTCATTTGCATCCTGTTGTCCAGGGTCATGATGGATATTGATCGGGTATCAGCCATGAAGAAAGTCCTTCGTCCCTCATCCGCATATGGTGAGCAGTGACCTCTGTTTCTCAACAGCCTGGCAGCGCTTTCTGCTGGAGGGGCACTGTCAGGCAGCAGCGCTGTGTGTGGGGGCTGGGCAGCCCCTGCTCCCCTCCTGCAGCGGCCGTAGGCAGTCTGCCCAAGCTGAAGGAAACAGCCGGGCCCATAAGCTTCAGCGCACGGATAGAGTATCTAACTTAGTAATCTTGCTTTGAAATGGACACTAGGTTTTCTTGCATTTAGCATGAGCTGCTCTCCCCCAAAAAAGGCAATGCTATTGAGCCTGGAATGCCTCCCACCAGATCTCTTACCTTGTCCATTGACTAAACACTTGTACAATGATGTCGTGTAGCCACACAAACTCTTGTCCCCTGTAAACAAGGAATGTGCCTACATTGCCACAGCTCACCTCAACACTTGCGTAAACTATCATTTCCATAACTCGCTTACTAAATGTATATTGTCTTTCTGATCTATGCCTGGACTGCCCTTCTGTAACGTGCTTGCTTTATATATGGACTCCCACCCCTTGCACTTGTTCATTTATTGCCACCACCTTCTTTGCACGGACAGCCCCCTGCAACCACTCGCGAGGTACATAGACTGTACCCACACTGACAGTGCCTTCTTACAACCACCTGAAGTGTGTGTTGACTCCTTTCTTCCACCCCATCGTCTTTCACTGTGCATAAACGTACCTCGGCCTTGATTTGCTATGTGTATTGCCTGCTCGCACCGCACTCTCGTACTACAGTGCTGAGTGCCCAGTGTTATACCCTGTGAATTCATTGTCCTGCTTAGAGAAGCATGCTCGGCCGTTTGTTACTGGTACTGTTATATTCATGTTCACAGTATTTACTTTCCAAGATACGGAATGTTATTGCTGGAATATGATAAATGTGAATGTATTATTTTCATATCATGACCGCATTGTCACAAACGTTCTTTCGAGAACAGTGATGGTGCATAGCATGGTAACAGCAATCCCAGGTTAACACTTTGTGTTGTCGGTAATTCCTGCCACTTGTTTCGCTAGCAAACATAGATGGCTATAGTTACTAACATGAACTGAAATCTGGTTAGATTCATAAAAAAACAGCATCTGCCAACCTCAGGGGTCAACTTAATGTCTGCTATCTCTTTCCAAGACTTCATTTTAGAAGGTGATTTCTTCTTGCTTATGATTAAGGCTCTCGGTTTGATGGTATTTCTTTTTTTAACATTTCCGTCTGTATTTCTCCATATTTATTTTTTGCTCATCGTATTGGTATTTATCCATGTTTATTTTGTGTTTTGCGAATGTATGAAGTAATAAAATTGTATATTTCCACATTTATTTCACTGATAAACCTGCACTCAGTTTGCTGCTTGTCAATTTTTAGCAAATTAAGCAGCCAAATATAGCAAAACACTACACCTTCAGGTAAATTTGAGCATTATAATACAAATACAAATATCTATTACTATAAACCTGCAATTAGGGAAATCTTAACCTATTTTTAAATTTCCCATGCTGCCTAGTTGCTCAGTTGTTGTCCTAGAAATCACGAAAAACAGCATGGAGAGTCACCCACACGAAGCACACTTTTCTGCATTTTTCCGTGTTTAAAAATAAATATAGACAGACCCTCCAGGATTTTGTGGAAAAGTAAATTTTGCCATGTTCTGTGTCCCTACGCTTCATCCATCATATGTTATGTGTGCATGACCAATATGCATATGTTATTCCCCATGCCTGATTAAAGACGCAATTACAGTTGTGTCCACCTCTGGTATGTTAGTTTCCAATCCTCGTGAATACTACGAATATCAGGCCTATGTAAGTAATGTTGCCACGTTTCTCAGTGTGCACGTTATTCAATTATAAAGTCCCCGTTTCCAGGCCTCAAAAGGGCCCGGACCACAGATTCAGCTCCTGTCTCCTGAAAGCCTCGCTAAGGAGCGATACAGCCCCCACCTGTATCCTCGACCCTTCACTTACTTCCTGCCTTGCAGTGCCCGGTGCACCCCGGCTCTGCCTCTGAGTCTGCCAAAAGTATGTTATAGTTCCAGTTATCAGTTCAGTCCTCCTCCTCTGCATTCCTAAGCTACTGAACTGCATCAATAGTTTCCGTCATTGTCTAGCCTTCTCGTCTCCACGTTAGAGAAATACTGTATTTAATGGTCATTTAGTATTCTTCATCACGCACTACATGTAGAATAACGCATGGTCCAGTCTTAGAATCAAGTTAGCTTTTCCCCTCATGACTTCTAGTTTATATCAACATGTTCCCTAAACAGTAGATACCAGATAGGGTTTAGGTACATGTCGCTCCGACCCTTCAGACTCTAGTCTCTGCTCCTAGCACAGAGTTCGTAGCCCCCAGCTTCTCCTAGTAACACGTCATTGCCAGTTCTCGCGCACCATTAGGTTAGAGGTCCCGGCTCCTTAGGTAGCCCCCTCCAATGTTTCCGCCCATTCATGACATATTCTGTTACGTTTTCCATCACATGTCTAAGTAAACTCCCAGTTACACCTCTTATTTCTCTTATCTCTCGCGACTGCTACGCGTCACGCCTTCTACTCCACCTACTGTTACGCCCACTGCAATGTAATGCTATGTGTTTGCGCTATGTATATAAGTCAATGTTTTGTTATTAAATGTTAGCGCGCTCATCCCAGACCCAGCCCCGGCAGCTGCCGGGCCTTATTGTCCTATTCCTATGCAGGTTGTCCTGATCCTGTCCTTATGCTGTAATAAACCTGCAGAAACTCCTACTACCTCGAATCTTGACTCTTATTTATTGAGCTATCTGTTATGCTATAAGTCTAGTCAAAAATAGGGTATTATTTATTTATTTACCACATAATGGCGCCCGAATAGGGACTTGCCCTTTCCCCACGCGTCGGTGAAGCCACGCCGACCCCCTGACCCTCTGCAGTCGTGACGGAACCATACCGTGCACTGGCAGATATTTCTGCTCCAAGTATCCCTCAGGCCCACGGAGGAGACGGAGGAGGCGGTCCAGCATCCGAACGAGACGGTGGAGGAACGCGGCGAGTCCCGACCAGAGCCCAAGCCGAGAGTCCAAGGTCCGAGGTATCCGGAGGCTCACCCGTAACTGAAGTCCGAAGTCCGAAGTCCGTCGTAGTCCAGTCCCGTCCGAGGCCTTCCGTTCCGTGCTGCCCGGTGAGTACCATTGCTGGGGTAGTGTCTAGACAGGGTCAGTCTAAATTGACTCCTGGTCCGTGGGTTGGTGGTACCCAAGCCCACAAACGAAGTGTTCACCTAGGTGGATACGGGTCTTGATGCGTTCCTTTGTGGGACCGGTATGTTCCGTACTGTTACAGCAGTGCATCCAGTAACTCTAGTCTGTTCCGTTCTCGAGAATTCTGTTCTGTTTCTGTTTTCAGTATTTTCAGGTAGTATTCTGTTCGAACTGTTATTTATAATGTTGTTTAATGTATTTCCAATGTCGTGGTATGCCTGAATTGTTTTCCCAATTGTTATTGTTTTTCGTGTATTGTATTGTGTTCCGATTCAAGTTTAGAATGCCGCTCTTTTCCAAGTTACGTCAGTTAAAAACTAGAAAGGGTCTGCTGGAAGCAGCAGTTCCTGTTCCGCCTAGGGACAGTCCAGGTCACTTTATGTATCAGAAACATGGCATAAGCGCCATATTGTATCTAGATTTATGGGTAGAGTATACCAAACAGTTAGAAGAAAAGTATAGATGGCCCGTATCGGGTACATGGGATGCCGAATGTATCATGCGAGTAGAAGAAGCATTATGGAAAAAGAAAGCCAGACAGTCACAGAAAGATGCCATCGAGTTATGGCGCAAGGAAGCTCATAGAAGAACGGAAAAGGAAGTCAGAAAGTCAGAGTTAAGTAGAGAATCCCAGGAACGAGCCCAAGAAAGAGAATTAATCGAGATAGGTGAACAAGTCAAAGTCGAACAGTCAGACAGACAGAGGCATGCCCTTATTAAGGGTATGTATCCTCTCCTTGCCGAAGGCTTGCCAAAAGCGACCCCAGAGGCACCCAGTAATTTCCCGCCACCATTAGTTCCGACCAAGCTACGTCACCAACCGACCGCAGCTGATATTTTTATTTCGTCCTATTTGGACGACACAGTTCCAGAATATGCAAATCCAGTTCGCGCTCCACCTGTCCCTGTAAATCAGGCACTTCCCGTTCCTCCAGACACCGGAGTACCTGTTACGGTACCCCCGGGTCAGCCTGCCATACAAGTTCAGCCCACGTTACAATTACCGACCCTGCAAGCACGAAGAATGTCAGTCGACGATTCTAGTATAGGGGCCGCAGGAGGAGGTCCTCCTCAAACCCCGCCGCCACACAAGCGTTTATCAGCACTCGAATTACATGCTCAAGCATCACAGCGTACTCCAAAAAGCAATAAGTCTGTTACAGAAATCAGACAAGCCCTTGCCGAATGTGTCTATGACACAGTCCCAGGCGAGTATAATATGGTTTTATATTCCGTACGCGTAAGAAGGGTGACCGAGTATCTAGTCACCTTACCAAATATGAAAGAAGATCTAGACAGAATATATCGTTTCATCCGTACAGGGGATGATCCAGAAAGTATTGGCGAAATTATGTCTCAAAGGAAAGCCGAGATTCAGCTCATGATATTAAAGTTCCTGATCAATTGCTTAATAAGAGAACAAGATTACCCGTCTAAAGATCCCGCCGAAATGAGAATTCTAACAAGGTGGAGTGATAATATAGCCGAGGGTAAGCACAAGACCATTAGTGCCATGGAAAGTATGTACAAGAAAATTCGTAAAGAAATAATAAGGTTACACGAACAGCGTAAAGCAGCACAAGTAAGCGAGAAAGAAAGTATCTCTGATCCTGAAGAGGAAGACGAGAATCCCGCCAGAATAGCGTATGTAGGAAAATCCAGATTTCCAGATCGCCATTTACGTCCAGAACCTAAGTCTATTTTTCATCATCTAGCACCAGAACAAGGTTCCCTAGAACAAGTATTTCAAGCTACCGATCACATCCTGAAATCACGAGTCGGTTACAGTGAATTAAGTACCATGCATGAACAAGAACTAGCCCGATCAGCAGTCCGATGGATTACTGATTCTACCACTTTTCCAGACGAAATAGTGGCACAAATGTTTCTGAAATTGCCCCCAGCCGAGCAACGACTGGTGGGTATGTATATGATCCAGCACCTCATTACTCAGTATGAGGGTCAACATTCTGATCCAGGCCCGTTACATGATATCCTGAACGAGTTACTCCAGTACAGATGGAGAGGTCTAGGTACCGATTTAATTAGTGCCATTCTAGAACAGCGCCACAAGTATAGAACGTTCCTGAACCCGCATTTTGTTCATGTCTCACCCCCAGAAAGTAAACCATTCTACATAGACGGACAGAATCCGTTACGAGAAGTCCACCCAGTCCAAGGGGCGGGTGGCGTAATGCAACGAGTGTTTGTATACACTCCGATATCAAAGATGGAACTTCTTGAAATGAAGAAATTAATCCCCTGTCACGACAAAGATCCAGCGGGGTTCCATAGAGAATTAAAGGACATGCTCCGTATGGGAGAATACACTTACCCAGACATCATTAAAATGTTAAAGGTCCTGCTACCCGCAGGGGTGTATGAAAAGTTAAAGGAAAAAGAATGGGAGGTGGGAGAGAAAAAGATCGATTGGACAGCTCTAGAAGCTGAAGACAAGGCACGAGTACCAGGTACCGGTCTTGGAGATAAATGTAAAGAATTACCAGAATTATTGATTCAAGTTTTACCCAGATTATTGACAACTAGGAAAGAAGACTGGGATGCAATCTCAGCCTGTAAACAGAAACAAGATGAGGATATTAGTGATTTTTATTCTAGATTTGAGAAATGTTTCAGTATTAACAGTGGTCTCAAGACAAGTAGTGAGTCATACCCTCATCTTTTCGTTACCAAATTAGTCGAGAATTCAAGTCCACAAATTAAAAACCGAGTTTTGAAAGTCGAAAGCACCTGGCAAGCAAATACTCCGTCCCAGATGCTCCAGATGCTCCAGTACCACCAGAATAGAATCAGAGAAGAGCAAGAACACGAAAGAAAACGTATGAAAGACACGAAAATGAAAGTGCTACTTGCACAGTCTATTCCTCAAGACAGTCAGAAGAGAGGTCCGAATCAAGCCAGTCACCCTGCGGCTCCCGTTAAAGGGAACTGCAATTATTGTAAACAGCCAGGTCATTTTATAAACGAGTGTGCAGTTCTGAAACACAACATAGCTACTGGTAAGACTAAAGAAAGACCACGTCCGCCGAGACAAGAACAAGTTTCACAGACTCCTCAGTCACAGAATGCACTACAGACAGTTACAGTACCGCAGCCCATTGCTGCAACACAGCATGTTACATCACAGATGTACCAGTATGCACAGCCCGAGTATCCAGAGTATCAGTCATATTCATGAAACAGCCTAGAGAGGGAGGTAGGCTTGCCTCTCATCGAGATACCTGTAGACCAAGAAGGTCCCTATGTTCATAGTCAAGTATTAGGGAAAGACAGAAAGTTTTTGATCGATACAGGGGCAAGTAGGACCACAATTAGTCACGCCGAAGTTCCAGGGGCTCCGCTCTCAGGCTCAAGAAATGTTTCCCTTGGATTTTCAGGAAAACCCATAGTTAATGAGATATCAAAGCCAGTTACTCTAGAAGTAGGTCCATTGTCCCGTACTACTGATCTGTTACTTACTAAGTCATGTCCAGAAAATCTATTAGGCATTAAGACATTGAAAGAATTAGGTGCAGTTATTTGCTGTTCCCCAGAGGGAATACGTCTGTTCCTACGTGACTTCAAGGGTCACTATGTATTACGAGATTTTGATTCAAGATTGTCTAATGTTCCGCAGCATTTATGGGCGCAAGGTCCAACTGATGTAGGTTACATGCAAATCACACCCTATCGTGTGACTCTCAAACCAGGTGTAGTGTTACCACGAATCAGGCAGTACAGATTGCCACCTGAGGCTGTAGCAGCCTTATCCAAAATTATTGACGAGCTCATGGCTCAAGGAGTAGTTGTAGAAACTGACTCCAATGTATGCAATTCTCCGATCATTCCAGTCATGAAACGTACTGATCCAAATGCACCCCCAGTATATCGATTAGTGATTGATTTACGAGAGCTTAATAAATGTATTATTCCTCAGTACCCAGTTGTTCCAGACATTTCTTCCCTGTTAACAGCCATTGATTCCGAAGCCATGTTTTTCACTGTTATTGACCTCAAGAATGCATTTTTTAGTGTTCCAATTCATCCAGATAGCCAGTTTCTTTTCGGATTTTGTTTAAATGGAAGGAGCTATATGTTTACACGCGCTCCTCAAGGTTTCACAGAAAGCCCTAGTATTTACAGTCAAGCACTCAAGAGACAACTAGACAACATTCACATGCCAACTGACACTGCCCTGCTCCAGTATGTCGATGATCTACTGATCACAGCCCGTTCTGAACGTGCTTGCGAGCGAGCATCACTTACAGTTCTGTATTTTCTAGCCGAGATGGGGCACAAGGTGTCACCTTCGAAGCTTCAATTCTGTGTCCAGCAAGTGGTATACTTAGGACACTTGCTGTCCAAGAGGGGTAGGCAGTTGACACCCGACCGTATCCAGTTAATAGCGAGTCTTCCCCAGCCCAGAACCCAGAAGGAGGTACGTGCCTTTATCGGCCTTACTTCTTATTGTAGACAATGGATTCCCCAGTATGCATTCCTAGCCAAGCCACTGATACAGTTAACGACACAGGAGGCAGCCGTATCGACTGTCCTCCCTTGGACATCTGACCATACACTTAGTTTCAACGAGTTAAAGAAAGCCCTATGTCAAGCTCCAGTTCTAGCTACACCGAACTACAGTAAGCCTTTTACACTTTTCGTTACAGAACGGGAAGGTACAGCATTATCTGTCCTCACACAAGATCAAGCAGGTCAATACAAGCCCTGTGCTTATTTTTCTAGCACATTAGATCCAGTCGCCCAGGCGTTGCCTGCGTGCCTCAAGTCAGTTGCAGCCACAGCACTAGCTATCAGACAAAGTGATTCTATAGTTTTAGGACATTCCCTGACAGTACAAGTTCCACATTCAGTAGAAGTTCTTTTAAACCGAACACAAACTCAGCACTTGACAATTGCACGTTTAACAGGTTATGAATTGACACTGTTCCAGCCACACATAGAAATTAGACGCTGCAACGTCCTGAATCCTGCTACACTGTTACCATCAGCTAGTTCAAATCCAGACACACATGATTGTGTGGAAGTAGTTAACATTACGACAAAGCCAAGACAAGATCTGACAGATATTCCGTTACCAGATCCTGACCTGACACTTTATGTGGATGGTTCATGTATGAGAACTAGTACAGGAGAACTAGTCGCCGCGTATGCAGTGACTACTGACACTGAAGTTATTGAAACACACCGTATTGATACTCTGTCCGCTCAAGCAGCAGAGCTAGTCGCTCTGACACAAGCCTGTATACATGCCAAGAACCTGAAGGTTAATGTTTACACAGATTCACGTTACGCATTCGGAGTTGTACACGACTTCGGAGTACTCTGGCAGGAGAGAGGTTTTATGACTTCTCATGGAACCAAGATTCAGCATGGTCTCCTTATTCAAGCCCTGTTAGATGCCATACATTTACCGACATCTATTGCTATCATGAAGTGCAAAGCACATACGAAAGTCACTGACATTATTTCCCAAGGTAATGATTTAGCAGACCGCACAGCCAAGCTTACAGCACAGACTCCAGACATTCCAGTTAATCAGACACAGACACATACTCCAGATCCGATTACATGCATGACAGTTAAGGACCCTACTCAAGATGTCATAGATATCCAGTCACATGCTACTCCCGATGAAATCAAGAAATGGTCTGAACAAGGAGGGGTCCAGACAGATCAAGGATGGTTAGCGAAGGGTAGAGCCACATGGTTTCTCCCCGATTCTATGGTTCAAGTCATTATCAATACCGCACATAGTCCAGCACATTTGGGAGAAAAAGCTATGTTAGACAGTATCCAGAACATTTGGTTCAACAAGCATTTACGAGCTGCAGCCAAGCAGAAAGTCCGTACCTGTATGATATGTTGCCAGTTTAATCCAGGTAAAAGTGTCCCGGTGGAACAAGGTGGTTTCCAGCCCCCTGACCACCCTTTTGAGGTCCTCCAGATGGATTATATTCAAATGGAGCGATGTCGAGGTTTCAAGTATGTCCTTGTAGTTGTATGCGCCTTGTCCAGATGGACAGAAGCATATCCAGTCCCAGATTACACAGCCGCGACCACTGCCAAGCAGTTGGTTCGTGAATTCTTCCCTAGATATGGACTCCCTAGAGTCGTATATTCTGATAACGGCCAGCCATTCTCATCTGAACTCATGAAACACGTTTCCCTGTTGTTAGGGTACCAGTGGAAGTTCCATTGTGTACGCCATCCAGAAGCAGCTGGACTAGTCGAAAGGCATAATCAGACTCTGAAAATCCGTATAGCAAAAGTATGTAAAGACAAGGGTGTGGACTGGTTAGTAGCTTTGCCAGTCGCTCTGTTTTATATGCGCATGGTCGCACATTCCAGATCAGGTCTGTCCCCGTATGAGGTCGTATTCGGCCGCCCCCCTAATATGTGGGGTACTCCTAGACCCCGAAGTATTACCGATGTTTCATGTAATATGCTGACAGACTACCTAGCTTCCTTGATGTCTGCCCTCAACTCATGTCGTTCACAGGTTGCCGCCGCATTTCCAGACAATACCGAGGTGGCACCGCACGAGATCGTTCCAGGCTCCCTTGTGATGATCAGAAATTTTGACAGATCAAGTCCGCTGGAACCACGTTGGAAGGAGCCACGTCAGGTCCTCTTGACCACCCGAACTGCCGTCAAGTTGGAAGGCAGAAAGGGGTGGGTCCACCTTTCTCATGTAAAACTTTTCAAAGGATCGAAACCAGTCTTCAAAAACATTTCCAAGAACATTTCCCAGGATTCGAAGGATTGCCGGAACATTGTTTTAAAGGACTGTCCCGCACAAGACATTATTACAACCCCTCCCTTGTTAGAGAAAACTCTGCAACAGGAGTATAAGTTAAAGCTCAGGTCTAATAAGTCAGCCAGTTTGATTGTATAAGTCCTCCCCTAGGTGAAACGGTTAGACTGTTTCTGACATGTATAAAATAGACCCCCATAGTGAGAGAGTCAGTCAAAGCTCAATCAAATGTATCGTTTTTCTGAGTTTCGTATTATTCATCAGCATAATGATTTCCTGCACCAGCTATGCTTTCTATCTGTGTTTTTCAGTTCCTCATGTAAATATGTCTGCTCATGCTACAGTAGAGCACACGTTTAGTGATCTGCCTCCTCACGAATATTCATACCGCCTCGCCATGCGTAATAACACATTTATCCGTATGTTACATTATTCACACCAGACCAGCAATGCCACTAATTGTTGGGTGTGTGGTCGACTCCCCCCTTTCCAGACACCGAAGGGAGTTCTGCCACTCTTTCCTTATCCATTCTCACACAATGGTTCGTGTGGAGCATGGTCCACGTTAACGTCATCCTCAACAGATATGTCTTTTCTTAACAGTACATGTTTTCCAGACAAGCAAGGTTTCCCCCACAGAACAGGTTTAGATTTAGAAAATGAAGTATATAATTTAGGAAATTATTCGTCGAATTTCATGGTTCTGAATGTTCAGTCTGATACTACTCCAGACTCACCCGCTATTTCAGTACTACCAGTCAAAGGCGAATTATGTGTCCGTAGTTATGGTTCTGTACACATAGGTCATAGTGAATGTACTACTGTTATCCAGTATAGTGACAGTGGGAAATCTATTTTCAAAGCTTCACGTCATTCTTATTTTATTTGTGGTCAAACTGCATATGTCCGTCTGCCCCTCGATTGGGAGGGAACCTGTTACTTTGCTTTCCTACTGCCACCTGTTTTTCTAGCCCCACCTGACTATCATAGGAATTCTTTCTTAGTACACACTAGACACAAGAGAAATCTCCCGATTGTCGATTATACTGAAACTGCCGCAGAGCAATTCATTGATATAGATAAAGGTGTTTTCCCTTATTTAGGTACAGTTGTAAATAGTAAGCTTATTCGTAGGTTAACAAGAACTCTTGAAGCAGTAGTAGATGAGACTGCCTCCGCTCTAGGTAACTTAACTGAAGAGCAATCCTTTATGAGAATTGTCGTTTTACAGAATCGTCTCGTCCTTGACGTCATACTGGCGGATAGGGGCGGGGCCTGTAGAGTTCTCGGATCCAGTTGTTGTATTTTCATTCCAAATAACGCGCCGTCTGTTTATTCAGCTATAACCAGACTCCATAAAATTGCCCATCTGTTACACCAAGATCCAGGCACCTGGACATGGTCCGGTTGGTTCTGGAATATAATTTCCGCATGGGGTTGGAAAGTCCTGTCCTTTTTAGGTATTGCAGTAGCGATCATATTTAGCTGCTGCCTCTGTATACAATGTGGCCCTGCGATTTGCAGCATGTGTGCTACCTCTTGTATTCCCAGTCCCAAGCCCTGTTCTAAATCCCGTTCCAAGACAATTCGAGACGAGCAAATGGTACTGTATGAAATGATAGACGGTATCATGAATATTGATGTTTCCTGATGGAAACGTAGTGACAAGGAGGGAATGTGGAAAAGTAAATTTTGCCATGTTCTGTGTCCCTACGCTTCATCCATCATATGTTATGTGTGCATGACCAATATGCATATGTTATTCCCCATGCCTGATTAAAGACGCAATTACAGTTGTGTCCACCTCTGGTATGTTAGTTTCCAATCCTCGTGAATACTACGAATATCAGGCCTATGTAAGTAATGTTGCCACGTTTCTCAGTGTGCACGTTATTCAATTATAAAGTCCCCGTTTCCAGGCCTCAAAAGGGCCCGGACCACAGATTCAGCTCCTGTCTCCTGAAAGCCTCGCTAAGGAGCGATACAGCCCCCACCTGTATCCTCGATCCTTCACTTACTTCCTGCCTTGCAGTGCCCGGTGCACCCCGGCTCTGCCTCTGAGTCTGCCAAAAGTATGTTATAGTTCCAGTTATCAGTTCAGTCCTCCTCCTCTGCATTCCTAAGCTACTGAACTGCATCAATAGTTTCCGTCATTGTCTAGCCTTCTCGTCTCCACGTTAGAGAAATACTGTATTTAATGGTCATTTAGTATTCTTCATCACGCACTACATGTAGAATAACGCATGGTCCAGTCTTAGAATCAAGTTAGCTTTTCCCCTCATGACTTCTAGTTTATATCAACATGTTCCCTAAACAGTAGATACCAGATAGGGTTTAGGTACATGTCGCTCCGACCCTTCAGACTCTAGTCTCTGCTCCTAGCACAGAGTTCGTAGCCCCCAGCTTCTCCTAGTAACACGTCATTGCCAGTTCTCGCGCACCATTAGGTTAGAGGTCCCGGCTCCTTAGGTAGCCCCCTCCAATGTTTCCGCCCATTCATGACATATTCTGTTACGTTTTCCATCACATGTCTAAGTAAACTCCCAGTTACACCTCTTATTTCTCTTATCTCTCGCGACTGCTACGCGTCACGCCTTCTACTCCACCTACTGTTACGCCCACTGCAATGTAATGCTATGTGTTTGCGCTATGTATATAAGTCAATGTTTTGTTATTAAATGTTAGCGCGCTCATCCCAGACCCAGCCCCGGCAGCTGCCGGGCCTTATTGTCCTATTCCTATGCAGGTTGTCCTGATCCTGTCCTTATGCTGTAATAAACCTGCAGAAACTCCTACTACCTCGAATCTTGACTCTTATTTATTGAGCTATCTGTTATGCTATAAGTCTAGTCAAAAATAGGGTATTATTTATTTATTTACCACAATTTCACGATTTCGCGATTCCGCGGTTTGCCGCGAAATCGGCACTTTTGTAGAAATCGCGCGGCATTTTTACAAAAGCCGCTATATCCTGGGGGGTCTGCTTTAGGAACGTTTAAAGCAGAAGAAATCGATTAAATCAATGTTAATGCCGGGGCTGACAAAGTGCTTCTCTGCCTGTGCGAGATGACTGACTTTCTTTAGTCCCCTGTGAACCATTGAGACGCGCATGTTCCACTTAGTGTACAGGAAAATGTGCACGTTATGCGGGCTATAAAATGCGTGAAAAAATACACCCTCTGCAGCAGGAAAGCGACGTTTTCGGATACCTTATTATCTGCAGTCAGACTTCAGTGTACAGCACTTCCCTAAACAAAAGCGGAGTCCAAATAGCCCGAGAGACATGTAAAATATATAAATATTAGTAAATATTTAAAAATAGTTGCAAATTGCCGTCAATACACACATTACTTTTCATTCTCTCATCTTCAGATACCATGATCAACTCCCTCGCCCTTCTTCCTGAAAATTCTCCTCCCATCTACTATGTTCACCCATACTGCTGCTGTAGAACTTAATTTAAAAAAAAATAAAAAAAAAAAAAAATTTAAAAAAAAAATAAATTTAAAAGAACAACACTTAAATCAATCAGTCAGGGGGACTTCTACAACGTTATCCCATTTTCGTGGCAGGCAAAGGGCAAATCCTAGTTCATGATATTAGGGGTTGTCAGTCTTAGAATTTCCCAATAGGAAAAGTGGTGTACTAATCTAAAAAAAAAAAGTGGCCGGACATGGAATGGGTTGTGGAGTGTGGTGGAATATCAGAATTACAATGGCGGGAAAGAGGTTGTTGTTGCCAGTACGAACTGTGCTTTCATTTCCTCATCACTTCTCAGTATGACGAGTGTCTCTGCCACATTTTCCGTGCCTTCTTCTCCTGTCCGTGTGCCACGGCTGGCATTGGCACGGGCCGGCTTCTCCCTGCATCGCCAGTATTTAATGTCCCACAAGCAGTACATACAAGAAAGAAACGTTTTAAAATGTTTTCTAGATACCTTCTCGATCCCTGAATGATAATTAAAGTTAACAAAGACAGAGCATGGTGAACACATGGACAGTATTTTACGTTGGCAAAGGTGGCAAACCCAGCAACACCGGTGGCGGCTGCTCCACACCCCCCCCCCTCTCCGGTGGCACCTTCGGGTGTGTCTCCTACTGCCAAGCCCTGCTGTGCAACTTCGATAAAAGCTGGTGCTGCTGCTCGCTCGCAGCTGCAGAACTGGCGCCCAGAGTCCTTCGCAGTACACCGTCACCCACCCTTTTATTTATTTTAATTTATTTTAAAAGTTTCATATAGCGCTAGCTTGACCCGTAGGTATCAGAGCGCTTTAATTACACTACTTCACTTCCAGCAGGATCTCGGAACTGAAGTGTTCTGTTAGGACATGCGGTAGTTCTGCATTGCAACTGAGGCGCACATGTCCAAAACTACAAACTTGAAAAAGAAAACATTTCCACATATGTTTCGTTCTTCTGCGCGCAGAGAATGTGTAACCTCCTGATAAAGCACTTCTTTATAAAAATGCGCATCTCCCGGCTCCAACATTAAAACAGATGCCTTATTTTCTTGAAAGCGTAACACATGAAATAAGAATACCGTGCTGTGCAGCCCCGAGGTTCAGCCGGCAGTTGTACAAAATCGGATGAATTTAATTCTCCTTATTTAATGCGACCCAATATAATTGCATCCTAGACGCTTGCAATTACAGGCCGGAATTTTCTGCAGGGGGCGCATTGAGAGATATGTTAACTGTACTGCTGAGGGCTTATCATTATTTACCCTTTTGGCATTCTGCTAATCTCCGATCTATGCCCTGCTTGACAGCTACTCACTCTCCACGCTATTGAGCCCTTTGTTGTAGGAAAAATGGCCAAATAAAATGCCGCAAAATTGCCGCTAAATTTCCATATTTGTGCCGCTAAATTTCCATATTTGTGCCGCTAAATTTCCATTTTTGTGCTGCTAAATTTCCATATTTGTGCTGCTAAATGTCCATATTTGTGCTGCTAAATTTCCATTTTTGTGGCGCTAAATTTGCTAATCCATGCCGCTATATCCTGGGGGATCTGTATAGACAGTAAACACTTTGTTTCCTGTCTGCAATTATGTGTGAAAATCTGTAAAAACGGAAAACCGGGAGCCTTGCTTATGATGTCTGTTGGTGCTCCCTCTAGCAATAGTATCGGATGCCAATGCTCTCCGAGACTACCTCATTTGTGGTTACTAGTGTGTTTCGCAACAACTCTGGCAAAATACACGCAGGAAAGAGAAACAGGCAGTCATGTTCAGAAATCAACGTGGATACAATGGCTTTGGGCAAAGGAAGGGAAAGTCAGAAATTGCCTTTTGCCCTTCTAGAGATGGGAGATGATTGTTTTTAATGTTTTGAAATTGCAGGATGGAATGGCTGGCTGTGGTGATTGGAGGAAGAGCTTTGCAATGGGGGTGGGGAAAAGGAGAAAGAAGGCCGAGAAGTTTGCTAAAACTGCAACAAAACAAACAAGCATTGGCATAGCCAATAGGTCTCGCTTTAGGGACCTTATAAGTATTTAGTTATGCAGCACAATATCCTTGGTGCAACAATATCAACCATTGCATGGCTAAACACATAAGGTTCCAAAGGCGAGACCAATTGGCTATGCCAATGCTTGTTTTAAAAATGTATCGGCTCTAGTAGCCAGCCATCCCCTCCCCATTAACTGGTCCGACCACTATTTGGTGTCATTGACACTACAGGGAATAGGCCCTTTTCTAGAGGCTCCTCAGAAATCCATTTTAAAACGCCCCTGGCACAAGTTGGATGTCGTTCGCTTCCGTGACCTCCTCCTTACTCAAAGGCCGAACCTCCCTAACAACCCGGATAGGGCCAACAGTATTCTGTCAGACTGGCTCTCACATATACTCGACACTCTGATCCCTGCTAAGATGTCCCACAGCCGTAGAACACAATCTAGCCCTTGGTTTAATGACGAACTAGTTCAGGCTAGGAGGGTGTGCTAAGCCCTGTAACGGGCCTGGAGAAGGCAGTATGACCCTATCTTGAAATTACAATATCGAGCAGCCATTAAACAATACCACAAGTCTATCTTGTAGGTGAGAGCAGATTTTTTGAGGAGAAAATTAAAAACAGCAGTAATCCCACCAAATATATATTCCCATTATTTAAGGATCTTATAACCTCGGGGCAACCTATTTCATCGTCTCTTACTTCCAACGACCAATGTGAGATCCTTGCGGCCTTTTTTATTAAAAAGGTCGACGATATCCACAAAACTATTTCTCACAGTGCCCCCAATAGGTCGACCTATCCCCTCGGCCACTACCGGCCCATCTCTTTCCGCCTTTCCTGTGGCTCATCTGTAACAAACTCAAATCTGGATCTCTGGCTGATCCCCTTAAACCCGACCAATGTAAGATTTTTTTACCATAGTTGTCATCTGTGTTCTGTGATCTTGTAAATCTGTCCCTATCCTCTGCCGTGGCCCCCGTTGCCTGGAAACATGCTAAAGTGACCCCTCTTCTTAAAAAAACCCACACTGGATGACTCCAAGCCAGCAAGCCTCCGTCCTATGTCCCTCCTCCCTTTGACAGCCAAAATCACCAAAGCCCACATTAATACCATCCTTTCCAGCTACATTGACCCTAACAACTTGCTGGACCACTCTCGGAATGGCTTCCGCCCGCGTCGTAGTACGGAATCTGCTCTTCTGGCGGTCACGGAACAGCTGCGTCATTCGCTGGAATCTGGAGGCACTTCGGATCCGATTCTTTAGGACTTAGCAGCCTGATTCATCAACGGGCCGTTTTGCGAGCCCCTAATAGCGAATCATAGCGAATCGCTATTAAGGACTCGCAAAACGGTATTCATGTAGGAATTGATAAATAAATAGCGATTCCTACACATTCCTTATTTGTGAGTAGCAAATTGCTAATCGCAAATAAGGAATAACTCCCCATTCATTCCTATGGGCCAAAAGGCCCATAGGAATGAATGGGGAGTATTCCTTATTTGCGATTAGCAATTTGCTACTCGCAAATAAGATAGCGATTTAAAGGGTGCCAGGGGTGTCCAAAGGACACCCTGTAGCACCCCTTAAATGCAAATTGAAACTGGTGTTGCGCACACACATGTCCAAAGGACATGTGTGTGTGCAACATGCAACTTAGAAAAATGCTTTTAAAAGCATTTTTCTAAGTTTTTGCTATTTACCGAGAGGTCTGACCTCTCGG
The DNA here is from genome assembly GCF_964261635.1 of Lissotriton helveticus. Taxonomy (NCBI): domain Eukaryota; kingdom Metazoa; phylum Chordata; class Amphibia; order Caudata; family Salamandridae; genus Lissotriton; species Lissotriton helveticus. Next base: position 8,793,035 of record NC_136071.1, read on the forward strand.
TAAATAGCGGCCCGAAATTGCGAATTAGCAATTTAAAAATGGTTGATGAATTGCATTTAAGGAATCTCAAATAGAGATTCCTTAAATGTAATTTCTCGCAATTTAGCGAATTAGCAATTACCGAATTTTGCATTTGGGATGATGAATCCCAAATGCAAAAATTGCGCTCGCAATGGGCCAGATTCTCAGAATCTGGCCCTTTGCGAGCGCAATTCGGCTTGATGAATCAGGCTGTAAGTGCTGTATTTGACACTGTGTCCCACCAGATTCTTTTGCAGTGCCTGGAGGACTTAGGCATCTGTGGCCCGGCCTTGAGGTGGCTCTCTTCGTTTCTCTCGGAAAGATCCTTTCAAGTGATGGCCCCCCCTTTCTGCTCTCCGACGCACAGTGTGCGCCAAGGGGTTCCGCGGGGCTCCGCCCTTAGTCCGACCCTTTTTAACATCTCCATTTGAACTTTGGCAGCTGTGGCAAAAGATAGGGGTTTGACTCTCTTATGCGGACGACACACAGCTAGTGATCGCCCTACCCGACAACCCAGCACGAGACGCCTCTAAGTTCAAAGAGGATTTAACAGCGGTCACGGATTGGATGACATCGAATTGCCTCCAACTTGACGCCACCAAATCAGAAATCCCGCTGGCGGGTAAAAACACTCATTTGTGGAGTGAGCAATGGTGGCCTTCCGCCCTCGGTTCCCCACCTTTACCCAAGCAGGCGGTTAAAAATCTAGGCGTCTGGCTCAACTCGGCTCTCTCCTTACAGCCCCAAACCAAGGCTGTGGCAGAAGTTTGCTTCGGGCTCCTTCGTAGTCTTAAATCTTTGAGGCTGATACCCGGCAGGTTATCATCCAGGCCACCATACTATCTAGATTGGATTATGCCAGTGCTCTGTAGTTAGGGGTTAACAGAGCAGAGATACAGAGCATCCAAAGAATACAGAAGGCTGGATTCCGACTACTGTTTGGGCTCCCCAGGACCGGTCACACCTCGGAGTTCAACAATAGACTTCATTGGCTTCCAGTGGAGAAGCATGTTCTTTTTAAAGCGCTAATTTGCCCACCGTATACTTAACCCTGAATCCCCTGAAATCCTTGCAAACCTTCTCATACCTTATCCTCTTCGGTGCTCATGACGAGACCAGCTTGTCATGAGTCACGGTGGAGCTGTGCTCATGACGAGGTCATAATGGCGCCGCTCCGCCCATGCGCAATTGATTCCCCGCCTGTGCCGGCAAATTAAACAGTGGGCGGGGTTGTGACGAGACCAGCTCGTCATGAGCACAGCTCCACCGCGACGAGCTGGTCGTGTCACAAGCACCGCCGCGCTCCCCCCCGCTCCCCCCGCCAGGGCCGGAGGACGCTCCTTTCGAGCTTTTCCCGGTCCACCACTGAGCATTCAGATTGTGTGGAGGGATCGATCGCCATCACCAGAAGTGTCCCCCTCACAGTGCTGGTGTCAATGGAGGAGTGCAGTCTAGCAGCTGACCTACCGCAACTTTAAAAACACATGCCTCTCCCAACGCGCGGCGGACGCGAGTGGCAGACGCGCGCAGCGGGCGCACCTCCGGCGGGCCAAAGGCAAGCCCGTCTGCGCCCATCTGTGCCTTGACCGGGCCTAGGGCCAGTCCCCCTGTCCCTGTAACACCGACAAGAGGCAGAAATTTATTCTTTTACACTAGTTCCCAGCTCATGGACTTCAACAACACTACGAACACTCATCACGGCCCCCGCTTCAGCCTGGACTCAGTTGCCAGTAAGCCATCCTCCATTTGCCCCATTTTCTCGTTCAAACTGGTTTTACCCACTATATCCCCATTCTCCAGCTCTCACCCCCCCACCCTCTGACCCAGAACACATCTATTCCGCCCTCATAAAAGCTCGTCCCCTTCCCAAACATAATTCGGAAGTTCGCGAATTATTGACCAACCACAACATACACCTCCTATTCATAACTGAAACTTGGGGTGACCCTTCCTCTGGACCCGACTTCTGCGCTGCCACTCCTGATGGATACTGCGTACTCAGACAAGACAGAACTTTTGAAGGAGGGTGGGGGGTTAGCGATTATTTATCGAGACAAATTCCTTGCCAAAATAATTACAATCAGCTCACCGGCCCGCGAAGCCCTACCCTTCCCTATTATGCTCTCAAACACCCGATCGTTCAAAGGAACTCTCCTCTTTCGCCCTCCTGGCTCCCGAGCTGATTTTCTCACAGCTCTAGGCAGCTTGATAGAGCCGGTGGCAGGAGCCCCCGACTTCACCATTTTAATTTTTACCTAGAATCCCCACATGACAAGGACTCTTCCTCCCTTACAACAGACCTACTATCAGCGGGTCTACGAAAGCTAGTTACAAATGTAAATGTAAATGTAAATGTGTGTTGGACTTGTAAAGCGCACAGCTGCCCGTAAGCGTCCCGGCGCTGGAGACCGCTGGGGAACCCGTCCTGGCTATCCCTGTGAGATGGTCCCTTCTGGGTATCTCCAGGGTGAAACCAGGCATCCCCGGCATCTGTGGGGGGCCGTTGTAGAGATGAGGCAAGCTTAATGCCCAGAGTTGCCGAGTGTGTTCCCTGGTTAGAGTAGGCACCGAGGCGAGAATTGTCGAGTCCGCTGACCCTGGTTCACGAGCCTGCCGCGTCAGGAATTGAACCCTGGTCCCGGGCCGTTCTCTGCTTCCGGGTCTGCCGCCTCTAACCAGTGAGCCACACCACTCCACCGGGTGGGTCATACACTTGATGGTCTCTTCACCAACAATAGCAACATCTCCCTATCTACTGTCATCCCGCTGACCTGGACAGACCATTCCGCAGTAACTTTCACTGTTCAGATCATAAAAACGAACCGCTCGCACACTGGCCCCCGCGGTCCCAAACAGATTTGGGCCTGGAGGAACGTTGACACCTATCTTCTACAAACAACCCTCTCCGCCACTCAACACGACCTCACATTAGACCCCGAACTAGCTTCCATTAACTACTCACACTGGCTAAACAACGCCTTTAGCACCTTAGCACCTCTTAAGTATGTTTCCCCTAACCGAAGCGCTCCCTCCGCCCCCTGGTTCTCAGAGGCTCTCGGACTCTAAAACTCATCCCGGACTCCATAGCCCTACCCTCTCCAATATTTGCAACTCGATGTTCCAAACAGGCTCCTACCCTTCAGTCTGGAAAAAGGCCATCATCAAGCCCTTACTCAAAAAATCCAACCTCGATCCCCTAGAATCTAAAAACTACAGACCCATCGCATGCCTCCCATTTCCGTCAAAAATCTTCGAAAAAACTATGAACATTCAACTGTCTCAATTCATTGACCGCAACAATCTTCTGGATGACACCCAATTTGGGTTTAGGAAGGGCGTGGATTCTGTGTAGGATTTTGGGTTGTTCAAGAAGTTGTGGCACCTGTGCTTGTAGCGGTAAGTATAGGTGAAGACACAAAAAATATATGAACGGTGCTACAATAAACCTCTGCAGTGGTTGGAAGGAGCCCAACCAAGTAGATACAACACAAGTCCTGTGCACTTGTTATAACGAGTTAATCATATAGGTATTACTTAGAATATATACAGTCAGTTAAACTCGGCGACTTCTACTCCCCGGTATTCACTCTCCCCTGTGGTGTGCCCCAAGGATCCTCCCTAAGTCCGACCTTATTTAACACCTACGTGTCGAACTTGGTCAGGGTCATTAAAGCACATGGGATGAGACTAACCTCGTATGCCGAAGACACCCAACTGGTGCTGGCAGTACACTACGATGGACTAGCAGTGGCAGCCAGCGTCCAGGAGGGAATGCTAGCCATCAGCCCCTGGGTGGCTCTCAACTGCCTAAAGATGGATTCCGATAAAACGGAAGTAATGGCTTTCGGCAGTCTATCCCCTAGTTGGTCCCCCACCTGGTGGCCAACCGATTTGGGATCTCCTCCAGTACCCGTCACAAAGGTCAGGAATCTGGGCGCAATGTTTGATGACAAACTTTCATTCATCCACCATGCGAAGGCGGTCGTTTCCTCATCCTACTACACCCTTAAAATGACACGGAAACTTCTACCATTCCTCCCCCCCCCCAGTGCTGGAAAAACCCTCATCTGCACACTGATTATGTCGAAAGTCGACTATTGCAACGGATTCCTCCTAAATGCCCAGTAGAAAGTCCTGAACAAAATGCAGCTAGTTCAGAACTCAACCGCCAGAATTTTGTCCAGCACCCCCAAGTTCAAATCAATCTCTCCAGTCATACGTCAACTTCACTGGTTACCGATTAGAAGTCAAAGTTAAAGCACTTTGCATCGCATACAAAGCGATCAACAACTCTGGGCCTGAATTGCTAAAAAAAGTACTCTGCCCCTACACCCCCAACAGACCCCTGCGCTCATCCTCAGCCCATCTTCTTACCGTTCCCTGCACAAAGAAAACATCACGGGGAGACAGACGACTCACAGTGGCTTCAGCTAGAGTCTAAGGGGGAGGGAGTTCCATAGTCTAGATGCTAGACTATGGAACTCTCTCCACCTTGACATCAAAACCAGGTGAAGTCACTCAGTGCATGCTCTGTCCTTTAGGAAGCTAGTAAAAACCTGGCTCTTTAACCAGTAGTCACCCATCTTAACTGCTCTTCCATTCGCTCCACAGCGCCGAGACACCCCAGGGTATTGGCGCGCTATATAAATTGCATAAATAAATAAATAGCTTCCAAACTCTGAAACTCCCTTCTGGTGAACATCAGAAGCATTCACGATCGAGCTGCTTTCTGTAAGGCTATACAAACTCATCTGTTTCTAAATAATTGGCTGCGGTGTTTACTTGGACCTGTCTCCTATCTTCTTAGTGCCAATATCGGCCCAGCCCCAGACCTTTCATCATACAACACAACACTCCACCAATAACCGACACAACACAAGTTTGATGGCGAAAAGTTGTTGCAGTTTTATTAGCATATACATTATGCTCATGTTGGGTTATCTTACGGGTCGATCCAGAGCAGGCCGCCTCTCGCGACCCGCCCACCTGATGAGCCATAACCCCCCCGGGGTGTTAACCGCGGGGGCGTTGTCAGTTTGTGGGGTAAGGCTAACCCCTCCCCTCGGCGGACCTCTATTCCGCCCCTTGCCCACGCCCCCCCCACCTCGGGGGGCGGAGCGTTGTGGCAACCCCCGGTTGCTCAGGTCTACAACCGCCCGAAGGACTAACGGGGAGCCGTCACTCCTCCAGTGTCCAACCCAGCATGGACCTCCCTGGGGATAATTCTGCTCTCGCACCCACCGGTGCTCCTGTAGAGGGTACCCCTCTGTACCCTTCTGCATTGGATCGCCCTGTAACTCCGCCTGCAACACAAAGACAGTAATATTAATAGCAAACCCCCCCCCCCACTTACTGCCCGAAAGCAGGGTAAGCGGAAGGGAGGGAAAAGGCAACGGGCAGTCACCTGCTCAGGGTCCCAGCCGGGGGGGCGAGGGTCAGCGCAAACAGCGGCCAACGCACAAAGAGGGCGCTTGACCCTCCCCTGGGCTATATAGACACCCCTCCCCTCAAGACACAGGAAGTGGCATCATGGGGGGACCAAGATCCCCCCCAACCACTAGACCGCTCAGGGTCTGTGCCATCCTATGGCACTAAGGGTGGCCGCCCTCGTAGGTGGCCACCTTTGGTGTCCCGGGGCAGCCAATCAATCTGAGCTTAGCGCTGGGCGCCTCTTGGCCGGGGCAGCCATGCGATCTATCAAAGTTATAACATAACACAGACGTCCGCAGTGATTGCATGAACCAGCTGAGCTTTCATAAGGTGGGCACTGTGCTTAAATGGTTTGCATCCTTCCTCTCTGACAGATCCCAAATGATCAAAATAGCGAACAGTCTCTATTCTCCTGTGGCGGTAGGTCAGGGTGTTCCTCAAGGCTCTATACTTGCACCCACATTGTTCAATCTCTACTTAGAACCACTGGGAAACCTCCTAAGCAAATCCGGGATCCACTATCATCTCTATGCGGACGACACTCAACTCTACCTCAAGGTTGCCTCCACCCATGATCTCTCTGTCCTAAGCTCTACCCTCGACTCCATTCAAAACTGGATGTCAACTCATCAACTAATTCTGAATCCCTCCAAAACTGAATTCCTCCTCTTCTCCTCCTCACTCTCTCCTCCCCCGGTTCAATCATGGATGGATCAGCTGAATCTACTCAACACTAAACCCATCATTGTCGACAGCGCAAAATCCCTTGGTGTCATTCTAGACAAAAAACTCAATCTAACCCCCCACATCAATTCTATTGCAAAATCTGCTCGTTACCAACTGCGCCTTCTTTGGGGAATCAGACGCTTCTTCCCGGAACAGGACCTTATAACCCTGGTGCAATCGCTGGTCCTCTCCAGACTAGACTACTGCAATTCTCTTCTTACTGGCCTCCCCAAATCCCACCTGTCCCCACTTAAGTCTGTTTTCCATTTAGCAGCTCGCTTTATTTATGGGGCCAAAAGAAGCGACCACATCACACCGATGTTATCCACCCTTCGCTGGCTTCCCATCGAGCCTAGAGCTATCTACAAGACCGCTTGTATCACCCACAAAGCATTGCACTCCTCCTCTCCGCGCCACCTGGCGAATAAACTGAAACTCTCTGGAGGCTCGAGACCATCACGCAATGCGGAGAATCTTCTACTTGAACCTCCCACGTTCAAGAAGGAGAGAACAATGGCCCAATCCTTTTCAGGCAACGCAGTGAGAATCTGGAACTCTTTCCCGCCTCAGCTCCGGACCACCGCCTCCTCCCAGGCTTTCAAAAGGGACCTCAAAGTTCTCCTCCTCCAAAGACACCTCCAAAAGTGACTCACGTCCTCTTGTTATCTGGAGGAAGACTTCCCACTACTGTTATTTTCCACGACCATGGAAGTGCCTTCCCAGGGTATTCCTGGGGTTGGAGTGTCTGCCTCTTTGGAGTTTTTCCATGTACTGGTGTTCGGTGCCCTTTTGCAACATGCACACACCACTCTGCCCTTGTAACACACGGCTGCTACCTCTCACATGTCTTTGCCTTTGATACTTGCACAAGTGCCACCTTGCCCACGTAACGCTTGTTCCTGTGCCTGAGTGTCTAGCACCTTTTGCAGTATTACACCTCAAATGATACTTTGTTCTCTCTTGTAACTGCACACTTGTCACTTTTTTCTTCCTGTGCACTTTTTACTACCTCATGTATTCAGTTTGCTCACAATTGTCATTATTACCTTTACTACCTCATGTATTTTTGGCTGCTCACAATTTTTAATACCTCATGTATATTGTTTGATTACAAATGTCACTATTACCTTATGTAACGTAACGTATGCTTTTGTAAGATTTCTCATTATGTTCCATTTCTGTTCCTTTTGTGAAGCGCTCTGACGCCTTCGGGTAAAGTCCGCGCTATATAAAAATGCATAAATAAATAAATAAATAAACCCCCGACCCTCCTCCTTCCAGGAGCCCCTCCCTCTCCGCCCTCTGATCTGACTCCTGCTCCCTGGGGGGCTGAAACGAAAGTGAAACCATTTAGTGTCGAATCTGAAAAGCAAACGCCTGAGCCCCGCCCACAGAAACCTGGCTTCTGAGAAGTCTGAGCCTCGTCGGGTGTCACCAGCAACAACACACGACGCGTCACGAGTCTGTGTGAGGGGGGGGGGGTGGACCCGCCCCCCTCTACCTGCAAGGTGTGTGAGGGGGGCTTCACCCGCTGACTCTGTTTACTCCGAGCTCACAGGTTTCTGTCCACACCTCGGCTCAGGACAGACACACAGACGCTGTTCCAAGGTATTAACATGTGATTAAGGCCCGCTGTCTTTACAGCGCCGCGCCCGCCCTCGCGAGGCGCTTTGTTATCATTCATGTGTCTGACCGCAGAGCTGGGGGTGGAACGGAGCTATGAAAATAACTTCATTCTTTTTATAGCTGAACCGGTCGAGGCGCGCGAGGAAGAGTAAATAACAGATTAACTTTTAAAGACGCCTGTTATTGTTCAATACAGGCCTCGGCCGGCGACTCCCGCGGCGCTCTGACGTCAGGAAAGCGCCTAAGCGCTCCGGTTTCACTATGAAGCGCTATTTACCATAATAGTGTGCGCTGCCCACCCTCACCTGGGGACCCCCAGAGCAGGCACTGAGTGACCTCACCTGAGGACCCCCAGAGCAGGCACCGAGTGACTTCACCTGGAGACCCTCAGAGCAGGCACTGAGTGACCTCACCTGAGGACCCCCAGAGCAGGCACTGAGTGACCTCACCTGGGGACCCCCAGAGCAGGCACGGAGTGACCTCACCTGGGGACCCCCAGAGCAGGCACTGAGTGACCTCACCTGGGGACCCCCAGAGCAGGCACGGAGTGACCTCACCTGGCACCCCCAGAGCAGGCACCGAGTGACCTCAGCGGGAGACCCCAGAGCAGGCACAGAGTGACCTCACCTGGGGACCCCCAGAGCAGGCACGGAGTGACCTCACCTGAGGACCCCCAGAGCAGGCACTGAGTGACCTCACCTGGCACCCCCAGAGCAGGCACCGAGTGACCTCACCTGGAGACCCCCAGAGCAGGCACGGAGTGACTTCAGCTGGGGACCCTCAGAGCAGGCACGGAGTGACTTCAGCTGGGGACCCTCAGAGCAGGCACTGAACCCAGGGCCTGTGTGCGGGGGTGAGAGTGACATCCCCCTCACTCTCTGGGGCGGGGTTGCTGTTTTCAGCCCCCCTCTCCTGCCCCCCCCCCCCCGTGTATCCTCAGCTTCTTCTTCTCTTGAACTCCTCCGCCGCCTCAGAATCTTTTTAAAGAACCGAAACCACCCTGGGGAAGCGACTCTTGGAGGAAAGGAAACCCTCAGCTGTGCCCCCCCCCTCACGTGCCTATCCCCGCCGTGCGTGAGTCACGGGCACGTGCCTAGAGCCTGCGGTCACGCACAGCAGCGGGAACAACACTGGAGGGGCCCCCGCGCTGAGCGTGGCGAGGGGCCCCTGAGAGTGACTCCATTGGATTGAAGGGTGTGGCCCCCAGAGGCCACGGAGCCTGGAGGGGGCTGTGCCAGGCCCCCAGGCAGAGTGTGGCGAGGGGCCCACGACTCCCTTGCATGGCATGCCCCCCCGCCCCCCCCCTGAAGGGTGTGAGCCTCACAGAGCGCGGGGGCTGTGCCAGGCCCCCAGGCAGAGTGTGGGGAGGGGCCCCTGAGAGTGACTCCATTGGATCGAAGGGTGTGGCCCCCAGAAGCCGCGGAGCCTGGAGGGGGCTGTGCCAGGCCCCCAGGCAGAGTGTGGCGAGGGGCCCACGACTCCCTTGCATGGCATGCCCCCCCGCCCCCCCCCTGAAGGGTGTGAGCCTCACAGAGCGCGGGGGCTGTGCCAGGCCCCCAGGCAGAGTGTGGGGAGGGGCCCCTGAGAGTGACTCCATTGGATCGAAGGGTGTGGCCCCCAGAAGCCGCGGAGCCTGGAGGGGGCTGTGCCAGGCCCCCAGGCAGAGTGTGGGGAGGGGCCCCTGAGAGTGACTCCGTTGGATCGAAGGGTGTGGCCCCCAGAGGCCGCGGAGCCTGGAGGGGGCTGTGCCAGGCCCCCATGCAGAGTGTGGCGAGGGGCCCACGACTCCCTTGCATGGTCCCCAGGGGCACCAACTGGCATGGGTGCAAATTCAGGACCGAGGGTACATTTTACAGACACATCAGAGGAGGTCGCGCGATATCACATAAGGAAATAGACAACAACCCAAGCACAAGTCAAAATAAGTTTATATTAGGTTGAGAGAACCTTGCGCTGCATCTGTTGTGTGCCGGAGTGAAACTTAAATACAGCGTTTCCATATTTATTTATTTATTTATTTATAAAGTTCTATATAGCGCACCAAGCCCTGGGCTCGGACAGGGGGAGGCCCAGCCAATGCTGTCACTGGGCAGAGAGACCCATCATCATTCTGTATGTGAGGATTAAGCGGACATACATAATGATAATGGGCCGATAGCAGCCTGTGCCAGGTGGGGGGGGGGGGCTGCTGCCGGCCACTGATCACAGCAGGAGGGCGAGCGGGCCCTGCAGTGAGAGGGACAGGACTCTCAGGCTGCCTGCAGGGGGCAGTGTGCTCCAATGTCCAGATGATGATGGGCCGATAGCTGTCTGTGCCAGGTGGGGGGGAGGGGCTGCTGCTGGCCACTGACCACAGCAGGAGGGCGAGCGGGCCCTGCAGTGAGAGCTGCAGTACTCTCCGGCTGCCTGCAGGGGGCAGCTCGCTCTAAAGTCTGAAATTACGGACAAAAGAAGTCTGTGAAAGAATTCCTCATGGACGACGGACAAAAGGGCGAAATTACGGTCAGTTGGTCACCCTTATGGCCCTCACAGAGCTGCGGGGGCTGGAGGGGCCTCTGTTATGCCCAGTCGCAGCCGGCATGGGTCGCGGGTGTAGGGGCCGCGGGGACACCAGGGGGTGTTAATTTAATAATAATAAAAAATAAATAAACTTACCTTTCTTCCAGCCGAGTCCCGTGTCTTCTCTGTTCCTGCTCCTGCCTCCAGCAGGAGCAGGAAGCAGGCAGCCAGGCTCCCTCCCGAAAGCCTATCACAACGGTGCTTGCAGCGTTGTGATTGGTCAGGAGGCCGCCCAGCCAGGGGCTTACGGGGAGGCCATGTTCACCTGGAGAAGGACAGAGTGCGCATGACTGGTATGGGCGGCCCCAGAGGGCCGGCCAAACAGTCTTTGCACACTCAGGAGTGGGCACACCACTCCTCCCCTGCACGCAGAGCGGCCCTGCCCACTCACCGCCTGCAATCAAACATAAAATGGTAATAAGTGAAAGTTACTACGATTTTATGTTTCTCCTTCTCGCACTGTGAGAAATCAGTGGGGCCACGCTCCTCCGCCCTAGTGGAGGAGCCGCCCCTGGTTAGGCCCCTAGGCAGGGAAGCCACTAGGCTTGAACTTCTGGGGGCTAAACTTTTAGCAAGGGGGGGGGGGGGAGCTAACTTCCAGCAGCGGGGCAGCCCTGTGAGCCAATAAGACACAACGGAGTAATAAACAGTGCTTTGTAAACACAGTGGACAAACCCTAAAATCACAACAATTGTGATTTTGTGGCACTGACACCTTACAGATGCAGAAAGAACAAATGATGGGCGGAATGCTGAACCATTTCAAACATTCACCCCCAGTACGGAGGTCTGGGCCTAAATCCATCCTTCCCATGAGGAGCTGGGTCAAGACTGATTTGCATATGGCTGGGTCAAACTGAGTCACACAGGGAGCAAAGGAATGATGGATTTAGCCCAAATCTCTTGACTGGGGGTCACTGGCTGAGAAGTTTCTGCACTCCGTCCATCATCTTGTGGTGTTTATCAGTGATTGCTGAGTGGTAAGCCGTAAATGGCATAGACTAGCATAGAGTGGAAATAAGTGTGGTAGAGTGGAGTGGTGTAGATTGTCATAGAGTGGAGTAGAGTTTGATAGAGTAGAGGATGTAGACTGGCAAAGAGTGGAGTGGTGTAAAGTGAAGGGGCCGAGAGTGGAGGAAAGTGTCTTAGAGTGGTGTGAAGGGTCGTGCGGTGGCTTGGAGTAGAGTAGGCAGGCATATGTTGGCCTACAATTAAGTGACAGAGTGGAGTAGAGTGGAGTTGCGTAGAGTGTCAGAGTGGTGTGACGTAGAGTGGAGGCGTGTAGAGTGAAGAGTCGTAGAGTGGAGTAAAGTGTCCTAGAGCAGAGTGGCGAAGAGAGGAGTAGAGTGGCCTAGAGTGAAGTAGAGTGGCATGGCGTAGAGTGTGGAGTGGTGTAGAGTGGAGGTGCGATGAGTGACATAGAGTGGAGTAGAGTGGAGTTGCGTAGAGTGAAGTAGAGTGTCAGAGTGGTGTGACGTAGAGTGGAGGCGTGTAGAGTGAAGAGTCGTAGAGTGGAGTAAAGTGTCCTAGAGCAGAGTGGCGAAGAGAGGAGTAGAGTGGCCTAGAGTGAAGTAGAGTGGCATGGCGTAGAGTGTGGAGTGGTGTAGAGTGGAGGTGCGATGAGTGACATAGAGTGGAGTAGAGTGCAGTTGCGTAGAGTGAAGTAGAGTGTCAGAGTGGTGTGACGTAGAGTGGAGGCGTGTAGAATGAAGAGTCGTAGAGTGGAGTAAAGTGTCCTAGAGCAGAGTGGCGAAGAGAGGAGTAGAGTGGCCTAGAGTGAAGTAGAGTGGCATGGCGTAGAGTGTGGAGTGGTGTAGAGTGGAGGTGCGATGAGTGACATAGAGTGGAGTAGAGTGCAGTTGCGTAGAGTGAAGTAGAGTGTCAGAGTGGAGTGACGTAGAGTGGAGGCGTGTAGAGTGAAGAGTCGTAGAGTGGAGTAAAGTGTCCTAGAGCAGAGTGGCGAAGAGAGGAGTAGAGTGGCCTAGAGTGAAGTAGAGTGGCATGGCGTAGAGTGTGGAGTGGTGTAGAGTGGAGGTGCGATGAGTGACATAGAGTGGAGTAGAGTGGAGTTGCGTAGAGTGAAGTAGAGTGTCAGAGTGGTGTGACGTAGAGTGGAGGCGTGTAGAGTGAAGAGTCGTAGAGTGGAGTAAAGTGTCCTAGAGCAGAGTGGCGAAGAGAGGAGTAGAGTGGCCTAGAGTGAAGTAGAGTGGCATGGCGTAGAGTGTGGAGTGGTGTAGAGTGGAGGTGCGATGAGTGACATAGAGTGGAGTAGAGTGCAGTTGCGTAGAGTGAAGTAGAGTGTCAGAGTGGTGTGACGTAGAGTGGAGGCGTGTAGAATGAAGAGTCGTAGAGTGGAGTAAAGTGTCCTAGAGCAGAGTGGCGAAGAGAGGAGTAGAGTGGCCTAGAGTGAAGTAGAGTGGCATGGCGTAGAGTGTGGAGTGGTGTAGAGTGGAGGTGCGATGAGTGACATAGAGTGGAGTAGAGTGCAGTTGCGTAGAGTGAAGTAGAGTGTCAGAGTGGAGTGACGTAGAGTGGAGGCGTGTAGAGTGAAGAGTCGTAGAGTGGAGTAAAGTGTCCTAGAGCAGAGTGGCGAAGAGAGGAGTAGAGTGGCCTAGAGTGAAGTAGAGTGGCATGGCGTAGAGTGTGGAGTGGTGTAGAGTGGAGGTGCGATGAGTGACATAGAGTGGAGTAGAGTGGAGTTGCGTAGAGTGTAGTAGAGTGTCAGAGTGGAGTGACGTAGAGTGGAGGCGTGTAGCGTGACGAGTCTTAGAGTGGAGTAAAGTGTCCTAGAGCAGAGTGGCGAAGAGAGGAGTAGAGTGGCCTAGAGTGAAGTAGAGTGGCATGGCGTAGAGTGTGGAGTGGTGTAGAGTGGAGGTGCGATGAGTGACATAGAGTGGAGTAGAGTGCAGTTGCGTAGAGTGAAGTAGAGTGTCAGAGTGGTGTGACGTAGAGTGGAGGCGTGTAGAGTGAAGAGTCGTAGAGTGGAGTAAAGTGTCCTAGAGCAGAGTGGCGAAGAGAGGAGTAGAGTGGCCTAGAGTGAAGTAGAGTGGCATGGCGTAGAGTGTGGAGTGGTGTAGAGTGGAGGTGCGATGAGTGACATAGAGTGGAGTAGAGTGGAGTTGCGTAGAGTGAAGTAGAGTGTCAGAGTGGAGTGACGTAGAGTGGAGGCGTGTAGAGTGAAGAGTCGTAGAGTGGAGTAAAGTGTCCTAGAGCAGAGTGGCGAAGAGAGGAGTAGAGTGGCCTAGAGTGAAGTAGAGTGGCATGGCGTAGAGTGTGGAGTGGTGTAGAGTGGAGGTGCGATGAGTGACATAGAGTGGAGTAGAGTGCAGTTGCGTAGAGTGAAGTAGAGTGTCAGAGTGGAGTGACGTAGAGTGGAGGCGTGTAGCGTGACGAGTCTTAGAGTGGAGTAAAGTGTCCTAGAGCAGAGTGGCGAAGAGAGGAGTAGAGTGGCCTAGAGTGAAGTAGAGTGGCATGGCGTAGAGTGTGGAGTGGTGTAGAGTGGAGGTGCGATGAGTGACATAGAGTGGAGTAGAGTGCAGTTGCGTAGAGTGAAGTAGAGTGTCAGAGTGGTGTGACGTAGAGTGGAGGCGTGTAGAGTGAAGAGTCGTAGAGTGGAGTAAAGTGTCCTAGAGCAGAGTGGCGAAGAGAGGAGTAGAGTGGCCTAGAGTGAAGTAGAGTGGCATGGCGTAGAGTGTGGAGTGGTGTAGAGTGGAGGTGCGATGAGTGACATAGAGTGGAGTAGAGTGCAGTTGCGTAGAGTGAAGTAGAGTGTCAGAGTGGAGTGACGTAGAGTGGAGGCGTGTAGAGTGAAGAGTCGTAGAGTGGAGTAAAGTGTCCTAGAGCAGAGTGGCGAAGAGAGGAGTAGAGTGGCCTAGAGTGAAGTAGAGTGGCATGGCGTAGAGTGTGGAGTGGTGTAGAGTGGAGGTGCAATGAGTGACATAGAGTGGAGTAGAGTGGAGTTGCGTAGAGTGAAGTAGAGTGTCAGAGTGGTGTGACGTAGAGTGGAGGCGTGTAGCGTGACGAGTCGTAGAGTGGAGTAAAGTGTCCTAGAGCAGAGTGGCGAAGAGAGGAGTAGAGTGGCCTAGAGTGAAGTAGAGTGGCATGGCGTAGAGTGGAGGTGCGATGAGTGACATAGAGTGGAGTAGAGTGCAGTTGCGTAGAGTGAAGTAGAGTGTCAGAGTGGTGTGACGTAGAGTGGAGGCGTGTAGAGTGAAGAGTCGTAGAGTGGAGTAAAGTGTCCTAGAGCAGAGTGGCGAAGAGAGGAGTAGAGTGGCCTAGAGTGAAGTAGAGTGGCATGGCGTAGAGTGTAGAGTGGTGTAGAGTGGAGGTGCGATGAGTGACATAGAGTGGAGTAGAGTGCAGTTGCGTAGAGTGAAGTAGAGTGTCAGAGTGGAGTGACGTAGAGTGGAGGCGTGTAGCGTGACGAGTCTTAGAGTGGAGTAAAGTGTCCTAGAGCAGAGTGGCGAAGAGAGGAGTAGAGTGGCCTAGAGTGAAGTAGAGTGGCATGGCGTAGAGTGTGGAGTGGTGTAGAGTGGAGGTGCGATGAGTGACATAGAGTGGAGTAGAGTGCAGTTGCGTAGAGTGAAGTAGAGTGTCAGAGTGGTGTGACGTACAGTGGAGGCGTGTAGCGTGACGAGTCTTAGAGTGGAGTAAAGTGTCCTAGAGCAGAGTGGCGAAGAGAGGAGTAGAGTGGCCTAGAGTGAAGTAGAGTGGCATGGCGTAGAGTGTGGAGTGGTGTAGAGTGGAGGTGCGATGAGTGACATAGAGTGGAGTAGAGTGCAGTTGCGTAGAGTGAAGTAGAGTGTCAGAGTGGTGTGACGTAGAGTGGAGGCGTGTAGCGTGACGAGTCTTAGAGTGGAGTAAAGTGTCCTAGAGCAGAGTGGCGAAGAGAGGAGTAGAGTGGCCTAGAGTGAAGTAGAGTGGCATGGCGTAGAGTGTGGAGTGGTGTAGAGTGGAGGTGCGATGAGTGACATAGAGTGGAGTAGAGTGCAGTTGCGTAGAGTGAAGTAGAGTGTCAGAGTGGAGTGACGTAGAGTGGAGGCGTGTAGAGTGAAGAGTCGTAGAGTGGAGTAAAGTGTCCTAGAGCAGAGTGGCGAAGAGAGGAGTAGAGTGGCCTAGAGTGAAGTAGAGTGGCATGGCGTAGAGTGTGGAGTGGTGTAGAGTGGAGGTGCGATGAGTGACATAGAGTGGAGTAGAGTGCAGTTGCGTAGAGTGAAGTAGAGTGTCAGAGTGGTGTGACGTAGAGTGGAGGCGTGTAGAGTGAAGAGTCGTAGAGTGGAGTAAAGTGTCCTAGAGCAGAGTGGCGAAGAGAGGAGTAGAGTGGCCTACAGTGAAGTAGAGTGGCATGGCGTAGAGTGTGGAGTGGTGTAGAGTGGAGGTGCGATGAGTGACATAGAGTGGAGTAGAGTGGAGTTGCGTAGAGTGTAGTAGAGTGTCAGAGTGGAGTGACGTAGAGTGGAGGCGTGTAGAGTGAAGAGTCGTAGAGTGGAGTAAAGTGTCCTAGAGCAGAGTGGCGAAGAGAGGAGTAGAGTGGCCTAGAGTGAAGTAGAGTGGCATGGCGTAGAGTGTGGAGTGGTGTAGAGTGGAGGTGCGATGAGTGACATAGAGTGGAGTAGAGTGGAGTTGCGTAGAGTGAAGTAGAGTGTCAGAGTGGTGTGACGTAGAGTGGAGGCGTGTAGCGTGACGAGTCTTAGAGTGGAGTAAAGTGTCCTAGAGCAGAGTGGCGAAGAGAGGAGTAGAGTGGCCTAGAGTGAAGTAGAGTGGCATGGCGTAGAGTGTGGAGTGGTGTAGAGTGGAGGTGCGATGAGTGACATAGAGTGGAGTAGAGTGGAGTTGCGTAGAGTGAAGTAGAGTGTCAGAGTGGTGTGACGTAGAGTGGAGGCGTGTAGAGTGAAGAGTCGTAGAGTGGAGTAAAGTGTCCTAGAGCAGAGTGGCGAAGAGAGGAGTAGAGTGGCCTAGAGTGAAGTAGAGTGGCATGGCGTAGAGTGTGGAGTGGTGTAGAGTGGAGGTGCGATGAGTGACATAGAGTGGAGTAGAGTGGAGTTGCGTAGAGTGTAGTAGAGTGTCAGAGTGGAGTGACGTAGAGTGGAGGCGTGTAGAATGAAGAGTCGTAGAGTGGAGTAAAGTGTCCTAGAGCAGAGTGGCGAAGAGAGGAGTAGAGTGGCCTAGAGTGAAGTAGAGTGGCATGGCGTAGAGTGTGGAGTGGTGTAGAGTGGAGGTGCGATGAGTGACATAGAGTGGAGTAGAGTGGAGTTGCGTAGAGTGAAGTAGAGTGTCAGAGTGGTGTGACGTAGAGTGGAGGCGTGTAGAGTGAAGAGTCGTAGAGTGGAGTAAAGTGTCCTAGAGCAGAGTGGCGAAGAGAGGAGTAGAGTGGCCTAGAGTGAAGTAGAGTGGCATGGCGTAGAGTGTGGAGTGGTGTAGAGTGGAGGTGCGATGAGTGACATAGAGTGGAGTAGAGTGGAGTTGCGTAGAGTGAAGTAGAGTGTCAGAGTGGTGTGACGTAGAGTGGAGGCGTGTAGAGTGAAGAGTCGTAGAGTGGAGTAAAGTGTCCTAGAGCAGAGTGGCGAAGAGAGGAGTAGAGTGGCCTAGAGTGAAGTAGAGTGGCATGGCGTAGAGTGTGGAGTGGTGTAGAGTGGAGGTGCGATGAGTGACATAGAGTGGAGTAGAGTGCAGTTGCGTAGAGTGAAGTAGAGTGTCAGAGTGGAGTGACGTAGAGTGGAGGCGTGTAGAATGAAGAGTCGTAGAGTGGAGTAAAGTGTCCTAGAGCAGAGTGGCGAAGAGAGGAGTAGAGTGGCCTAGAGTGAAGTAGAGTGGCATGGCGTAGAGTGTGGAGTGGTGTAGAGTGGAGGTGCGATGAGTGACATAGAGTGGAGTAGAGTGGAGTTGCGTAGAGTGAAGTAGAGTGTCAGAGTGGAGTGACGTAGAGTGGAGGCGTGTAGAATGAAGAGTCGTAGAGTGGAGTAAAGTGTCCTAGAGCAGAGTGGCGAAGAGAGGAGTAGAGTGGCCTAGAGTGAAGTAGAGTGGCATGGCGTAGAGTGTGGAGTGGTGTAGAGTGGAGGTGCGATGAGTGACATAGAGTGGAGTAGAGTGGAGTTGCGTAGAGTGAAGTAGAGTGTCAGAGTGGTGTGACGTAGAGTGGAGGCGTGTAGAGTGAAGAGTCGTAGAGTGGAGTAAAGTGTCCTAGAGCAGAGTGGCGAAGAGAGGAGTAGAGTGGCCTAGAGTGAAGTAGAGTGGCATGGCGTAGAGTGTGGAGTGGTGTAGAGTGGAGGTGCGATGAGTGACATAGAGTGGAGTAGAGTGGAGTTGCGTAGAGTGTAGTAGAGTGTCAGAGTGGAGTGACGTAGAGTGGAGGCGTGTAGAATGAAGAGTCGTAGAGTGGAGTAAAGTGTCCTAGAGCAGAGTGGCGAAGAGAGGAGTAGAGTGGCCTAGAGTGAAGTAGAGTGGCATGGCGTAGAGTGTGGAGTGGTGTAGAGTGGAGGTGCGATGAGTGACATAGAGTGGAGTAGAGTGGAGTTGCGTAGAGTGAAGTAGAGTGTCAGAGTGGTGTGACGTAGAGTGGAGGCGTGTAGCGTGACGAGTCTTAGAGTGGAGTAAAGTGTCCTAGAGCAGAGTGGCGAAGAGAGGAGTAGAGTGGCCTAGAGTGAAGTAGAGTGGCATGGCGTAGAGTGTGGAGTGGTGTAGAGTGGAGGTGCGATGAGTGACATAGAGTGGAGTAGAGTGCAGTTGCGTAGAGTGAAGTAGAGTGTCAGAGTGGTGTGACGTAGAGTGGAGGCGTGTAGAATGAAGAGTCGTAGAGTGGAGTAAAGTGTCCTAGAGCAGAGTGGCGAAGAGAGGAGTAGAGTGGCCTAGAGTGAAGTAGAGTGGCATGGCGTAGAGTGTGGAGTGGTGTAGAGTGGAGGTGCGATGAGTGACATAGAGTGGAGTAGAGTGGAGTTGCGTAGAGTGAAGTAGAGTGTCAGAGTGGTGTGACGTAGAGTGGAGGCGTGTAGAATGAAGAGTCGTAGAGTGGAGTAAAGTGTCCTAGAGCAGAGTGGCGAAGAGAGGAGTAGAGTGGCCTAGAGTGAAGTAGAGTGGCATGGCGTAGAGTGTGGAGTGGTGTAGAGTGGAGGTGCGATGAGTGACATAGAGTGGAGTAGAGTGGAGTTGCGTAGAGTGAAGTAGAGTGTCAGAGTGGAGTGACGTAGAGTGGAGGCGTGTAGAGTGAAGAGTCGTAGAGTGGAGTAAAGTGTCCTAGAGCAGAGTGGCGAAGAGAGGAGTAGAGTGGCCTAGAGTGAAGTAGAGTGGCATGGCGTAGAGTGTGGAGTGGTGTAGAGTGGAGGTGCGATGAGTGACATAGAGTGGAGTAGAGTGGAGTTGCGTAGAGTGAAGTAGAGTGTCAGAGTGGTGTGACGTAGAGTGGAGGCGTGTAGAATGAAGAGTCGTAGAGTGGAGTAAAGTGTCCTAGAGCAGAGTGGCGAAGAGAGGAGTAGAGTGGCCTAGAGTGAAGTAGAGTGGCATGGCGTAGAGTGTGGAGTGGTGTAGAGTGGAGGTGCGATGAGTGACATAGAGTGGAGTAGAGTGCAGTTGCGTAGAGTGAAGTAGAGTGTCAGAGTGGTGTGACGTAGAGTGGAGGCGTGTAGAGTGAAGAGTCGTAGAGTGGAGTAAAGTGTCCTAGAGCAGAGTGGCGAAGAGAGGAGTAGAGTGGCCTAGAGTGAAGTAGAGTGGCATGGCGTAGAGTGTGGAGTGGTGTAGAGTGGAGGTGCGATGAGTGACATAGAGTGGAGTAGAGTGCAGTTGCGTAGAGTGAAGTAGAGTGTCAGAGTGGAGTGACGTAGAGTGGAGGCGTGTAGCGTGACGAGTCTTAGAGTGGAGTAAAGTGTCCTAGAGCAGAGTGGCGAAGAGAGGAGTAGAGTGGCCTAGAGTGAAGTAGAGTGGCATGGCGTAGAGTGTGGAGTGGTGTAGAGTGGAGGTGCGATGAGTGACATAGAGTGGAGTAGAGTGGAGTTGCGTAGAGTGAAGTAGAGTGTCAGAGTGGTGTGACGTAGAGTGGAGGCGTGTAGAATGAAGAGTCGTAGAGTGGAGTAAAGTGTCCTAGAGCAGAGTGGCGAAGAGAGGAGTAGAGTGGCCTAGAGTGAAGTAGAGTGGCATGGCGTAGAGTGTGGAGTGGTGTAGAGTGGAGGTGCGATGAGTGACATAGAGTGAAGTAGAGTGCAGTTGCGTAGAGTGAAGTAGAGTGTCAGAGTGGAGTGACGTAGAGTGGAGGCGTGTAGAGTGAAGAGTCGTAGAGTGGAGTAAAGTGTCCTAGAGCAGAGTGGCGAAGAGAGGAGTAGAGTGGCCTAGAGTGAAGTAGAGTGGCATGGCGTAGAGTGTGGAGTGGTGTAGAGTGGAGGTGCGATGAGTGACATAGAGTGGAGTAGAGTGGAGTTGCGTAGAGTGAAGTAGAGTGTCAGAGTGGTGTGACGTAGAGTGGAGGCGTGTAGAATGAAGAGTCGTAGAGTGGAGTAAAGTGTCCTAGAGCAGAGTGGCGAAGAGAGGAGTAGAGTGGCCTAGAGTGAAGTAGAGTGGCATGGCGTAGAGTGTGGAGTGGTGTAGAGTGGAGGTGCGATGAGTGACATAGAGTGGAGTTGCGTAGAGTGAAGTAGAGTGTCAGAGTGGAGTGACGTAGAGTGGAGGCGTGTAGAGTGAAGAGTCGTAGAGTGGAGTAAAGTGTCCTAGAGCAGAGTGGCGAAGAGAGGAGTAGAGTGGCCTAGAGTGAAGTAGAGTGGTATGGCGTAGAGTGTGGAGTGGTGTAGAGTGGAGGTGCGATGAGTGACATAGAGTGGAGTAGAGTGCAGTTGCGTAGAGTGAAGTAGAGTGTCAGAGTGGTGTGACGTAGAGTGGAGGCGTGTAGAGTGAAGAGTCGTAGAGTGGAGTAAAGTGTCCTAGAGCAGAGTGGCGAAGAGAGGAGTAGAGTGGCCTAGAGTGAAGTAGAGTGGCATGGCGTAGAGTGTGGAGTGGTGTAGAGTGGAGGTGCGATGAGTGACATAGAGTGGAGTAGAGTGCAGTTGCGTAGAGTGAAGTAGAGTGTCAGAGTGGAGTGACGTAGAGTGGAGGCGTGTAGAATGAAGAGTCGTAGAGTGGAGTAAAGTGTCCTAGAGCAGAGTGGCGAAGAGAGGAGTAGAGTGGCCTAGAGTGAAGTAGAGTGGCATGGCGTAGAGTGTGGAGTGGTGTAGAGTGGAGGTGCGATGAGTGACATAGAGTGGAGTAGAGTGCAGTTGCGTAGAGTGAAGTAGAGTGTCAGAGTGGAGTGACGTAGAGTGGAGGCGTGTAGAGTGAAGAGTCGTAGAGTGGAGTAAAGTGTCCTAGAGCAGAGTGGCGAAGAGAGGAGTAGAGTGGCCTAGAGTGAAGTAGAGTGGCATGGCGTAGAGTGTGGAGTGGTGTAGAGTGGAGGTGCGATGAGTGACATAGAGTGGAGTAGAGTGGAGTTGCGTAGAGTGAAGTAGAGTGTCAGAGTGGTGTGACGTAGAGTGGAGGCGTGTAGAATGAAGAGTCGTAGAGTGGAGTAAAGTGTCCTAGAGCAGAGTGGCGAAGAGAGGAGTAGAGTGGCCTAGAGTGAAGTAGAGTGGCATGGCGTAGAGTGTGGAGTGGTGTAGAGTGGAGGTGCGATGAGTGACATAGAGTGGAGTAGAGTGCAGTTGCGTAGAGTGAAGTAGAGTGTCAGAGTGGTGTGACGTAGAGTGGAGGCGTGTAGAGTGAAGAGTCGTAGAGTGGAGTAAAGTGTCCTAGAGCAGAGTGGCGAAGAGAGGAGTAGAGTGGCCTAGAGTGAAGTAGAGTGGCATGGCGTAGAGTGTGGAGTGGTGTAGAGTGGAGGTGCGATGAGTGACATAGAGTGGAGTAGAGTGCAGTTGCGTAGAGTGAAGTAGAGTGTCAGAGTGGAGTGACGTAGAGTGGAGGCGTGTAGAGTGAAGAGTCGTAGAGTGGAGTAAAGTGTCCTAGAGCAGAGTGGCGAAGAGAGGAGTAGAGTGGCCTAGAGTGAAGTAGAGTGGCATGGCGTAGAGTGTGGAGTGGTGTAGAGTGGAGGTGCGATGAGTGACATAGAGTGGAGTAGAGTGCAGTTGCGTAGAGTGAAGTAGAGTGTCAGAGTGGTGTGACGTAGAGTGGAGGCGTGTAGCGTGACGAGTCTTAGAGTGGAGTAAAGTGTCCTAGAGCAGAGTGGCGAAGAGAGGAGTAGAGTGGCCTAGAGTGAAGTAGAGTGGCATGGCGTAGAGTGTGGAGTGGTGTAGAGTGGAGGTGCGATGAGTGACATAGAGTGGAGTAGAGTGGAGTTGCGTAGAGTGAAGTAGAGTGTCAGAGTGGTGTGACGTAGAGTGGAGGCGTGTAGAGTGAAGAGTCGTAGAGTGGAGTAAAGTGTCCTAGAGCAGAGTGGCGAAGAGAGGAGTAGAGTGGCCTAGAGTGAAGTAGAGTGGCATGGCGTAGAGTGTGGAGTGGTGTAGAGTGGAGGTGCGATGAGTGACATAGAGTGGAGTAGAGTGGAGTTGCGTAGAGTGAAGTAGAGTGTCAGAGTGGTGTGACGTAGAGTGGAGGCGTGTAGAATGAAGAGTCGTAGAGTGGAGTAAAGTGTCCTAGAGCAGAGTGGCGAAGAGAGGAGTAGAGTGGCCTAGAGTGAAGTAGAGTGGCATGGCGTAGAGTGTGGAGTGGTGTAGAGTGGAGGTGCGATGAGTGACATAGAGTGGAGTAGAGTGCAGTTGCGTAGAGTGAAGTAGAGTGTCAGAGTGGTGTGACGTAGAGTGGAGGCGTGTAGAGTGAAGAGTCGTAGAGTGGAGTAAAGTGTCCTAGAGCAGAGTGGCGAAGAGAGGAGTAGAGTGGCCTAGAGTGAAGTAGAGTGGCATGGCGTAGAGTGTGGAGTGGTGTAGAGTGGAGGTGCGATGAGTGACATAGAGTGGAGTAGAGTGCAGTTGCGTAGAGTGAAGTAGAGTGTCAGAGTGGAGTGACGTAGAGTGGAGGCGTGTAGCGTGACGAGTCTTAGAGTGGAGTAAAGTGTCCTAGAGCAGAGTGGCGAAGAGAGGAGTAGAGTGGCCTAGAGTGAAGTAGAGTGGCATGGCGTAGAGTGTGGAGTGGTGTAGAGTGGAGGTGCGATGAGTGACATAGAGTGGAGTAGAGTGGAGTTGCGTAGAGTGAAGTAGAGTGTCAGAGTGGTGTGACGTAGAGTGGAGGCGTGTAGAATGAAGAGTCGTAGAGTGGAGTAAAGTGTCCTAGAGCAGAGTGGCGAAGAGAGGAGTAGAGTGGCCTAGAGTGAAGTAGAGTGGCATGGCGTAGAGTGTGGAGTGGTGTAGAGTGGAGGTGCGATGAGTGACATAGAGTGAAGTAGAGTGCAGTTGCGTAGAGTGAAGTAGAGTGTCAGAGTGGAGTGACGTAGAGTGGAGGCGTGTAGAGTGAAGAGTCGTAGAGTGGAGTAAAGTGTCCTAGAGCAGAGTGGCGAAGAGAGGAGTAGAGTGGCCTAGAGTGAAGTAGAGTGGCATGGCGTAGAGTGTGGAGTGGTGTAGAGTGGAGGTGCGATGAGTGACATAGAGTGGAGTAGAGTGGAGTTGCGTAGAGTGAAGTAGAGTGTCAGAGTGGTGTGACGTAGAGTGGAGGCGTGTAGAATGAAGAGTCGTAGAGTGGAGTAAAGTGTCCTAGAGCAGAGTGGCGAAGAGAGGAGTAGAGTGGCCTAGAGTGAAGTAGAGTGGCATGGCGTAGAGTGTGGAGTGGTGTAGAGTGGAGGTGCGATGAGTGACATAGAGTGGAGTTGCGTAGAGTGAAGTAGAGTGTCAGAGTGGAGTGACGTAGAGTGGAGGCGTGTAGAGTGAAGAGTCGTAGAGTGGAGTAAAGTGTCCTAGAGCAGAGTGGCGAAGAGAGGAGTAGAGTGGCCTAGAGTGAAGTAGAGTGGTATGGCGTAGAGTGTGGAGTGGTGTAGAGTGGAGGTGCGATGAGTGACATAGAGTGGAGTAGAGTGCAGTTGCGTAGAGTGAAGTAGAGTGTCAGAGTGGTGTGACGTAGAGTGGAGGCGTGTAGAGTGAAGAGTCGTAGAGTGGAGTAAAGTGTCCTAGAGCAGAGTGGCGAAGAGAGGAGTAGAGTGGCCTAGAGTGAAGTAGAGTGGCATGGCGTAGAGTGTGGAGTGGTGTAGAGTGGAGGTGCGATGAGTGACATAGAGTGGAGTAGAGTGCAGTTGCGTAGAGTGAAGTAGAGTGTCAGAGTGGAGTGACGTAGAGTGGAGGCGTGTAGAATGAAGAGTCGTAGAGTGGAGTAAAGTGTCCTAGAGCAGAGTGGCGAAGAGAGGAGTAGAGTGGCCTAGAGTGAAGTAGAGTGGCATGGCGTAGAGTGTGGAGTGGTGTAGAGTGGAGGTGCGATGAGTGACATAGAGTGGAGTAGAGTGCAGTTGCGTAGAGTGAAGTAGAGTGTCAGAGTGGAGTGACGTAGAGTGGAGGCGTGTAGAATGAAGAGTCGTAGAGTGGAGTAAAGTGTCCTAGAGCAGAGTGGCGAAGAGAGGAGTAGAGTGGCCTAGAGTGAAGTAGAGTGGCATGGCGTAGAGTGTGGAGTGGTGTAGAGTGGAGGTGCGATGAGTGACATAGAGTGGAGTAGAGTGGAGTTGCGTAGAGTGTAGTAGAGTGTCAGAGTGGAGTGACGTAGAGTGGAGGCGTGTAGAGTGAAGAGTCGTAGAGTGGAGTAAAGTGTCCTAGAGCAGAGTGGCGAAGAGAGGAGTAGAGTGGCCTAGAGTGAAGTAGAGTGGCATGGCGTAGAGTGTGGAGTGGTGTAGAGTGGAGGTGCGATGAGTGACATAGAGTGGAGTAGAGTGGAGTTGCGTAGAGTGAAGTAGAGTGTCAGAGTGGAGTGACGTAGAGTGGAGGCGTGTAGAGTGAAGAGTCGTAGAGTGGAGTAAAGTGTCCTAGAGCAGAGTGGCGAAGAGAGGAGTAGAGTGGCCTAGAGTGAAGTAGAGTGGCATGGCGTAGAGTGTGGAGTGGTGTAGAGTGGAGGTGCGATGAGTGACATAGAGTGGAGTAGAGTGGAGTTGCGTAGAGTGAAGTAGAGTGTCAGAGTGGAGTGACGTAGAGTGGAGGCGTGTAGAATGAAGAGTCGTAGAGTGGAGTAAAGTGTCCTAGAGCAGAGTGGCGAAGAGAGGAGTAGAGTGGCCTAGAGTGAAGTAGAGTGGCATGGCGTAGAGTGTGGAGTGGTGTAGAGTGGAGGTGCGATGAGTGACATAGAGTGGAGTAGAGTGCAGTTGCGTAGAGTGTAGTAGAGTGTCAGAGTGGAGTGACGTAGAGTGGAGGCGTGTAGAATGAAGAGTCGTAGAGTGGAGTAAAGTGTCCTAGAGCAGAGTGGCGAAGAGAGGAGTAGAGTGGCCTAGAGTGAAGTAGAGTGGCATGGCGTAGAGTGTGGAGTGGTGTAGAGTGGAGGTGCGATGAGTGACATAGAGTGGAGTAGAGTGGAGTTGCGTAGAGTGTAGTAGAGTGTCAGAGTGGAGTGACGTAGAGTGGAGGCGTGTAGAATGAAGAGTCGTAGAGTGGAGTAAAGTGTCCTAGAGCAGAGTGGCGAAGAGAGGAGTAGAGTGGCCTAGAGTGAAGTAGAGTGGCATGGCGTAGAGTGTGGAGTGGTGTAGAGTGGAGGTGCGATGAGTGACATAGAGTGGAGTAGAGTGGAGTTGCGTAGAGTGAAGTAGAGTGTCAGAGTGGAGTGACGTAGAGTGGAGGCGTGTAGCGTGACGAGTCTTAGAGTGGAGTAAAGTGTCCTAGAGCAGAGTGGCGAAGAGAGGAGTAGAGTGGCCTAGAGTGAAGTAGAGTGGCATGGCGTAGAGTGTGGAGTGGTGTAGAGTGGAGGTGCGATGAGTGACATAGAGTGGAGTAGAGTGGAGTTGCGTAGAGTGTAGTAGAGTGTCAGAGTGGAGTGACGTAGAGTGGAGGCGTGTAGAGTGAAGAGTCGTAGAGTGGAGTAAAGTGTCCTAGAGCAGAGTGGCGAAGAGAGGAGTAGAGTGGCCTAGAGTGAAGTAGAGTGGCATGGCGTAGAGTGTGGAGTGGTGTAGAGTGGAGGTGCGATGAGTGACATAGAGTGGAGTAGAGTGCAGTTGCGTAGAGTGAAGTAGAGTGTCAGAGTGGAGTGACGTAGAGTGGAGGCGTGTAGAGTGAAGAGTCGTAGAGTGGAGTAAAGTGTCCTAGAGCAGAGTGGCGAAGAGAGGAGTAGAGTGGCCTAGAGTGAAGTAGAGTGGCATGGCGTAGAGTGTGGAGTGGTGTAGAGTGGAGGTGCGATGAGTGACATAGAGTGGAGTAGAGTGGAGTTGCGTAGAGTGAAGTAGAGTGTCAGAGTGGTGTGACGTAGAGTGGAGGCGTGTAGAGTGAAGAGTCGTAGAGTGGAGTAAAGTGTCCTAGAGCAGAGTGGCGAAGAGAGGAGTAGAGTGGCCTAGAGTGAAGTAGAGTGGCATGGCGTAGAGTGTGGAGTGGTGTAGAGTGGAGGTGCGATGAGTGACATAGAGTGGAGTAGAGTGGAGTTGCGTAGAGTGAAGTAGAGTGTCAGAGTGGTGTGACGTAGAGTGGAGGCGTGTAGAGTGAAGAGTCGTAGAGTGGAGTAAAGTGTCCTAGAGCAGAGTGGCGAAGAGAGGAGTAGAGTGGCCTAGAGTGAAGTAGAGTGGCATGGCGTAGAGTGTGGAGTGGTGTAGAGTGGAGGTGCGATGAGTGACATAGAGTGGAGTAGAGTGGAGTTGCGTAGAGTGAAGTAGAGTGTCAGAGTGGAGTGACGTAGAGTGGAGGCGTGTAGAGTGAAGAGTCGTAGAGTGGAGTAAAGTGTCCTAGAGCAGAGTGGCGAAGAGAGGAGTAGAGTGGCCTAGAGTGAAGTAGAGTGGCATGGCGTAGAGTGTGGAGTGGTGTAGAGTGGAGGTGCGATGAGTGACATAGAGTGGAGTAGAGTGGAGTTGCGTAGAGTGTAGTAGAGTGTCAGAGTGGAGTGACGTAGAGTGGAGGCGTGTAGAGTGAAGAGTCGTAGAGTGGAGTAAAGTGTCCTAGAGCAGAGTGGCGAAGAGAGGAGTAGAGTGGCCTAGAGTGAAGTAGAGTGGCATGGCGTAGAGTGTGGAGTGGTGTAGAGTGGAGGTGCGATGAGTGACATAGAGTGGAGTAGAGTGCAGTTGCGTAGAGTGAAGTAGAGTGTCAGAGTGGAGTGACGTAGAGTGGAGGCGTGTAGAGTGAAGAGTCGTAGAGTGGAGTAAAGTGTCCTAGAGCAGAGTGGCGAAGAGAGGAGTAGAGTGGCCTAGAGTGAAGTAGAGTGGCATGGCGTAGAGTGTGGAGTGGTGTAGAGTGGAGGTGCGATGAGTGACATAGAGTGGAGTAGAGTGGAGTTGCGTAGAGTGTAGTAGAGTGTCAGAGTGGAGTGACGTAGAGTGGAGGCGTGTAGAGTGAAGAGTCGTAGAGTGGAGTAAAGTGTCCTAGAGCAGAGTGGCGAAGAGAGGAGTAGAGTGGCCTAGAGTGAAGTAGAGTGGCATGGCGTAGAGTGTGGAGTGGTGTAGAGTGGAGGTGCGATGAGTGACATAGAGTGGAGTAGAGTGCAGTTGCGTAGAGTGAAGTAGAGTGTCAGAGTGGTGTGACGTAGAGTGGAGGCGTGTAGAGTGAAGAGTCGTAGAGTGGAGTAAAGTGTCCTAGAGCAGAGTGGCGAAGAGAGGAGTAGAGTGGCCTAGAGTGAAGTAGAGTGGCATGGCGTAGAGTGTGGAGTGGTGTAGAGTGGAGGTGCGATGAGTGACATAGAGTGGAGTAGAGTGCAGTTGCGTAGAGTGAAGTAGAGTGTCAGAGTGGTGTGACGTAGAGTGGAGGCGTGTAGCGTGACGAGTCTTAGAGTGGAGTAAAGTGTCCTAGAGCAGAGTGGCGAAGAGAGGAGTAGAGTGGCCTAGAGTGAAGTAGAGTGGCATGGCGTAGAGTGTGGAGTGGTGTAGAGTGGAGGTGCGATGAGTGACATAGAGTGGAGTAGAGTGGAGTTGCGTAGAGTGAAGTAGAGTGTCAGAGTGGTGTGACGTAGAGTGGAGGCGTGTAGAGTGAAGAGTCGTAGAGTGGAGTAAAGTGTCCTAGAGCAGAGTGGCGAAGAGAGGAGTAGAGTGGCCTAGAGTGAAGTAGAGTGGCATGGCGTAGAGTGTGGAGTGGTGTAGAGTGGAGGTGCGATGAGTGACATAGAGTGGAGTAGAGTGGAGTTGCGTAGAGTGAAGTAGAGTGTCAGAGTGGTGTGACGTAGAGTGGAGGCGTGTAGAATGAAGAGTCGTAGAGTGGAGTAAAGTGTCCTAGAGCAGAGTGGCGAAGAGAGGAGTAGAGTGGCCTAGAGTGAAGTAGAGTGGCATGGCGTAGAGTGTGGAGTGGTGTAGAGTGGAGGTGCGATGAGTGACATAGAGTGGAGTAGAGTGCAGTTGCGTAGAGTGAAGTAGAGTGTCAGAGTGGAGTGACGTAGAGTGGAGGCGTGTAGAGTGAAGAGTCGTAGAGTGGAGTAAAGTGTCCTAGAGCAGAGTGGCGAAGAGAGGAGTAGAGTGGCCTACAGTGAAGTAGAGTGGCATGGCGTAGAGTGTGGAGTGGTGTAGAGTGGAGGTGCGATGAGTGACATAGAGTGGAGTAGAGTGGAGTTGCGTAGAGTGAAGTAGAGTGTCAGAGTGGAGTGACGTAGAGTGGAGGCGTGTAGAGTGAAGAGTCGTAGAGTGGAGTAAAGTGTCCTAGAGCAGAGTGGCGAAGAGAGGAGTAGAGTGGCCTAGAGTGAAGTAGAGTGGCATGGCGTAGAGTGTGGAGTGGTGTAGAGTGGAGGTGCGATGAGTGACATAGAGTGGAGTAGAGTGGAGTTGCGTAGAGTGAAGTAGAGTGTCAGAGTGGAGTGACGTAGAGTGGAGGCGTGTAGAGTGAAGAGTCGTAGAGTGGAGTAAAGTGTCCTAGAGCAGAGTGGCGAAGAGAGGAGTAGAGTGGCCTAGAGTGAAGTAGAGTGGCATGGCGTAGAGTGTGGAGTGGTGTAGAGTGGAGGTGCGATGAGTGACATAGAGTGGAGTAGAGTGGAGTTGCGTAGAGTGAAGTAGAGTGTCAGAGTGGTGTGACGTAGAGTGGAGGCGTGTAGCGTGACGAGTCTTAGAGTGGAGTAAAGTGTCCTAGAGCAGAGTGGCGAAGAGAGGAGTAGAGTGGCCTAGAGTGAAGTAGAGTGGCATGGCGTAGAGTGTGGAGTGGTGTAGAGTGGAGGTGCGATGAGTGACATAGAGTGGAGTAGAGTGGAGTTGCGTAGAGTGAAGTAGAGTGTCAGAGTGGTGTGACGTAGAGTGGAGGCGTGTAGAGTGAAGAGTCGTAGAGTGGAGTAAAGTGTCCTAGAGCAGAGTGGCGAAGAGAGGAGTAGAGTGGCCTAGAGTGAAGTAGAGTGGCATGGCGTAGAGTGTGGAGTGGTGTAGAGTGGAGGTGCGATGAGTGACATAGAGTGGAGTAGAGTGGAGTTGCGTAGAGTGAAGTAGAGTGTCAGAGTGGTGTGACGTAGAGTGGAGGCGTGTAGCGTGACGAGTCTTAGAGTGGAGTAAAGTGTCCTAGAGCAGAGTGGCGAAGAGAGGAGTAGAGTGGCCTAGAGTGAAGTAGAGTGGCATGGCGTAGAGTGTGGAGTGGTGTAGAGTGGAGGTGCGATGAGTGACATAGAGTGGAGTAGAGTGGAGTTGCGTAGAGTGAAGTAGAGTGTCAGAGTGGTGTGACGTAGAGTGGAGGCGTGTAGAGTGAAGAGTCGTAGAGTGGAGTAAAGTGTCCTAGAGCAGAGTGGCGAAGAGAGGAGTAGAGTGGCCTAGAGTGAAGTAGAGTGGCATGGCGTAGAGTGTGGAGTGGTGTAGAGTGGAGGTGCGATGAGTGACATAGAGTGGAGTAGAGTGCAGTTGCGTAGAGTGAAGTAGAGTGTCAGAGTGGTGTGACGTAGAGTGGAGG
Organism: Lissotriton helveticus; assembly: GCF_964261635.1. Classification (NCBI taxonomy): domain Eukaryota; kingdom Metazoa; phylum Chordata; class Amphibia; order Caudata; family Salamandridae; genus Lissotriton; species Lissotriton helveticus. The sequence goes on from NC_136071.1 coordinate 8,822,277, forward strand.
CGTGTAGAGTGAAGAGTCGTAGAGTGGAGTAAAGTGTCCTAGAGCAGAGTGGCGAAGAGAGGAGTAGAGTGGCCTAGAGTGAAGTAGAGTGGCATGGCGTAGAGTGTGGAGTGGTGTAGAGTGGAGGTGCGATGAGTGACATAGAGTGGAGTAGAGTGCAGTTGCGTAGAGTGAAGTAGAGTGTCAGAGTGGAGTGACGTAGAGTGGAGGCGTGTAGAATGAAGAGTCGTAGAGTGGAGTAAAGTGTCCTAGAGCAGAGTGGCGAAGAGAGGAGTAGAGTGGCCTAGAGTGAAGTAGAGTGGCATGGCGTAGAGTGTGGAGTGGTGTAGAGTGGAGGTGCGATGAGTGACATAGAGTGGAGTAGAGTGCAGTTGCGTAGAGTGAAGTAGAGTGTCAGAGTGGAGTGACGTAGAGTGGAGGCGTGTAGAGTGAAGAGTCGTAGAGTGGAGTAAAGTGTCCTAGAGCAGAGTGGCGAAGAGAGGAGTAGAGTGGCCTAGAGTGAAGTAGAGTGGCATGGCGTAGAGTGTGGAGTGGTGTAGAGTGGAGGTGCGATGAGTGACATAGAGTGGAGTAGAGTGGAGTTGCGTAGAGTGAAGTAGAGTGTCAGAGTGGAGTGACGTAGAGTGGAGGCGTGTAGCGTGACGAGTCTTAGAGTGGAGTAAAGTGTCCTAGAGCAGAGTGGCGAAGAGAGGAGTAGAGTGGCCTAGAGTGAAGTAGAGTGGCATGGCGTAGAGTGTGGAGTGGTGTAGAGTGGAGGTGCGATGAGTGACATAGAGTGGAGTAGAGTGGAGTTGCGTAGAGTGAAGTAGAGTGTCAGAGTGGTGTGACGTAGAGTGGAGGCGTGTAGAATGAAGAGTCGTAGAGTGGAGTAAAGTGTCCTAGAGCAGAGTGGCGAAGAGAGGAGTAGAGTGGCCTAGAGTGAAGTAGAGTGGCATGGCGTAGAGTGTGGAGTGGTGTAGAGTGGAGGTGCGATGAGTGACATAGAGTGGAGTAGAGTGGAGTTGCGTAGAGTGTAGTAGAGTGTCAGAGTGGAGTGACGTAGAGTGGAGGCGTGTAGAGTGAAGAGTCGTAGAGTGGAGTAAAGTGTCCTAGAGCAGAGTGGCGAAGAGAGGAGTAGAGTGGCCTAGAGTGAAGTAGAGTGGCATGGCGTAGAGTGTGGAGTGGTGTAGAGTGGAGGTGCGATGAGTGACATAGAGTGGAGTAGAGTGCAGTTGCGTAGAGTGAAGTAGAGTGTCAGAGTGGTGTGACGTAGAGTGGAGGCGTGTAGAGTGAAGAGTCGTAGAGTGGAGTAAAGTGTCCTAGAGCAGAGTGGCGAAGAGAGGAGTAGAGTGGCCTAGAGTGAAGTAGAGTGGCATGGCGTAGAGTGTGGAGTGGTGTAGAGTGGAGGTGCGATGAGTGACATAGAGTGGAGTAGAGTGGAGTTGCGTAGAGTGAAGTAGAGTGTCAGAGTGGAGTGACGTAGAGTGGAGGCGTGTAGCGTGACGAGTCTTAGAGTGGAGTAAAGTGTCCTAGAGCAGAGTGGCGAAGAGAGGAGTAGAATGGCCTAGAGTGAAGTAGAGTGGCATGGCGTAGAGTGTGGAGTGGTGTAGAGTGGAGGTGCGATGAGTGACATAGAGTGGAGTAGAGTGGAGTTGCGTAGAGTGTAGTAGAGTGTCAGAGTGGAGTGACGTAGAGTGGAGGCGTGTAGAATGAAGAGTCGTAGAGTGGAGTAAAGTGTCCTAGAGCAGAGTGGCGAAGAGAGGAGTAGAGTGGCCTAGAGTGAAGTAGAGTGGCATGGCGTAGAGTGTGGAGTGGTGTAGAGTGGAGGTGCGATGAGTGACATAGAGTGGAGTAGAGTGGAGTTGCGTAGAGTGAAGTAGAGTGTCAGAGTGGTGTGACGTAGAGTGGAGGCGTGTAGCGTGACGAGTCTTAGAGTGGAGTAAAGTGTCCTAGAGCAGAGTGGCGAAGAGAGGAGTAGAGTGGCCTAGAGTGAAGTAGAGTGGCATGGCGTAGAGTGTGGAGTGGTGTAGAGTGGAGGTGCGATGAGTGACATAGAGTGGAGTAGAGTGGAGTTGCGTAGAGTGAAGTAGAGTGTCAGAGTGGTGTGACGTAGAGTGGAGGCGTGTAGCGTGACGAGTCTTAGAGTGGAGTAAAGTGTCCTAGAGCAGAGTGGCGAAGAGAGGAGTAGAGTGGCCTAGAGTGAAGTAGAGTGGCATGGCGTAGAGTGTGGAGTGGTGTAGAGTGGAGGTGCGATGAGTGACATAGAGTGGAGTAGAGTGCAGTTGCGTAGAGTGAAGTAGAGTGTCAGAGTGGTGTGACGTAGAGTGGAGGCGTGTAGAGTGAAGAGTCGTAGAGTGGAGTAAAGTGTCCTAGAGCAGAGTGGCGAAGAGAGGAGTAGAGTGGCCTAGAGTGAAGTAGAGTGGCATGGCGTAGAGTGTGGAGTGGTGTAGAGTGGAGGTGCGATGAGTGACATAGAGTGGAGTAGAGTGCAGTTGCGTAGAGTGAAGTAGAGTGTCAGAGTGGAGTGACGTAGAGTGGAGGCGTGTAGCGTGACGAGTCTTAGAGTGGAGTAAAGTGTCCTAGAGCAGAGTGGCGAAGAGAGGAGTAGAGTGGCCTAGAGTGAAGTAGAGTGGCATGGCGTAGAGTGTGGAGTGGTGTAGAGTGGAGGTGCGATGAGTGACATAGAGTGGAGTAGAGTGCAGTTGCGTAGAGTGAAGTAGAGTGTCAGAGTGGTGTGACGTAGAGTGGAGGCGTGTAGCGTGACGAGTCTTAGAGTGGAGTAAAGTGTCCTAGAGCAGAGTGGCGAAGAGAGGAGTAGAGTGGCCTAGAGTGAAGTAGAGTGGCATGGCGTAGAGTGTGGAGTGGTGTAGAGTGGAGGTGCGATGAGTGACATAGAGTGGAGTAGAGTGGAGTTGCGTAGAGTGAAGTAGAGTGTCAGAGTGGTGTGACGTAGAGTGGAGGCGTGTAGAGTGAAGAGTCATAGAGTGGAGTAAAGTGTCCTAGAGCAGAGTGGCGAAGAGAGGAGTAGAGTGGCCTAGAGTGAAGTAGAGTGGCATGGCGTAGAGTGTGGAGTGGTGTAGAGTGGAGGTGCGATGAGTGACATAGAGTGGAGTAGAGTGGAGTTGCGTAGAGTGAAGTAGAGTGTCAGAGTGGTGTGACGTAGAGTGGAGGCGTGTAGAGTGAAGAGTCGTAGAGTGGAGTAAAGTGTCCTAGAGTAGAGTGGCGAAGAGAGGAGTAGAGTGGCCTAGAGTGAAGTAGAGTGGCATGGCGTAGAGTGTGGAGTGGTGTAGAGTGGAGGTGCGATGAGTGACATAGAGTGGAGTAGAGTGCAGTTGCGTAGAGTGAAGTAGAGTGTCAGAGTGGAGTGACGTAGAGTGGAGGCGTGTAGAGTGAAGAGTCGTAGAGTGGAGTAAAGTGTCCTAGAGCAGAGTGGCGAAGAGAGGAGTAGAGTGGCCTACAGTGAAGTAGAGTGGCATGGCGTAGAGTGTGGAGTGGTGTAGAGTGGAGGTGCGATGAGTGACATAGAGTGGAGTAGAGTGGAGTTGCGTAGAGTGAAGTAGAGTGTCAGAGTGGAGTGACGTAGAGTGGAGGCGTGTAGAGTGAAGAGTCGTAGAGTGGAGTAAAGTGTCCTAGAGCAGAGTGGCGAAGAGAGGAGTAGAGTGGCCTAGAGTGAAGTAGAGTGGCATGGCGTAGAGTGTGGAGTGGTGTAGAGTGGAGGTGCGATGAGTGACATAGAGTGGAGTAGAGTGGAGTTGCGTAGAGTGAAGTAGAGTGTCAGAGTGGAGTGACGTAGAGTGGAGGCGTGTAGAGTGAAGAGTCGTAGAGTGGAGTAAAGTGTCCTAGAGCAGAGTGGCGAAGAGAGGAGTAGAGTGACCTAGAGTGAAGTAGAGTGGCATGGCGTAGAGTGTGGAGTGGTGTAGAGTGGAGGTGCGATGAGTGACATAGAGTGGAGTAGAGTGGAGTTGCGTAGAGTGAAGTAGAGTGTCAGAGTGGTGTGACGTAGAGTGGAGGCGTGTAGCGTGACGAGTCTTAGAGTGGAGTAAAGTGTCCTAGAGCAGAGTGGCGAAGAGAGGAGTAGAGTGGCCTAGAGTGAAGTAGAGTGGCATGGCGTAGAGTGTGGAGTGGTGTAGAGTGGAGGTGCGATGAGTGACATAGAGTGGAGTAGAGTGGAGTTGCGTAGAGTGAAGTAGAGTGTCAGAGTGGTGTGACGTAGAGTGGAGGCGTGTAGAGTGAAGAGTCGTAGAGTGGAGTAAAGTGTCCTAGAGCAGAGTGGCGAAGAGAGGAGTAGAGTGGCCTAGAGTGAAGTAGAGTGGCATGGCGTAGAGTGTGGAGTGGTGTAGAGTGGAGGTGCAATGAGTGACATAGAGTGGAGTAGAGTGGAGTTGCGTAGAGTGAAGTAGAGTGTCAGAGTGGTGTGACGTAGAGTGGAGGCGTGTAGCGTGACGAGTCTTAGAGTGGAGTAAAGTGTCCTAGAGCAGAGTGGCGAAGAGAGGAGTAGAGTGGCCTAGAGTGAAGTAGAGTGGCATGGCGTAGAGTGTGGAGTGGTGTAGAGTGGAGGTGCGATGAGTGACATAGAGTGGAGTAGAGTGGAGTTGCGTAGAGTGAAGTAGAGTGTCAGAGTGGTGTGACGTAGAGTGGAGGCGTGTAGAGTGAAGAGTCGTAGAGTGGAGTAAAGTGTCCTAGAGCAGAGTGGCGAAGAGAGGAGTAGAGTGGCCTAGAGTGAAGTAGAGTGGCATGGCGTAGAGTGTGGAGTGGTGTAGAGTGGAGGTGCGATGAGTGACATAGAGTGGAGTAGAGTGCAGTTGCGTAGAGTGAAGTAGAGTGTCAGAGTGGTGTGACGTAGAGTGGAGGCGTGTAGAGTGAAGAGTCGTAGAGTGGAGTAAAGTGTCCTAGAGCAGAGTGGCGAAGAGAGGAGTAGAGTGGCCTAGAGTGAAGTAGAGTGGCATGGCGTAGAGTGTGGAGTGGTGTAGAGTGGAGGTGCGATGAGTGACATAGAGTGGAGTAGAGTGCAGTTGCGTAGAGTGAAGTAGAGTGTCAGAGTGGAGTGACGTAGAGTGGAGGCGTGTAGAATGAAGAGTCGTAGAGTGGAGTAAAGTGTCCTAGAGCAGAGTGGCGAAGAGAGGAGTAGAGTGGCCTAGAGTGAAGTAGAGTGGCATGGCGTAGAGTGTGGAGTGGTGTAGAGTGGAGGTGCAATGAGTGACATAGAGTGGAGTAGAGTGGAGTTGCGTAGAGTGAAGTAGAGTGTCAGAGTGGTGTGACGTAGAGTGGAGGCGTGTAGCGTGACGAGTCTTAGAGTGGAGTAAAGTGTCCTAGAGCAGAGTGGCGAAGAGAGGAGTAGAGTGGCCTAGAGTGAAGTAGAGTGGCATGGCGTAGAGTGTGGAGTGGTGTAGAGTGGAGGTGCAATGAGTGACATAGAGTGGAGTAGAGTGGAGTTGCGTAGAGTGAAGTAGAGTGTCAGAGTGGTGTGACGTAGAGTGGAGGCGTGTAGCGTGACGAGTCTTAGAGTGGAGTAAAGTGTCCTAGAGCAGAGTGGCGAAGAGAGGAGTAGAGTGGCCTAGAGTGAAGTAGAGTGGCATGGCGTAGAGTGTGGAGTGGTGTAGAGTGGAGGTGCGATGAGTGACATAGAGTGGAGTAGAGTGGAGTTGCGTAGAGTGAAGTAGAGTGTCAGAGTGGTGTGACGTAGAGTGGAGGCGTGTAGAGTGAAGAGTCGTAGAGTGGAGTAAAGTGTCCTAGAGCAGAGTGGCGAAGAGAGGAGTAGAGTGGCCTAGAGTGAAGTAGAGTGGCATGGCGTAGAGTGTGGAGTGGTGTAGAGTGGAGGTGCGATGAGTGACATAGAGTGGAGTAGAGTGCAGTTGCGTAGAGTGAAGTAGAGTGTCAGAGTGGTGTGACGTAGAGTGGAGGCGTGTAGAGTGAAGAGTCGTAGAGTGGAGTAAAGTGTCCTAGAGCAGAGTGGCGAAGAGAGGAGTAGAGTGGCCTAGAGTGAAGTAGAGTGGCATGGCGTAGAGTGTGGAGTGGTGTAGAGTGGAGGTGCGATGAGTGACATAGAGTGGAGTAGAGTGCAGTTGCGTAGAGTGAAGTAGAGTGTCAGAGTGGAGTGACGTAGAGTGGAGGCGTGTAGAATGAAGAGTCGTAGAGTGGAGTAAAGTGTCCTAGAGCAGAGTGGCGAAGAGAGGAGTAGAGTGGCCTAGAGTGAAGTAGAGTGGCATGGCGTAGAGTGTGGAGTGGTGTAGAGTGGAGGTGCGATGAGTGACATAGAGTGGAGTAGAGTGCAGTTGCGTAGAGTGAAGTAGAGTGTCAGAGTGGTGTGACGTAGAGTGGAGGCGTGTAGCGTGACGAGTCTTAGAGTGGAGTAAAGTGTCCTAGAGCAGAGTGGCGAAGAGAGGAGTAGAGTGGCCTAGAGTGAAGTAGAGTGGCATGGCGTAGAGTGTGGAGTGGTGTAGAGTGGAGGTGCGATGAGTGACATAGAGTGGAGTAGAGTGCAGTTGCGTAGAGTGAAGTAGAGTGTCAGAGTGGTGTGACGTAGAGTGGAGGCGTGTAGAATGAAGAGTCGTAGAGTGGAGTAAAGTGTCCTAGAGCAGAGTGGCGAAGAGAGGAGTAGAGTGGCCTAGAGTGAAGTAGAGTGGCATGGCGTAGAGTGTGGAGTGGTGTAGAGTGGAGGTGCGATGAGTGACATAGAGTGGAGTAGAGTGCAGTTGCGTAGAGTGAAGTAGAGTGTCAGAGTGGAGTGACGTAGAGTGGAGGCGTGTAGAGTGAAGAGTCGTAGAGTGGAGTAAAGTGTCCTAGAGCAGAGTGGCGAAGAGAGGAGTAGAGTGGCCTAGAGTGAAGTAGAGTGGCATGGCGTAGAGTGTGGAGTGGTGTAGAGTGGAGGTGCGATGAGTGACATAGAGTGGAGTAGAGTGCAGTTGCGTAGAGTGAAGTAGAGTGTCAGAGTGGAGTGACGTAGAGTGGAGGCGTGTAGAGTGAAGAGTCGTAGAGTGGAGTAAAGTGTCCTAGAGCAGAGTGGCGAAGAGAGGAGTAGAGTGGCCTAGAGTGAAGTAGAGTGGCATGGCGTAGAGTGTGGAGTGGTGTAGAGTGGAGGTGCGATGAGTGACATAGAGTGGAGTAGAGTGCAGTTGCGTAGAGTGAAGTAGAGTGTCAGAGTGGTGTGACGTAGAGTGGAGGCGTGTAGAGTGAAGAGTCGTAGAGTGGAGTAAAGTGTCCTAGAGCAGAGTGGCGAAGAGAGGAGTAGAGTGGCCTAGAGTGAAGTAGAGTGGCATGGCGTAGAGTGTGGAGTGGTGTAGAGTGGAGGTGCGATGAGTGACATAGAGTGGAGTAGAGTGCAGTTGCGTAGAGTGAAGTAGAGTGTCAGAGTGGTGTGACGTAGAGTGGAGGCGTGTAGAGTGAAGAGTCGTAGAGTGGAGTAAAGTGTCCTAGAGCAGAGTGGCGAAGAGAGGAGTAGAGTGGCCTAGAGTGAAGTAGAGTGGCATGGCGTAGAGTGTGGAGTGGTGTAGAGTGGAGGTGCGATGAGTGACATAGAGTGGAGTAGAGTGCAGTTGCGTAGAGTGAAGTAGAGTGTCAGAGTGGAGTGACGTAGAGTGGAGGCGTGTAGCGTGACGAGTCTTAGAGTGGAGTAAAGTGTCCTAGAGCAGAGTGGCGAAGAGAGGAGTAGAGTGGCCTAGAGTGAAGTAGAGTGGCATGGCGTAGAGTGTGGAGTGGTGTAGAGTGGAGGTGCGATGAGTGACATAGAGTGGAGTAGAGTGCAGTTGCGTAGAGTGAAGTAGAGTGTCAGAGTGGTGTGACGTAGAGTGGAGGCGTGTAGCGTGACGAGTCTTAGAGTGGAGTAAAGTGTCCTAGAGCAGAGTGGCGAAGAGAGGAGTAGAGTGGCCTAGAGTGAAGTAGAGTGGCATGGCGTAGAGTGTGGAGTGGTGTAGAGTGGAGGTGCGATGAGTGACATAGAGTGGAGTAGAGTGGAGTTGCGTAGAGTGAAGTAGAGTGTCAGAGTGGTGTGACGTAGAGTGGAGGCGTGTAGAGTGAAGAGTCGTAGAGTGGAGTAAAGTGTCCTAGAGCAGAGTGGCGAAGAGAGGAGTAGAGTGGCCTAGAGTGAAGTAGAGTGGCATGGCGTAGAGTGTGGAGTGGTGTAGAGTGGAGGTGCGATGAGTGACATAGAGTGGAGTAGAGTGGAGTTGCGTAGAGTGAAGTAGAGTGTCAGAGTGGTGTGACGTAGAGTGGAGGCGTGTAGAGTGAAGAGTCGTAGAGTGGAGTAAAGTGTCCTAGAGCAGAGTGGCGAAGAGAGGAGTAGAGTGGCCTAGAGTGAAGTAGAGTGGCATGGCGTAGAGTGTGGAGTGGTGTAGAGTGGAGGTGCGATGAGTGACATAGAGTGGAGTAGAGTGGAGTTGCGTAGAGTGAAGTAGAGTGTCAGAGTGGTGTGACGTAGAGTGGAGGCGTGTAGAGTGAAGAGTCGTAGAGTGGAGTAAAGTGTCCTAGAGCAGAGTGGCGAAGAGAGGAGTAGAGTGGCCTAGAGTGAAGTAGAGTGGCATGGCGTAGAGTGTGGAGTGGTGTAGAGTGGAGGTGCGATGAGTGACATAGAGTGGAGTAGAGTGCAGTTGCGTAGAGTGAAGTAGAGTGTCAGAGTGGTGTGACGTAGAGTGGAGGCGTGTAGAGTGAAGAGTCGTAGAGTGGAGTAAAGTGTCCTAGAGCAGAGTGGCGAAGAGAGGAGTAGAGTGGCCTAGAGTGAAGTAGAGTGGCATGGCGTAGAGTGTGGAGTGGTGTAGAGTGGAGGTGCGATGAGTGACATAGAGTGGAGTAGAGTGGAGTTGCGTAGAGTGAAGTAGAGTGTCAGAGTGGAGTGACGTAGAGTGGAGGCGTGTAGAATGAAGAGTCGTAGAGTGGAGTAAAGTGTCCTAGAGCAGAGTGGCGAAGAGAGGAGTAGAGTGGCCTAGAGTGAAGTAGAGTGGCATGGCGTAGAGTGTGGAGTGGTGTAGAGTGGAGGTGCGATGAGTGACATAGAGTGGAGTAGAGTGCAGTTGCGTAGAGTGAAGTAGAGTGTCAGAGTGGTGTGACGTAGAGTGGAGGCGTGTAGCGTGACGAGTCGTAGAGTGGAGTAAAGTGTCCTAGAGCAGAGTGGCGAAGAGAGGAGTAGAGTGGCCTAGAGTGAAGTAGAGTGGCATGGCGTAGAGTGTGGAGTGGTGTAGAGTGGAGGTGCGATGAGTGACATAGAGTGGAGTAGAGTGGAGTTGCGTAGAGTGTAGTAGAGTGTCAGAGTGGTGTGACGTAGAGTGGAGGCGTGTAGAGTGAAGAGTCGTAGAGTGGAGTAAAGTGTCCTAGAGCAGAGTGGCGAAGAGAGGAGTAGAGTGGCCTAGAGTGAAGTAGAGTGGCATGGCGTAGAGTGTGGAGTGGTGTAGAGTGGAGGTGCGATGAGTGACATAGAGTGGAGTAGAGTGCAGTTGCGTAGAGTGTAGTAGAGTGTCAGAGTGGAGTGACGTAGAGTGGAGGCGTGTAGAATGAAGAGTCGTAGAGTGGAGTAAAGTGTCCTAGAGCAGAGTGGCGAAGAGAGGAGTAGAGTGGCCTAGAGTGAAGTAGAGTGGCATGGCGTAGAGTGTGGAGTGGTGTAGAGTGGAGGTGCGATGAGTGACATAGAGTGGAGTAGAGTGGAGTTGCGTAGAGTGTAGTAGAGTGTCAGAGTGGTGTGACGTAGAGTGGAGGCGTGTAGAGTGAAGAGTCGTAGAGTGGAGTAAAGTGTCCTAGAGCAGAGTGGCGAAGAGAGGAGTAGAGTGGCCTAGAGTGAAGTAGAGTGGCATGGCGTAGAGTGTGGAGTGGTGTAGAGTGGAGGTACGATGAGTGACATAGAGTGGAGTAGAGTGGAGTTGCGTAGAGTGAAGTAGAGTGTCAGAGTGGAGTGACGTAGAGTGGAGGCGTGTAGCGTGACGAGTCTTAGAGTGGAGTAAAGTGTCCTAGAGCAGAGTGGCGAAGAGAGGAGTAGAGTGGCCTAGAGTGAAGTAGAGTGGCATGGCGTAGAGTGTGGAGTGGTGTAGAGTGGAGGTGCGATGAGTGACATAGAGTGGAGTAGAGTGCAGTTGCGTAGAGTGAAGTAGAGTGTCAGAGTGGTGTGACGTACAGTGGAGGCGTGTAGCGTGACGAGTCTTAGAGTGGAGTAAAGTGTCCTAGAGCAGAGTGGCGAAGAGAGGAGTAGAGTGGCCTAGAGTGAAGTAGAGTGGCATGGCGTAGAGTGTGGAGTGGTGTAGAGTGGAGGTGCGATGAGTGACATAGAGTGGAGTAGAGTGCAGTTGCGTAGAGTGAAGTAGAGTGTCAGAGTGGTGTGACGTAGAGTGGAGGCGTGTAGAGTGAAGAGTCGTAGAGTGGAGTAAAGTGTCCTAGAGCAGAGTGGCGAAGAGAGGAGTAGAGTGGCCTAGAGTGAAGTAGAGTGGCATGGCGTAGAGTGTGGAGTGGTGTAGAGTGGAGGTGCGATGAGTGACATAGAGTGGAGTAGAGTGGAGTTGCGTAGAGTGTAGTAGAGTGTCAGAGTGGAGTGACGTAGAGTGGAGGCGTGTAGAATGAAGAGTCGTAGAGTGGAGTAAAGTGTCCTAGAGCAGAGTGGCGAAGAGAGGAGTAGAGTGGCCTAGAGTGAAGTAGAGTGGCATGGCGTAGAGTGTGGAGTGGTGTAGAGTGGAGGTGCGATGAGTGACATAGAGTGGAGTAGAGTGCAGTTGCGTAGAGTGAAGTAGAGTGTCAGAGTGGTGTGACGTAGAGTGGAGGCGTGTAGCGTGACGAGTCTTAGAGTGGAGTAAAGTGTCCTAGAGCAGAGTGGCGAAGAGAGGAGTAGAGTGGCCTAGAGTGAAGTAGAGTGGCATGGCGTAGAGTGTGGAGTGGTGTAGAGTGGAGGTGCGATGAGTGACATAGAGTGGAGTAGAGTGCAGTTGCGTAGAGTGAAGTAGAGTGTCAGAGTGGTGTGACGTAGAGTGGAGGCGTGTAGAGTGAAGAGTCGTAGAGTGGAGTAAAGTGTCCTAGAGCAGAGTGGCGAAGAGAGGAGTAGAGTGGCCTAGAGTGAAGTAGAGTGGCATGGCGTAGAGTGTGGAGTGGTGTAGAGTGGAGGTGCGATGAGTGACATAGAGTGGAGTAGAGTGGAGTTGCGTAGAGTGTAGTAGAGTGTCAGAGTGGAGTGACGTAGAGTGGAGGCGTGTAGAATGAAGAGTCGTAGAGTGGAGTAAAGTGTCCTAGAGCAGAGTGGCGAAGAGAGGAGTAGAGTGGCCTAGAGTGAAGTAGAGTGGCATGGCGTAGAGTGTGGAGTGGTGTAGAGTGGAGGTGCGATGAGTGACATAGAGTGGAGTAGAGTGGAGTTGCGTAGAGTGAAGTAGAGTGTCAGAGTGGTGTGACGTAGAGTGGAGGCGTGTAGCGTGACGAGTCTTAGAGTGGAGTAAAGTGTCCTAGAGAGTGGCGAAGAGAGGAGTAGAGTGGCCTAGAGTGAAGTAGAGTGGCATGGCGTAGAGTGTGGAGTGGTGTAGAGTGGAGGTGCGATGAGTGACATAGAGTGGAGTAGAGTGCAGTTGCGTAGAGTGAAGTAGAGTGTCAGAGTGGTGTGACGTAGAGTGGAGGCGTGTAGAATGAAGAGTCGTAGAGTGGAGTAAAGTGTCCTAGAGCAGAGTGGCGAAGAGAGGAGTAGAGTGGCCTAGAGTGAAGTAGAGTGGCATGGCGTAGAGTGTGGAGTGGTGTAGAGTGGAGGTGCGATGAGTGACATAGAGTGGAGTAGAGTGGAGTTGCGTAGAGTGAAGTAGAGTGTCAGAGTGGAGTGACGTAGAGTGGAGGCGTGTAGAGTGAAGAGTCGTAGAGTGGAGTAAAGTGTCCTAGAGCAGAGTGGCGAAGAGAGGAGTAGAGTGGCCTAGAGTGAAGTAGAGTGGCATGGCGTAGAGTGTGGAGTGGTGTAGAGTGGAGGTGCGATGAGTGACATAGAGTGGAGTAGAGTGCAGTTGCGTAGAGTGAAGTAGAGTGTCAGAGTGGAGTGACGTAGAGTGGAGGCGTGTAGAGTGAAGAGTCGTAGAGTGGAGTAAAGTGTCCTAGAGCAGAGTGGCGAAGAGAGGAGTAGAGTGGCCTAGAGTGAAGTAGAGTGGCATGGCGTAGAGTGTGGAGTGGTGTAGAGTGGAGGTGCGATGAGTGACATAGAGTGGAGTAGAGTGGAGTTGCGTAGAGTGTAGTAGAGTGTCAGAGTGGAGTGACGTAGAGTGGAGGCGTGTAGAGTGAAGAGTCGTAGAGTGGAGTAAAGTGTCCTAGAGCAGAGTGGCGAAGAGAGGAGTAGAGTGGCCTAGAGTGAAGTAGAGTGGCATGGCGTAGAGTGTGGAGTGGTGTAGAGTGGAGGTGCGATGAGTGACATAGAGTGGAGTAGAGTGCAGTTGCGTAGAGTGTAGTAGAGTGTCAGAGTGGAGTGACGTAGAGTGGAGGCGTGTAGAGTGAAGAGTCGTAGAGTGGAGTAAAGTGTCCTAGAGCAGAGTGGCGAAGAGAGGAGTAGAGTGGCCTAGAGTGAAGTAGAGTGGCATGGCGTAGAGTGTGGAGTGGTGTAGAGTGGAGGTGCGATGAGTGACATAGAGTGGAGTAGAGTGGAGTTGCGTAGAGTGATGTAGAGTGTCAGAGTGGTGTGACGTAGAGTGGAGGCGTGTAGAATGAAGAGTCGTAGAGTGGAGTAAAGTGTCCTAGAGCAGAGTGGCGAAGAGAGGAGTAGAGTGGCCTAGAGTGAAGTAGAGTGGCATGGCGTAGAGTGTGGAGTGGTGTAGAGTGGAGGTGCGATGAGTGACATAGAGTGGAGTAGAGTGGAGTTGCGTAGAGTGTAGTAGAGTGTCAGAGTGGAGTGACGTAGAGTGGAGGCGTGTAGAATGAAGAGTCGTAGAGTGGAGTAAAGTGTCCTAGAGCAGAGTGGCGAAGAGAGGAGTAGAGTGGCCTAGAGTGAAGTAGAGTGGCATGGCGTAGAGTGTGGAGTGGTGTAGAGTGGAGGTGCGATGAGTGACATAGAGTGGAGTAGAGTGGAGTTGCGTAGAGTGTCAGAGTGGAGTGACGTAGAGTGGAGGCGTGTAGAATGAAGAGTCGTAGAGTGGAGTAAAGTGTCCTAGAGCAGAGTGGCGAAGAGAGGAGTAGAGTGGCCTAGAGTGAAGTAGAGTGGCATGGCGTAGAGTGTGGAGTGGTGTAGAGTGGAGGTGCGATGAGTGACATAGAGTGGAGTAGAGTGGAGTTGCGTAGAGTGAAGTAGAGTGTCAGAGTGGTGTGACGTAGAGTGGAGGCGTGTAGCGTGACGAGTCTTAGAGTGGAGTAAAGTGTCCTAGAGCAGAGTGGCGAAGAGAGGAGTAGAGTGGCCTAGAGTGAAGTAGAGTGGCATGGCGTAGAGTGTGGAGTGGTGTAGAGTGGAGGTGCGATGAGTGACATAGAGTGGAGTAGAGTGGAGTTGCGTAGAGTGTAGTAGAGTGTCAGAGTGGAGTGACGTAGAGTGGAGGCGTGTAGAGTGAAGAGTCGTAGAGTGGAGTAAAGTGTCCTAGAGCAGAGTGGCGAAGAGAGGAGTAGAGTGGCCTAGAGTGAAGTAGAGTGGCATGGCGTAGAGTGTGGAGTGGTGTAGAGTGGAGGTGCGATGAGTGACATAGAGTGGAGTAGAGTGCAGTTGCGTAGAGTGAAGTAGAGTGTCAGAGTGGTGTGACGTAGAGTGGAGGCGTGTAGAGTGAAGAGTCGTAGAGTGGAGTAAAGTGTCCTAGAGCAGAGTGGCGAAGAGAGGAGTAGAGTGGCCTAGAGTGAAGTAGAGTGGCATGGCGTAGAGTGTGGAGTGGTGTAGAGTGGAGGTGCGATGAGTGACATAGAGTGGAGTAGAGTGGAGTTGCGTAGAGTGTAGTAGAGTGTCAGAGTGGAGTGACGTAGAGTGGAGGCGTGTAGAGTGAAGAGTCGTAGAGTGGAGTAAAGTGTCCTAGAGCAGAGTGGCGAAGAGAGGAGTAGAGTGGCCTAGAGTGAAGTAGAGTGGCATGGCGTAGAGTGTGGAGTGGTGTAGAGTGGAGGTGCGATGAGTGACATAGAGTGGAGTAGAGTGCAGTTGCGTAGAGTGAAGTAGAGTGTCAGAGTGGAGTGACGTAGAGTGGAGGCGTGTAGAATGAAGAGTCGTAGAGTGGAGTAAAGTGTCCTAGAGCAGAGTGGCGAAGAGAGGAGTAGAGTGGCCTAGAGTGAAGTAGAGTGGCATGGCGTAGAGTGTGGAGTGGTGTAGAGTGGAGGTGCGATGAGTGACATAGAGTGGAGTAGAGTGGAGTTGCGTAGAGTGTAGTAGAGTGTCAGAGTGGAGTGACGTAGAGTGGAGGCGTGTAGAGTGAAGAGTCGTAGAGTGGAGTAAAGTGTCCTAGAGCAGAGTGGCGAAGAGAGGAGTAGAGTGGCCTAGAGTGAAGTAGAGTGGCATGGCGTAGAGTGTGGAGTGGTGTAGAGTGGAGGTGCGATGAGTGACATAGAGTGGAGTAGAGTGGAGTTGCGTAGAGTGAAGTAGAGTGTCAGAGTGGTGTGACGTAGAGTGGAGGCGTGTAGCGTGACGAGTCTTAGAGTGGAGTAAAGTGTCCTAGAGCAGAGTGGCGAAGAGAGGAGTAGAGTGGCCTAGAGTGAAGTAGAGTGGCATGGCGTAGAGTGTGGAGTGGTGTAGAGTGGAGGTGCGATGAGTGACATAGAGTGGAGTAGAGTGGAGTTGCGTAGAGTGTAGTAGAGTGTCAGAGTGGAGTGACGTAGAGTGGAGGCGTGTAGAGTGAAGAGTCGTAGAGTGGAGTAAAGTGTCCTAGAGCAGAGTGGCGAAGAGAGGAGTAGAGTGGCCTAGAGTGAAGTAGAGTGGCATGGCGTAGAGTGTGGAGTGGTGTAGAGTGGAGGTGCGATGAGTGACATAGAGTGGAGTAGAGTGCAGTTGCGTAGAGTGAAGTAGAGTGTCAGAGTGGTGTGACGTACAGTGGAGGCGTGTAGCGTGACGAGTCTTAGAGTGGAGTAAAGTGTCCTAGAGCAGAGTGGCGAAGAGAGGAGTAGAGTGGCCTAGAGTGAAGTAGAGTGGCATGGCGTAGAGTGTGGAGTGGTGTAGAGTGGAGGTGCGATGAGTGACATAGAGTGGAGTAGAGTGCAGTTGCGTAGAGTGAAGTAGAGTGTCAGAGTGGTGTGACGTAGAGTGGAGGCGTGTAGAATGAAGAGTCGTAGAGTGGAGTAAAGTGTCCTAGTGCAGAGTGGCGAAGAGAAGAGTAGAGTGGCCTAGAGTGAAGTAGAGTGGCATGGCGTAGAGTGTGGAGTGGTGTAGAGTGGAGGTGCGATGAGTGACATAGAGTGGAGTAGAGTGCAGTTGCGTAGAGTGAAGTAGAGTGTCAGAGTGGTGTGACGTAGAGTGGAGGCGTGTAGAGTGAAGAGTCGTAGAGTGGAGTAAAGTGTCCTAGAGCAGAGTGGCGAAGAGAGGAGTAGAGTGGCCTAGAGTGAAGTAGAGTGGCATGGCGTAGAGTGTGGAGTGGTGTAGAGTGGAGGTGCGATGAGTGACATAGAGTGGAGTAGAGTGCAGTTGCGTAGAGTGAAGTAGAGTGTCAGAGTGGTGTGACGTAGAGTGGAGGCGTGTAGAGTGAAGAGTCGTAGAGTGGATTAAAGTGTCCTAGAGCAGAGTGGCGAAGAGAGGAGTAGAGTGGCCTAGAGTGAAGTAGAGTGGCATGGCGTAGAGTGTGGAGTGGTGTAGAGTGGAGGTGCGATGAGTGACATAGAGTGGAGTAGAGTGGAGTTGCGTAGAGTGTAGTAGAGTGTCAGAGTGGAGTGACGTAGAGTGGAGGCGTGTAGAGTGAAGAGTCGTAGAGTGGAGTAAAGTGTCCTAGAGCAGAGTGGCGAAGAGAGGAGTAGAGTGGCCTAGAGTGAAGTAGAGTGGCATGGCGTAGAGTGTGGAGTGGTGTAGAGTGGAGGTGCGATGAGTGACATAGAGTGGAGTAGAGTGCAGTTGCGTAGAGTGAAGTAGAGTGTCAGAGTGGAGTGACGTAGAGTGGAGGCGTGTAGCGTGACGAGTCTTAGAGTGGAGTAAAGTGTCCTAGAGCAGAGTGGCGAAGAGAGGAGTAGAGTGGCCTAGAGTGAAGTAGAGTGGCATGGCGTAGAGTGTGGAGTGGTGTAGAGTGGAGGTGCGATGAGTGACATAGAGTGGAGTAGAGTGGAGTTGCGTAGAGTGTAGTAGAGTGTCAGAGTGGAGTGACGTAGAGTGGAGGCGTGTAGAGTGAAGAGTCGTAGAGTGGAGTAAAGTGTCCTAGAGCAGAGTGGCGAAGAGAGGAGTAGAGTGGCCTAGAGTGAAGTAGAGTGGCATGGCGTAGAGTGTGGAGTGGTGTAGAGTGGAGGTGCGATGAGTGACATAGAGTGGAGTAGAGTGGAGTTGCGTAGAGTGAAGTAGAGTGTCAGAGTGGAGTGACGTAGAGTGGAGGCGTGTAGAGTGAAGAGTCGTAGAGTGGAGTAAAGTGTCCTAGAGCAGAGTGGCGAAGAGAGGAGTAGAGTGGCCTAGAGTGAAGTAGAGTGGCATGGCGTAGAGTGTGGAGTGGTGTAGAGTGGAGGTGCGATGAGTGACATAGAGTGGAGTAGAGTGGAGTTGCGTAGAGTGAAGTAGAGTGTCAGAGTGGAGTGACGTAGAGTGGAGGCGTGTAGAATGAAGAGTCGTAGAGTGGAGTAAAGTGTCCTAGAGCAGAGTGGCGAAGAGAGGAGTAGAGTGGCCTAGAGTGAAGTAGAGTGGCATGGCGTAGAGTGTGGAGTGGTGTAGAGTGGAGGTGCGATGAGTGACATAGAGTGGAGTAGAGTGCAGTTGCGTAGAGTGTAGTAGAGTGTCAGAGTGGAGTGACGTAGAGTGGAGGCGTGTAGAATGAAGAGTCGTAGAGTGGAGTAAAGTGTCCTAGAGCAGAGTGGCGAAGAGAGGAGTAGAGTGGCCTAGAGTGAAGTAGAGTGGCATGGCGTAGAGTGTGGAGTGGTGTAGAGTGGAGGTGCGATGAGTGACATAGAGTGGAGTAGAGTGGAGTTGCGTAGAGTGTAGTAGAGTGTCAGAGTGGAGTGACGTAGAGTGGAGGCGTGTAGAATGAAGAGTCGTAGAGTGGAGTAAAGTGTCCTAGAGCAGAGTGGCGAAGAGAGGAGTAGAGTGGCCTAGAGTGAAGTAGAGTGGCATGGCGTAGAGTGTGGAGTGGTGTAGAGTGGAGGTGCGATGAGTGACATAGAGTGGAGTAGAGTGGAGTTGCGTAGAGTGAAGTAGAGTGTCAGAGTGGAGTGACGTAGAGTGGAGGCGTGTAGCGTGACGAGTCTTAGAGTGGAGTAAAGTGTCCTAGAGCAGAGTGGCGAAGAGAGGAGTAGAGTGGCCTAGAGTGAAGTAGAGTGGCATGGCGTAGAGTGTGGAGTGGTGTAGAGTGGAGGTGCGATGAGTGACATAGAGTGGAGTAGAGTGGAGTTGCGTAGAGTGTAGTAGAGTGTCAGAGTGGAGTGACGTAGAGTGGAGGCGTGTAGAGTGAAGAGTCGTAGAGTGGAGTAAAGTGTCCTAGAGCAGAGTGGCGAAGAGAGGAGTAGAGTGGCCTAGAGTGAAGTAGAGTGGCATGGCGTAGAGTGTGGAGTGGTGTAGAGTGGAGGTGCGATGAGTGACATAGAGTGGAGTAGAGTGCAGTTGCGTAGAGTGAAGTAGAGTGTCAGAGTGGAGTGACGTAGAGTGGAGGCGTGTAGAGTGAAGAGTCGTAGAGTGGAGTAAAGTGTCCTAGAGCAGAGTGGCGAAGAGAGGAGTAGAGTGGCCTAGAGTGAAGTAGAGTGGCATGGCGTAGAGTGTGGAGTGGTGTAGAGTGGAGGTGCGATGAGTGACATAGAGTGGAGTAGAGTGGAGTTGCGTAGAGTGAAGTAGAGTGTCAGAGTGGTGTGACGTAGAGTGGAGGCGTGTAGAGTGAAGAGTCGTAGAGTGGAGTAAAGTGTCCTAGAGCAGAGTGGCGAAGAGAGGAGTAGAGTGGCCTAGAGTGAAGTAGAGTGGCATGGCGTAGAGTGTGGAGTGGTGTAGAGTGGAGGTGCGATGAGTGACATAGAGTGGAGTAGAGTGGAGTTGCGTAGAGTGAAGTAGAGTGTCAGAGTGGTGTGACGTAGAGTGGAGGCGTGTAGAGTGAAGAGTCGTAGAGTGGAGTAAAGTGTCCTAGAGCAGAGTGGCGAAGAGAGGAGTAGAGTGGCCTAGAGTGAAGTAGAGTGGCATGGCGTAGAGTGTGGAGTGGTGTAGAGTGGAGGTGCGATGAGTGACATAGAGTGGAGTAGAGTGGAGTTGCGTAGAGTGAAGTAGAGTGTCAGAGTGGAGTGACGTAGAGTGGAGGCGTGTAGAGTGAAGAGTCGTAGAGTGGAGTAAAGTGTCCTAGAGCAGAGTGGCGAAGAGAGGAGTAGAGTGGCCTAGAGTGAAGTAGAGTGGCATGGCGTAGAGTGTGGAGTGGTGTAGAGTGGAGGTGCGATGAGTGACATAGAGTGGAGTAGAGTGGAGTTGCGTAGAGTGTAGTAGAGTGTCAGAGTGGAGTGACGTAGAGTGGAGGCGTGTAGAGTGAAGAGTCGTAGAGTGGAGTAAAGTGTCCTAGAGCAGAGTGGCGAAGAGAGGAGTAGAGTGGCCTAGAGTGAAGTAGAGTGGCATGGCGTAGAGTGTGGAGTGGTGTAGAGTGGAGGTGCGATGAGTGACATAGAGTGGAGTAGAGTGCAGTTGCGTAGAGTGAAGTAGAGTGTCAGAGTGGAGTGACGTAGAGTGGAGGCGTGTAGAGTGAAGAGTCGTAGAGTGGAGTAAAGTGTCCTAGAGCAGAGTGGCGAAGAGAGGAGTAGAGTGGCCTAGAGTGAAGTAGAGTGGCATGGCGTAGAGTGTGGAGTGGTGTAGAGTGGAGGTGCGATGAGTGACATAGAGTGGAGTAGAGTGGAGTTGCGTAGAGTGTAGTAGAGTGTCAGAGTGGAGTGACGTAGAGTGGAGGCGTGTAGAGTGAAGAGTCGTAGAGTGGAGTAAAGTGTCCTAGAGCAGAGTGGCGAAGAGAGGAGTAGAGTGGCCTAGAGTGAAGTAGAGTGGCATGGCGTAGAGTGTGGAGTGGTGTAGAGTGGAGGTGCGATGAGTGACATAGAGTGGAGTAGAGTGCAGTTGCGTAGAGTGAAGTAGAGTGTCAGAGTGGTGTGACGTAGAGTGGAGGCGTGTAGAGTGAAGAGTCGTAGAGTGGAGTAAAGTGTCCTAGAGCAGAGTGGCGAAGAGAGGAGTAGAGTGGCCTAGAGTGAAGTAGAGTGGCATGGCGTAGAGTGTGGAGTGGTGTAGAGTGGAGGTGCGATGAGTGACATAGAGTGGAGTAGAGTGCAGTTGCGTAGAGTGAAGTAGAGTGTCAGAGTGGTGTGACGTAGAGTGGAGGCGTGTAGCGTGACGAGTCTTAGAGTGGAGTAAAGTGTCCTAGAGCAGAGTGGCGAAGAGAGGAGTAGAGTGGCCTAGAGTGAAGTAGAGTGGCATGGCGTAGAGTGTGGAGTGGTGTAGAGTGGAGGTGCGATGAGTGACATAGAGTGGAGTAGAGTGGAGTTGCGTAGAGTGAAGTAGAGTGTCAGAGTGGTGTGACGTAGAGTGGAGGCGTGTAGAGTGAAGAGTCGTAGAGTGGAGTAAAGTGTCCTAGAGCAGAGTGGCGAAGAGAGGAGTAGAGTGGCCTAGAGTGAAGTAGAGTGGCATGGCGTAGAGTGTGGAGTGGTGTAGAGTGGAGGTGCGATGAGTGACATAGAGTGGAGTAGAGTGGAGTTGCGTAGAGTGAAGTAGAGTGTCAGAGTGGTGTGACGTAGAGTGGAGGCGTGTAGAATGAAGAGTCGTAGAGTGGAGTAAAGTGTCCTAGAGCAGAGTGGCGAAGAGAGGAGTAGAGTGGCCTAGAGTGAAGTAGAGTGGCATGGCGTAGAGTGTGGAGTGGTGTAGAGTGGAGGTGCGATGAGTGACATAGAGTGGAGTAGAGTGCAGTTGCGTAGAGTGAAGTAGAGTGTCAGAGTGGAGTGACGTAGAGTGGAGGCGTGTAGAGTGAAGAGTCGTAGAGTGGAGTAAAGTGTCCTAGAGCAGAGTGGCGAAGAGAGGAGTAGAGTGGCCTACAGTGAAGTAGAGTGGCATGGCGTAGAGTGTGGAGTGGTGTAGAGTGGAGGTGCGATGAGTGACATAGAGTGGAGTAGAGTGGAGTTGCGTAGAGTGAAGTAGAGTGTCAGAGTGGAGTGACGTAGAGTGGAGGCGTGTAGAGTGAAGAGTCGTAGAGTGGAGTAAAGTGTCCTAGAGCAGAGTGGCGAAGAGAGGAGTAGAGTGGCCTAGAGTGAAGTAGAGTGGCATGGCGTAGAGTGTGGAGTGGTGTAGAGTGGAGGTGCGATGAGTGACATAGAGTGGAGTAGAGTGGAGTTGCGTAGAGTGAAGTAGAGTGTCAGAGTGGAGTGACGTAGAGTGGAGGCGTGTAGAGTGAAGAGTCGTAGAGTGGAGTAAAGTGTCCTAGAGCAGAGTGGCGAAGAGAGGAGTAGAGTGGCCTAGAGTGAAGTAGAGTGGCATGGCGTAGAGTGTGGAGTGGTGTAGAGTGGAGGTGCGATGAGTGACATAGAGTGGAGTAGAGTGGAGTTGCGTAGAGTGAAGTAGAGTGTCAGAGTGGTGTGACGTAGAGTGGAGGCGTGTAGCGTGACGAGTCTTAGAGTGGAGTAAAGTGTCCTAGAGCAGAGTGGCGAAGAGAGGAGTAGAGTGGCCTAGAGTGAAGTAGAGTGGCATGGCGTAGAGTGTGGAGTGGTGTAGAGTGGAGGTGCGATGAGTGACATAGAGTGGAGTAGAGTGGAGTTGCGTAGAGTGAAGTAGAGTGTCAGAGTGGTGTGACGTAGAGTGGAGGCGTGTAGAGTGAAGAGTCGTAGAGTGGAGTAAAGTGTCCTAGAGCAGAGTGGCGAAGAGAGGAGTAGAGTGGCCTAGAGTGAAGTAGAGTGGCATGGCGTAGAGTGTGGAGTGGTGTAGAGTGGAGGTGCGATGAGTGACATAGAGTGGAGTAGAGTGGAGTTGCGTAGAGTGAAGTAGAGTGTCAGAGTGGTGTGACGTAGAGTGGAGGCGTGTAGCGTGACGAGTCTTAGAGTGGAGTAAAGTGTCCTAGAGCAGAGTGGCGAAGAGAGGAGTAGAGTGGCCTAGAGTGAAGTAGAGTGGCATGGCGTAGAGTGTGGAGTGGTGTAGAGTGGAGGTGCGATGAGTGACATAGAGTGGAGTAGAGTGGAGTTGCGTAGAGTGAAGTAGAGTGTCAGAGTGGTGTGACGTAGAGTGGAGGCGTGTAGAGTGAAGAGTCGTAGAGTGGAGTAAAGTGTCCTAGAGCAGAGTGGCGAAGAGAGGAGTAGAGTGGCCTAGAGTGAAGTAGAGTGGCATGGCGTAGAGTGTGGAGTGGTGTAGAGTGGAGGTGCGATGAGTGACATAGAGTGGAGTAGAGTGCAGTTGCGTAGAGTGAAGTAGAGTGTCAGAGTGGTGTGACGTAGAGTGGAGGCGTGTAGAGTGAAGAGTCGTAGAGTGGAGTAAAGTGTCCTAGAGCAGAGTGGCGAAGAGAGGAGTAGAGTGGCCTAGAGTGAAGTAGAGTGGCATGGCGTAGAGTGTGGAGTGGTGTAGAGTGGAGGTGCGATGAGTGACATAGAGTGGAGTAGAGTGCAGTTGCGTAGAGTGAAGTAGAGTGTCAGAGTGGAGTGACGTAGAGTGGAGGCGTGTAGAATGAAGAGTCGTAGAGTGGAGTAAAGTGTCCTAGAGCAGAGTGGCGAAGAGAGGAGTAGAGTGGCCTAGAGTGAAGTAGAGTGGCATGGCGTAGAGTGTGGAGTGGTGTAGAGTGGAGGTGCGATGAGTGACATAGAGTGGAGTAGAGTGCAGTTGCGTAGAGTGAAGTAGAGTGTCAGAGTGGAGTGACGTAGAGTGGAGGCGTGTAGAGTGAAGAGTCGTAGAGTGGAGTAAAGTGTCCTAGAGCAGAGTGGCGAAGAGAGGAGTAGAGTGGCCTAGAGTGAAGTAGAGTGGCATGGCGTAGAGTGTGGAGTGGTGTAGAGTGGAGGTGCGATGAGTGACATAGAGTGGAGTAGAGTGGAGTTGCGTAGAGTGAAGTAGAGTGTCAGAGTGGAGTGACGTAGAGTGGAGGCGTGTAGCGTGACGAGTCTTAGAGTGGAGTAAAGTGTCCTAGAGCAGAGTGGCGAAGAGAGGAGTAGAGTGGCCTAGAGTGAAGTAGAGTGGCATGGCGTAGAGTGTGGAGTGGTGTAGAGTGGAGGTGCGATGAGTGACATAGAGTGGAGTAGAGTGGAGTTGCGTAGAGTGAAGTAGAGTGTCAGAGTGGTGTGACGTAGAGTGGAGGCGTGTAGAATGAAGAGTCGTAGAGTGGAGTAAAGTGTCCTAGAGCAGAGTGGCGAAGAGAGGAGTAGAGTGGCCTAGAGTGAAGTAGAGTGGCATGGCGTAGAGTGTGGAGTGGTGTAGAGTGGAGGTGCGATGAGTGACATAGAGTGGAGTAGAGTGGAGTTGCGTAGAGTGTAGTAGAGTGTCAGAGTGGAGTGACGTAGAGTGGAGGCGTGTAGAGTGAAGAGTCGTAGAGTGGAGTAAAGTGTCCTAGAGCAGAGTGGCGAAGAGAGGAGTAGAGTGGCCTAGAGTGAAGTAGAGTGGCATGGCGTAGAGTGTGGAGTGGTGTAGAGTGGAGGTGCGATGAGTGACATAGAGTGGAGTAGAGTGCAGTTGCGTAGAGTGAAGTAGAGTGTCAGAGTGGTGTGACGTAGAGTGGAGGCGTGTAGAGTGAAGAGTCGTAGAGTGGAGTAAAGTGTCCTAGAGCAGAGTGGCGAAGAGAGGAGTAGAGTGGCCTAGAGTGAAGTAGAGTGGCATGGCGTAGAGTGTGGAGTGGTGTAGAGTGGAGGTGCGATGAGTGACATAGAGTGGAGTAGAGTGGAGTTGCGTAGAGTGAAGTAGAGTGTCAGAGTGGAGTGACGTAGAGTGGAGGCGTGTAGCGTGACGAGTCTTAGAGTGGAGTAAAGTGTCCTAGAGCAGAGTGGCGAAGAGAGGAGTAGAATGGCCTAGAGTGAAGTAGAGTGGCATGGCGTAGAGTGTGGAGTGGTGTAGAGTGGAGGTGCGATGAGTGACATAGAGTGGAGTAGAGTGGAGTTGCGTAGAGTGTAGTAGAGTGTCAGAGTGGAGTGACGTAGAGTGGAGGCGTGTAGAATGAAGAGTCGTAGAGTGGAGTAAAGTGTCCTAGAGCAGAGTGGCGAAGAGAGGAGTAGAGTGGCCTAGAGTGAAGTAGAGTGGCATGGCGTAGAGTGTGGAGTGGTGTAGAGTGGAGGTGCGATGAGTGACATAGAGTGGAGTAGAGTGGAGTTGCGTAGAGTGAAGTAGAGTGTCAGAGTGGTGTGACGTAGAGTGGAGGCGTGTAGCGTGACGAGTCTTAGAGTGGAGTAAAGTGTCCTAGAGCAGAGTGGCGAAGAGAGGAGTAGAGTGGCCTAGAGTGAAGTAGAGTGGCATGGCGTAGAGTGTGGAGTGGTGTAGAGTGGAGGTGCGATGAGTGACATAGAGTGGAGTAGAGTGGAGTTGCGTAGAGTGAAGTAGAGTGTCAGAGTGGTGTGACGTAGAGTGGAGGCGTGTAGCGTGACGAGTCTTAGAGTGGAGTAAAGTGTCCTAGAGCAGAGTGGCGAAGAGAGGAGTAGAGTGGCCTAGAGTGAAGTAGAGTGGCATGGCGTAGAGTGTGGAGTGGTGTAGAGTGGAGGTGCGATGAGTGACATAGAGTGGAGTAGAGTGCAGTTGCGTAGAGTGAAGTAGAGTGTCAGAGTGGTGTGACGTAGAGTGGAGGCGTGTAGAGTGAAGAGTCGTAGAGTGGAGTAAAGTGTCCTAGAGCAGAGTGGCGAAGAGAGGAGTAGAGTGGCCTAGAGTGAAGTAGAGTGGCATGGCGTAGAGTGTGGAGTGGTGTAGAGTGGAGGTGCGATGAGTGACATAGAGTGGAGTAGAGTGCAGTTGCGTAGAGTGAAGTAGAGTGTCAGAGTGGAGTGACGTAGAGTGGAGGCGTGTAGCGTGACGAGTCTTAGAGTGGAGTAAAGTGTCCTAGAGCAGAGTGGCGAAGAGAGGAGTAGAGTGGCCTAGAGTGAAGTAGAGTGGCATGGCGTAGAGTGTGGAGTGGTGTAGAGTGGAGGTGCGATGAGTGACATAGAGTGGAGTAGAGTGCAGTTGCGTAGAGTGAAGTAGAGTGTCAGAGTGGTGTGACGTAGAGTGGAGGCGTGTAGCGTGACGAGTCTTAGAGTGGAGTAAAGTGTCCTAGAGCAGAGTGGCGAAGAGAGGAGTAGAGTGGCCTAGAGTGAAGTAGAGTGGCATGGCGTAGAGTGTGGAGTGGTGTAGAGTGGAGGTGCGATGAGTGACATAGAGTGGAGTAGAGTGGAGTTGCGTAGAGTGAAGTAGAGTGTCAGAGTGGTGTGACGTAGAGTGGAGGCGTGTAGAGTGAAGAGTCATAGAGTGGAGTAAAGTGTCCTAGAGCAGAGTGGCGAAGAGAGGAGTAGAGTGGCCTAGAGTGAAGTAGAGTGGCATGGCGTAGAGTGTGGAGTGGTGTAGAGTGGAGGTGCGATGAGTGACATAGAGTGGAGTAGAGTGGAGTTGCGTAGAGTGAAGTAGAGTGTCAGAGTGGTGTGACGTAGAGTGGAGGCGTGTAGAGTGAAGAGTCGTAGAGTGGAGTAAAGTGTCCTAGAGTAGAGTGGCGAAGAGAGGAGTAGAGTGGCCTAGAGTGAAGTAGAGTGGCATGGCGTAGAGTGTGGAGTGGTGTAGAGTGGAGGTGCGATGAGTGACATAGAGTGGAGTAGAGTGCAGTTGCGTAGAGTGAAGTAGAGTGTCAGAGTGGAGTGACGTAGAGTGGAGGCGTGTAGAGTGAAGAGTCGTAGAGTGGAGTAAAGTGTCCTAGAGCAGAGTGGCGAAGAGAGGAGTAGAGTGGCCTACAGTGAAGTAGAGTGGCATGGCGTAGAGTGTGGAGTGGTGTAGAGTGGAGGTGCGATGAGTGACATAGAGTGGAGTAGAGTGGAGTTGCGTAGAGTGAAGTAGAGTGTCAGAGTGGAGTGACGTAGAGTGGAGGCGTGTAGAGTGAAGAGTCGTAGAGTGGAGTAAAGTGTCCTAGAGCAGAGTGGCGAAGAGAGGAGTAGAGTGGCCTAGAGTGAAGTAGAGTGGCATGGCGTAGAGTGTGGAGTGGTGTAGAGTGGAGGTGCGATGAGTGACATAGAGTGGAGTAGAGTGGAGTTGCGTAGAGTGAAGTAGAGTGTCAGAGTGGAGTGACGTAGAGTGGAGGCGTGTAGAGTGAAGAGTCGTAGAGTGGAGTAAAGTGTCCTAGAGCAGAGTGGCGAAGAGAGGAGTAGAGTGACCTAGAGTGAAGTAGAGTGGCATGGCGTAGAGTGTGGAGTGGTGTAGAGTGGAGGTGCGATGAGTGACATAGAGTGGAGTAGAGTGGAGTTGCGTAGAGTGAAGTAGAGTGTCAGAGTGGTGTGACGTAGAGTGGAGGCGTGTAGCGTGACGAGTCTTAGAGTGGAGTAAAGTGTCCTAGAGCAGAGTGGCGAAGAGAGGAGTAGAGTGGCCTAGAGTGAAGTAGAGTGGCATGGCGTAGAGTGTGGAGTGGTGTAGAGTGGAGGTGCGATGAGTGACATAGAGTGGAGTAGAGTGGAGTTGCGTAGAGTGAAGTAGAGTGTCAGAGTGGTGTGACGTAGAGTGGAGGCGTGTAGAGTGAAGAGTCGTAGAGTGGAGTAAAGTGTCCTAGAGCAGAGTGGCGAAGAGAGGAGTAGAGTGGCCTAGAGTGAAGTAGAGTGGCATGGCGTAGAGTGTGGAGTGGTGTAGAGTGGAGGTGCAATGAGTGACATAGAGTGGAGTAGAGTGGAGTTGCGTAGAGTGAAGTAGAGTGTCAGAGTGGTGTGACGTAGAGTGGAGGCGTGTAGCGTGACGAGTCTTAGAGTGGAGTAAAGTGTCCTAGAGCAGAGTGGCGAAGAGAGGAGTAGAGTGGCCTAGAGTGAAGTAGAGTGGCATGGCGTAGAGTGTGGAGTGGTGTAGAGTGGAGGTGCGATGAGTGACATAGAGTGGAGTAGAGTGGAGTTGCGTAGAGTGAAGTAGAGTGTCAGAGTGGTGTGACGTAGAGTGGAGGCGTGTAGAGTGAAGAGTCGTAGAGTGGAGTAAAGTGTCCTAGAGCAGAGTGGCGAAGAGAGGAGTAGAGTGGCCTAGAGTGAAGTAGAGTGGCATGGCGTAGAGTGTGGAGTGGTGTAGAGTGGAGGTGCGATGAGTGACATAGAGTGGAGTAGAGTGCAGTTGCGTAGAGTGAAGTAGAGTGTCAGAGTGGTGTGACGTAGAGTGGAGGCGTGTAGAGTGAAGAGTCGTAGAGTGGAGTAAAGTGTCCTAGAGCAGAGTGGCGAAGAGAGGAGTAGAGTGGCCTAGAGTGAAGTAGAGTGGCATGGCGTAGAGTGTGGAGTGGTGTAGAGTGGAGGTGCGATGAGTGACATAGAGTGGAGTAGAGTGCAGTTGCGTAGAGTGAAGTAGAGTGTCAGAGTGGAGTGACGTAGAGTGGAGGCGTGTAGAATGAAGAGTCGTAGAGTGGAGTAAAGTGTCCTAGAGCAGAGTGGCGAAGAGAGGAGTAGAGTGGCCTAGAGTGAAGTAGAGTGGCATGGCGTAGAGTGTGGAGTGGTGTAGAGTGGAGGTGCAATGAGTGACATAGAGTGGAGTAGAGTGGAGTTGCGTAGAGTGAAGTAGAGTGTCAGAGTGGTGTGACGTAGAGTGGAGGCGTGTAGCGTGACGAGTCTTAGAGTGGAGTAAAGTGTCCTAGAGCAGAGTGGCGAAGAGAGGAGTAGAGTGGCCTAGAGTGAAGTAGAGTGGCATGGCGTAGAGTGTGGAGTGGTGTAGAGTGGAGGTGCAATGAGTGACATAGAGTGGAGTAGAGTGGAGTTGCGTAGAGTGAAGTAGAGTGTCAGAGTGGTGTGACGTAGAGTGGAGGCGTGTAGCGTGACGAGTCTTAGAGTGGAGTAAAGTGTCCTAGAGCAGAGTGGCGAAGAGAGGAGTAGAGTGGCCTAGAGTGAAGTAGAGTGGCATGGCGTAGAGTGTGGAGTGGTGTAGAGTGGAGGTGCGATGAGTGACATAGAGTGGAGTAGAGTGGAGTTGCGTAGAGTGAAGTAGAGTGTCAGAGTGGTGTGACGTAGAGTGGAGGCGTGTAGAGTGAAGAGTCGTAGAGTGGAGTAAAGTGTCCTAGAGCAGAGTGGCGAAGAGAGGAGTAGAGTGGCCTAGAGTGAAGTAGAGTGGCATGGCGTAGAGTGTGGAGTGGTGTAGAGTGGAGGTGCGATGAGTGACATAGAGTGGAGTAGAGTGCAGTTGCGTAGAGTGAAGTAGAGTGTCAGAGTGGTGTGACGTAGAGTGGAGGCGTGTAGAGTGAAGAGTCGTAGAGTGGAGTAAAGTGTCCTAGAGCAGAGTGGCGAAGAGAGGAGTAGAGTGGCCTAGAGTGAAGTAGAGTGGCATGGCGTAGAGTGTGGAGTGGTGTAGAGTGGAGGTGCGATGAGTGACATAGAGTGGAGTAGAGTGCAGTTGCGTAGAGTGAAGTAGAGTGTCAGAGTGGAGTGACGTAGAGTGGAGGCGTGTAGAATGAAGAGTCGTAGAGTGGAGTAAAGTGTCCTAGAGCAGAGTGGCGAAGAGAGGAGTAGAGTGGCCTAGAGTGAAGTAGAGTGGCATGGCGT
This sequence comes from Lissotriton helveticus, assembly GCF_964261635.1. Taxonomy (NCBI): domain Eukaryota; kingdom Metazoa; phylum Chordata; class Amphibia; order Caudata; family Salamandridae; genus Lissotriton; species Lissotriton helveticus. The sequence goes on from NC_136071.1 coordinate 8,849,874, forward strand.
AGAGTGTGGAGTGGTGTAGAGTGGAGGTGCGATGAGTGACATAGAGTGGAGTAGAGTGCAGTTGCGTAGAGTGAAGTAGAGTGTCAGAGTGGTGTGACGTAGAGTGGAGGCGTGTAGCGTGACGAGTCTTAGAGTGGAGTAAAGTGTCCTAGAGCAGAGTGGCGAAGAGAGGAGTAGAGTGGCCTAGAGTGAAGTAGAGTGGCATGGCGTAGAGTGTGGAGTGGTGTAGAGTGGAGGTGCGATGAGTGACATAGAGTGGAGTAGAGTGCAGTTGCGTAGAGTGAAGTAGAGTGTCAGAGTGGTGTGACGTAGAGTGGAGGCGTGTAGAATGAAGAGTCGTAGAGTGGAGTAAAGTGTCCTAGAGCAGAGTGGCGAAGAGAGGAGTAGAGTGGCCTAGAGTGAAGTAGAGTGGCATGGCGTAGAGTGTGGAGTGGTGTAGAGTGGAGGTGCGATGAGTGACATAGAGTGGAGTAGAGTGCAGTTGCGTAGAGTGAAGTAGAGTGTCAGAGTGGAGTGACGTAGAGTGGAGGCGTGTAGAGTGAAGAGTCGTAGAGTGGAGTAAAGTGTCCTAGAGCAGAGTGGCGAAGAGAGGAGTAGAGTGGCCTAGAGTGAAGTAGAGTGGCATGGCGTAGAGTGTGGAGTGGTGTAGAGTGGAGGTGCGATGAGTGACATAGAGTGGAGTAGAGTGCAGTTGCGTAGAGTGAAGTAGAGTGTCAGAGTGGAGTGACGTAGAGTGGAGGCGTGTAGAGTGAAGAGTCGTAGAGTGGAGTAAAGTGTCCTAGAGCAGAGTGGCGAAGAGAGGAGTAGAGTGGCCTAGAGTGAAGTAGAGTGGCATGGCGTAGAGTGTGGAGTGGTGTAGAGTGGAGGTGCGATGAGTGACATAGAGTGGAGTAGAGTGCAGTTGCGTAGAGTGAAGTAGAGTGTCAGAGTGGTGTGACGTAGAGTGGAGGCGTGTAGAGTGAAGAGTCGTAGAGTGGAGTAAAGTGTCCTAGAGCAGAGTGGCGAAGAGAGGAGTAGAGTGGCCTAGAGTGAAGTAGAGTGGCATGGCGTAGAGTGTGGAGTGGTGTAGAGTGGAGGTGCGATGAGTGACATAGAGTGGAGTAGAGTGGAGTTGCGTAGAGTGAAGTAGAGTGTCAGAGTGGAGTGACGTAGAGTGGAGGCGTGTAGCGTGACGAGTCTTAGAGTGGAGTAAAGTGTCCTAGAGCAGAGTGGCGAAGAGAGGAGTAGAATGGCCTAGAGTGAAGTAGAGTGGCATGGCGTAGAGTGTGGAGTGGTGTAGAGTGGAGGTGCGATGAGTGACATAGAGTGGAGTAGAGTGGAGTTGCGTAGAGTGTAGTAGAGTGTCAGAGTGGAGTGACGTAGAGTGGAGGCGTGTAGAATGAAGAGTCGTAGAGTGGAGTAAAGTGTCCTAGAGCAGAGTGGCGAAGAGAGGAGTAGAGTGGCCTAGAGTGAAGTAGAGTGGCATGGCGTAGAGTGTGGAGTGGTGTAGAGTGGAGGTGCGATGAGTGACATAGAGTGGAGTAGAGTGGAGTTGCGTAGAGTGAAGTAGAGTGTCAGAGTGGTGTGACGTAGAGTGGAGGCGTGTAGCGTGACGAGTCTTAGAGTGGAGTAAAGTGTCCTAGAGCAGAGTGGCGAAGAGAGGAGTAGAGTGGCCTAGAGTGAAGTAGAGTGGCATGGCGTAGAGTGTGGAGTGGTGTAGAGTGGAGGTGCGATGAGTGACATAGAGTGGAGTAGAGTGGAGTTGCGTAGAGTGAAGTAGAGTGTCAGAGTGGTGTGACGTAGAGTGGAGGCGTGTAGAGTGAAGAGTCGTAGAGTGGAGTAAAGTGTCCTAGAGCAGAGTGGCGAAGAGAGGAGTAGAGTGGCCTAGAGTGAAGTAGAGTGGCATGGCGTAGAGTGTGGAGTGGTGTAGAGTGGAGGTGCGATGAGTGACATAGAGTGGAGTAGAGTGGAGTTGCGTAGAGTGAAGTAGAGTGTCAGAGTGGTGTGACGTAGAGTGGAGGCGTGTAGCGTGACGAGTCTTAGAGTGGAGTAAAGTGTCCTAGAGCAGAGTGGCGAAGAGAGGAGTAGAGTGGCCTAGAGTGAAGTAGAGTGGCATGGCGTAGAGTGTGGAGTGGTGTAGAGTGGAGGTGCGATGAGTGACATAGAGTGGAGTAGAGTGGAGTTGCGTAGAGTGAAGTAGAGTGTCAGAGTGGAGTGACGTAGAGTGGAGGCGTGTAGAGTGAAGAGTCGTAGAGTGGAGTAAAGTGTCCTAGAGCAGAGTGGCGAAGAGAGGAGTAGAGTGGCCTAGAGTGAAGTAGAGTGGCATGGCGTAGAGTGTGGAGTGGTGTAGAGTGGAGGTGCGATGAGTGACATAGAGTGGAGTAGAGTGGAGTTGCGTAGAGTGAAGTAGAGTGTCAGAGTGGAGTGACGTAGAGTGGAGGCGTGTAGAGTGAAGAGTCGTAGAGTGGAGTAAAGTGTCCTAGAGCAGAGTGGCGAAGAGAGGAGTAGAGTGGCCTAGAGTGAAGTAGAGTGGCATGGCGTAGAGTGTGGAGTGGTGTAGAGTGGAGGTGCGATGAGTGACATAGAGTGGAGTAGAGTGCAGTTGCGTAGAGTGAAGTAGAGTGTCAGAGTGGTGTGACGTAGAGTGGAGGCGTGTAGAGTGAAGAGTCGTAGAGTGGAGTAAAGTGTCCTAGAGCAGAGTGGCGAAGAGAGGAGTAGAGTGGCCTAGAGTGAAGTAGAGTGGCATGGCGTAGAGTGTGGAGTGGTGTAGAGTGGAGGTGCGATGAGTGACATAGAGTGGAGTAGAGTGCAGTTGCGTAGAGTGAAGTAGAGTGTCAGAGTGGAGTGACGTAGAGTGGAGGCGTGTAGCGTGACGAGTCTTAGAGTGGAGTAAAGTGTCCTAGAGCAGAGTGGCGAAGAGAGGAGTAGAGTGGCCTAGAGTGAAGTAGAGTGGCATGGCGTAGAGTGTGGAGTGGTGTAGAGTGGAGGTGCGATGAGTGACATAGAGTGGAGTAGAGTGCAGTTGCGTAGAGTGAAGTAGAGTGTCAGAGTGGTGTGACGTAGAGTGGAGGCGTGTAGCGTGACGAGTCTTAGAGTGGAGTAAAGTGTCCTAGAGCAGAGTGGCGAAGAGAGGAGTAGAGTGGCCTAGAGTGAAGTAGAGTGGCATGGCGTAGAGTGTGGAGTGGTGTAGAGTGGAGGTGCGATGAGTGACATAGAGTGGAGTAGAGTGGAGTTGCGTAGAGTGAAGTAGAGTGTCAGAGTGGTGTGACGTAGAGTGGAGGCGTGTAGAGTGAAGAGTCGTAGAGTGGAGTAAAGTGTCCTAGAGCAGAGTGGCGAAGAGAGGAGTAGAGTGGCCTAGAGTGAAGTAGAGTGGCATGGCGTAGAGTGTGGAGTGGTGTAGAGTGGAGGTGCGATGAGTGACATAGAGTGGAGTAGAGTGGAGTTGCGTAGAGTGAAGTAGAGTGTCAGAGTGGTGTGACGTAGAGTGGAGGCGTGTAGAGTGAAGAGTCGTAGAGTGGAGTAAAGTGTCCTAGAGCAGAGTGGCGAAGAGAGGAGTAGAGTGGCCTAGAGTGAAGTAGAGTGGCATGGCGTAGAGTGTGGAGTGGTGTAGAGTGGAGGTGCGATGAGTGACATAGAGTGGAGTAGAGTGGAGTTGCGTAGAGTGAAGTAGAGTGTCAGAGTGGTGTGACGTAGAGTGGAGGCGTGTAGAGTGAAGAGTCGTAGAGTGGAGTAAAGTGTCCTAGAGCAGAGTGGCGAAGAGAGGAGTAGAGTGGCCTAGAGTGAAGTAGAGTGGCATGGCGTAGAGTGTGGAGTGGTGTAGAGTGGAGGTGCGATGAGTGACATAGAGTGGAGTAGAGTGGAGTTGCGTAGAGTGAAGTAGAGTGTCAGAGTGGTGTGACGTAGAGTGGAGGCGTGTAGCGTGACGAGTCTTAGAGTGGAGTAAAGTGTCCTAGAGCAGAGTGGCGAAGAGAGGAGTAGAGTGGCCTAGAGTGAAGTAGAGTGGCATGGCGTAGAGTGTGGAGTGGTGTAGAGTGGAGGTGCGATGAGTGACATAGAGTGGAGTAGAGTGCAGTTGCGTAGAGTGAAGTAGAGTGTCAGAGTGGTGTGACGTAGAGTGGAGGCGTGTAGAGTGAAGAGTCGTAGAGTGGAGTAAAGTGTCCTAGAGCAGAGTGGCGAAGAGAGGAGTAGAGTGGCCTAGAGTGAAGTAGAGTGGCATGGCGTAGAGTGTGGAGTGGTGTAGAGTGGAGGTGCGATGAGTGACATAGAGTGGAGTAGAGTGCAGTTGCGTAGAGTGTAGTAGAGTGTCAGAGTGGAGTGACGTAGAGTGGAGGCGTGTAGAATGAAGAGTCGTAGAGTGGAGTAAAGTGTCCTAGAGCAGAGTGGCGAAGAGAGGAGTAGAGTGGCCTAGAGTGAAGTAGAGTGGCATGGCGTAGAGTGTGGAGTGGTGTAGAGTGGAGGTGCGATGAGTGACATAGAGTGGAGTAGAGTGGAGTTGCGTAGAGTGTAGTAGAGTGTCAGAGTGGTGTGACGTAGAGTGGAGGCGTGTAGAGTGAAGAGTCGTAGAGTGGAGTAAAGTGTCCTAGAGCAGAGTGGCGAAGAGAGGAGTAGAGTGGCCTAGAGTGAAGTAGAGTGGCATGGCGTAGAGTGTGGAGTGGTGTAGAGTGGAGGTACGATGAGTGACATAGAGTGGAGTAGAGTGGAGTTGCGTAGAGTGAAGTAGAGTGTCAGAGTGGTGTGACGTAGAGTGGAGGCGTGTAGAGTGAAGAGTCGTAGAGTGGAGTAAAGTGTCCTAGAGCAGAGTGGCGAAGAGAGGAGTAGAGTGGCCTAGAGTGAAGTAGAGTGGCATGGCGTAGAGTGTGGAGTGGTGTAGAGTGGAGGTGCGATGAGTGACATAGAGTGGAGTAGAGTGGAGTTGCGTAGAGTGAAGTAGAGTGTCAGAGTGGAGTGACGTAGAGTGGAGGCGTGTAGCGTGACGAGTCTTAGAGTGGAGTAAAGTGTCCTAGAGCAGAGTGGCGAAGAGAGGAGTAGAGTGGCCTAGAGTGAAGTAGAGTGGCATGGCGTAGAGTGTGGAGTGGTGTAGAGTGGAGGTGCGATGAGTGACATAGAGTGGAGTAGAGTGCAGTTGCGTAGAGTGAAGTAGAGTGTCAGAGTGGAGTGACGTAGAGTGGAGGCGTGTAGAATGAAGAGTCGTAGAGTGGAGTAAAGTGTCCTAGAGCAGAGTGGCGAAGAGAGGAGTAGAGTGGCCTAGAGTGAAGTAGAGTGGCATGGCGTAGAGTGTGGAGTGGTGTAGAGTGGAGGTGCGATGAGTGACATAGAGTGGAGTAGAGTGCAGTTGCGTAGAGTGAAGTAGAGTGTCAGAGTGGTGTGACGTAGAGTGGAGGCGTGTAGCGTGACGAGTCTTAGAGTGGAGTAAAGTGTCCTAGAGCAGAGTGGCGAAGAGAGGAGTAGAGTGGCCTAGAGTGAAGTAGAGTGGCATGGCGTAGAGTGTGGAGTGGTGTAGAGTGGAGGTGCGATGAGTGACATAGAGTGGAGTAGAGTGCAGTTGCGTAGAGTGAAGTAGAGTGTCAGAGTGGTGTGACGTAGAGTGGAGGCGTGTAGAGTGAAGAGTCGTAGAGTGGAGTAAAGTGTCCTAGAGCAGAGTGGCGAAGAGAGGAGTAGAGTGGCCTAGAGTGAAGTAGAGTGGCATGGCGTAGAGTGTGGAGTGGTGTAGAGTGGAGGTGCGATGAGTGACATAGAGTGGAGTAGAGTGGAGTTGCGTAGAGTGTAGTAGAGTGTCAGAGTGGAGTGACGTAGAGTGGAGGCGTGTAGAATGAAGAGTCGTAGAGTGGAGTAAAGTGTCCTAGAGCAGAGTGGCGAAGAGAGGAGTAGAGTGGCCTAGAGTGAAGTAGAGTGGCATGGCGTAGAGTGTGGAGTGGTGTAGAGTGGAGGTGCGATGAGTGACATAGAGTGGAGTAGAGTGGAGTTGCGTAGAGTGAAGTAGAGTGTCAGAGTGGTGTGACGTAGAGTGGAGGCGTGTAGCGTGACGAGTCTTAGAGTGGAGTAAAGTGTCCTAGAGAGTGGCGAAGAGAGGAGTAGAGTGGCCTAGAGTGAAGTAGAGTGGCATGGCGTAGAGTGTGGAGTGGTGTAGAGTGGAGGTGCGATGAGTGACATAGAGTGGAGTAGAGTGCAGTTGCGTAGAGTGAAGTAGAGTGTCAGAGTGGTGTGACGTAGAGTGGAGGCGTGTAGAATGAAGAGTCGTAGAGTGGAGTAAAGTGTCCTAGAGCAGAGTGGCGAAGAGAGGAGTAGAGTGGCCTAGAGTGAAGTAGAGTGGCATGGCGTAGAGTGTGGAGTGGTGTAGAGTGGAGGTGCGATGAGTGACATAGAGTGGAGTAGAGTGGAGTTGCGTAGAGTGAAGTAGAGTGTCAGAGTGGAGTGACGTAGAGTGGAGGCGTGTAGAGTGAAGAGTCGTAGAGTGGAGTAAAGTGTCCTAGAGCAGAGTGGCGAAGAGAGGAGTAGAGTGGCCTAGAGTGAAGTAGAGTGGCATGGCGTAGAGTGTGGAGTGGTGTAGAGTGGAGGTGCGATGAGTGACATAGAGTGGAGTAGAGTGCAGTTGCGTAGAGTGAAGTAGAGTGTCAGAGTGGAGTGACGTAGAGTGGAGGCGTGTAGAGTGAAGAGTCGTAGAGTGGAGTAAAGTGTCCTAGAGCAGAGTGGCGAAGAGAGGAGTAGAGTGGCCTAGAGTGAAGTAGAGTGGCATGGCGTAGAGTGTGGAGTGGTGTAGAGTGGAGGTGCGATGAGTGACATAGAGTGGAGTAGAGTGGAGTTGCGTAGAGTGTAGTAGAGTGTCAGAGTGGAGTGACGTAGAGTGGAGGCGTGTAGAGTGAAGAGTCGTAGAGTGGAGTAAAGTGTCCTAGAGCAGAGTGGCGAAGAGAGGAGTAGAGTGGCCTAGAGTGAAGTAGAGTGGCATGGCGTAGAGTGTGGAGTGGTGTAGAGTGGAGGTGCGATGAGTGACATAGAGTGGAGTAGAGTGCAGTTGCGTAGAGTGTAGTAGAGTGTCAGAGTGGAGTGACGTAGAGTGGAGGCGTGTAGAGTGAAGAGTCGTAGAGTGGAGTAAAGTGTCCTAGAGCAGAGTGGCGAAGAGAGGAGTAGAGTGGCCTAGAGTGAAGTAGAGTGGCATGGCGTAGAGTGTGGAGTGGTGTAGAGTGGAGGTGCGATGAGTGACATAGAGTGGAGTAGAGTGGAGTTGCGTAGAGTGATGTAGAGTGTCAGAGTGGTGTGACGTAGAGTGGAGGCGTGTAGAATGAAGAGTCGTAGAGTGGAGTAAAGTGTCCTAGAGCAGAGTGGCGAAGAGAGGAGTAGAGTGGCCTAGAGTGAAGTAGAGTGGCATGGCGTAGAGTGTGGAGTGGTGTAGAGTGGAGGTGCGATGAGTGACATAGAGTGGAGTAGAGTGGAGTTGCGTAGAGTGTAGTAGAGTGTCAGAGTGGAGTGACGTAGAGTGGAGGCGTGTAGAATGAAGAGTCGTAGAGTGGAGTAAAGTGTCCTAGAGCAGAGTGGCGAAGAGAGGAGTAGAGTGGCCTAGAGTGAAGTAGAGTGGCATGGCGTAGAGTGTGGAGTGGTGTAGAGTGGAGGTGCGATGAGTGACATAGAGTGGAGTAGAGTGGAGTTGCGTAGAGTGTCAGAGTGGAGTGACGTAGAGTGGAGGCGTGTAGAATGAAGAGTCGTAGAGTGGAGTAAAGTGTCCTAGAGCAGAGTGGCGAAGAGAGGAGTAGAGTGGCCTAGAGTGAAGTAGAGTGGCATGGCGTAGAGTGTGGAGTGGTGTAGAGTGGAGGTGCGATGAGTGACATAGAGTGGAGTAGAGTGGAGTTGCGTAGAGTGAAGTAGAGTGTCAGAGTGGTGTGACGTAGAGTGGAGGCGTGTAGCGTGACGAGTCTTAGAGTGGAGTAAAGTGTCCTAGAGCAGAGTGGCGAAGAGAGGAGTAGAGTGGCCTAGAGTGAAGTAGAGTGGCATGGCGTAGAGTGTGGAGTGGTGTAGAGTGGAGGTGCGATGAGTGACATAGAGTGGAGTAGAGTGGAGTTGCGTAGAGTGTAGTAGAGTGTCAGAGTGGAGTGACGTAGAGTGGAGGCGTGTAGAGTGAAGAGTCGTAGAGTGGAGTAAAGTGTCCTAGAGCAGAGTGGCGAAGAGAGGAGTAGAGTGGCCTAGAGTGAAGTAGAGTGGCATGGCGTAGAGTGTGGAGTGGTGTAGAGTGGAGGTGCGATGAGTGACATAGAGTGGAGTAGAGTGCAGTTGCGTAGAGTGAAGTAGAGTGTCAGAGTGGTGTGACGTAGAGTGGAGGCGTGTAGAGTGAAGAGTCGTAGAGTGGAGTAAAGTGTCCTAGAGCAGAGTGGCGAAGAGAGGAGTAGAGTGGCCTAGAGTGAAGTAGAGTGGCATGGCGTAGAGTGTGGAGTGGTGTAGAGTGGAGGTGCGATGAGTGACATAGAGTGGAGTAGAGTGGAGTTGCGTAGAGTGTAGTAGAGTGTCAGAGTGGAGTGACGTAGAGTGGAGGCGTGTAGAGTGAAGAGTCGTAGAGTGGAGTAAAGTGTCCTAGAGCAGAGTGGCGAAGAGAGGAGTAGAGTGGCCTAGAGTGAAGTAGAGTGGCATGGCGTAGAGTGTGGAGTGGTGTAGAGTGGAGGTGCGATGAGTGACATAGAGTGGAGTAGAGTGGAGTTGCGTAGAGTGAAGTAGAGTGTCAGAGTGGTGTGACGTAGAGTGGAGGCGTGTAGCGTGACGAGTCTTAGAGTGGAGTAAAGTGTCCTAGAGCAGAGTGGCGAAGAGAGGAGTAGAGTGGCCTAGAGTGAAGTAGAGTGGCATGGCGTAGAGTGTGGAGTGGTGTAGAGTGGAGGTGCGATGAGTGACATAGAGTGGAGTAGAGTGGAGTTGCGTAGAGTGTAGTAGAGTGTCAGAGTGGAGTGACGTAGAGTGGAGGCGTGTAGAGTGAAGAGTCGTAGAGTGGAGTAAAGTGTCCTAGAGCAGAGTGGCGAAGAGAGGAGTAGAGTGGCCTAGAGTGAAGTAGAGTGGCATGGCGTAGAGTGTGGAGTGGTGTAGAGTGGAGGTGCGATGAGTGACATAGAGTGGAGTAGAGTGCAGTTGCGTAGAGTGAAGTAGAGTGTCAGAGTGGTGTGACGTAGAGTGGAGGCGTGTAGAATGAAGAGTCGTAGAGTGGAGTAAAGTGTCCTAGAGCAGAGTGGCGAAGAGAGGAGTAGAGTGGCCTAGAGTGAAGTAGAGTGGCATGGCGTAGAGTGTGGAGTGGTGTAGAGTGGAGGTGCGATGAGTGACATAGAGTGGAGTAGAGTGCAGTTGCGTAGAGTGAAGTAGAGTGTCAGAGTGGTGTGACGTACAGTGGAGGCGTGTAGCGTGACGAGTCTTAGAGTGGAGTAAAGTGTCCTAGAGCAGAGTGGCGAAGAGAGGAGTAGAGTGGCCTAGAGTGAAGTAGAGTGGCATGGCGTAGAGTGTGGAGTGGTGTAGAGTGGAGGTGCGATGAGTGACATAGAGTGGAGTAGAGTGCAGTTGCGTAGAGTGAAGTAGAGTGTCAGAGTGGTGTGACGTAGAGTGGAGGCGTGTAGAATGAAGAGTCGTAGAGTGGAGTAAAGTGTCCTAGTGCAGAGTGGCGAAGAGAAGAGTAGAGTGGCCTAGAGTGAAGTAGAGTGGCATGGCGTAGAGTGTGGAGTGGTGTAGAGTGGAGGTGCGATGAGTGACATAGAGTGGAGTAGAGTGCAGTTGCGTAGAGTGAAGTAGAGTGTCAGAGTGGTGTGACGTAGAGTGGAGGCGTGTAGAGTGAAGAGTCGTAGAGTGGAGTAAAGTGTCCTAGAGCAGAGTGGCGAAGAGAGGAGTAGAGTGGCCTAGAGTGAAGTAGAGTGGCATGGCGTAGAGTGTGGAGTGGTGTAGAGTGGAGGTGCGATGAGTGACATAGAGTGGAGTAGAGTGCAGTTGCGTAGAGTGAAGTAGAGTGTCAGAGTGGTGTGACGTAGAGTGGAGGCGTGTAGAGTGAAGAGTCGTAGAGTGGATTAAAGTGTCCTAGAGCAGAGTGGCGAAGAGAGGAGTAGAGTGGCCTAGAGTGAAGTAGAGTGGCATGGCGTAGAGTGTGGAGTGGTGTAGAGTGGAGGTGCGATGAGTGACATAGAGTGGAGTAGAGTGGAGTTGCGTAGAGTGTAGTAGAGTGTCAGAGTGGAGTGACGTAGAGTGGAGGCGTGTAGAGTGAAGAGTCGTAGAGTGGAGTAAAGTGTCCTAGAGCAGAGTGGCGAAGAGAGGAGTAGAGTGGCCTAGAGTGAAGTAGAGTGGCATGGCGTAGAGTGTGGAGTGGTGTAGAGTGGAGGTGCGATGAGTGACATAGAGTGGAGTAGAGTGCAGTTGCGTAGAGTGAAGTAGAGTGTCAGAGTGGAGTGACGTAGAGTGGAGGCGTGTAGCGTGACGAGTCTTAGAGTGGAGTAAAGTGTCCTAGAGCAGAGTGGCGAAGAGAGGAGTAGAGTGGCCTAGAGTGAAGTAGAGTGGCATGGCGTAGAGTGTGGAGTGGTGTAGAGTGGAGGTGCGATGAGTGACATAGAGTGGAGTAGAGTGGAGTTGCGTAGAGTGAAGTAGAGTGTCAGAGTGGTGTGACGTAGAGTGGAGGCGTGTAGAGTGAAGAGTCGTAGAGTGGAGTAAAGTGTCCTAGAGCAGAGTGGCGAAGAGAGGAGTAGAGTGGCCTAGAGTGAAGTAGAGTGGCATGGCGTAGAGTGTGGAGTGGTGTAGAGTGGAGGTGCGATGAGTGACATAGAGTGGAGTAGAGTGGAGTTGCGTAGAGTGAAGTAGAGTGTCAGAGTGGTGTGACGTAGAGTGGAGGCGTGTAGAATGAAGAGTCGTAGAGTGGAGTAAAGTGTCCTAGAGCAGAGTGGCGAAGAGAGGAGTAGAGTGGCCTAGAGTGAAGTAGAGTGGCATGGCGTAGAGTGTGGAGTGGTGTAGAGTGGAGGTGCGATGAGTGACATAGAGTGGAGTAGAGTGGAGTTGCGTAGAGTGTAGTAGAGTGTCAGAGTGGAGTGACGTAGAGTGGAGGCGTGTAGAGTGAAGAGTCGTAGAGTGGAGTAAAGTGTCCTAGAGCAGAGTGGCGAAGAGAGGAGTAGAGTGGCCTAGAGTGAAGTAGAGTGGCATGGCGTAGAGTGTGGAGTGGTGTAGAGTGGAGGTGCGATGAGTGACATAGAGTGGAGTAGAGTGCAGTTGCGTAGAGTGAAGTAGAGTGTCAGAGTGGTGTGACGTAGAGTGGAGGCGTGTAGCGTGACGAGTCTTAGAGTGGAGTAAAGTGTCCTAGAGCAGAGTGGCGAAGAGAGGAGTAGAGTGGCCTAGAGTGAAGTAGAGTGGCATGGCGTAGAGTGTGGAGTGGTGTAGAGTGGAGGTGCGATGAGTGACATAGAGTGGAGTAGAGTGGAGTTGCGTAGAGTGAAGTAGAGTGTCAGAGTGGTGTGACGTAGAGTGGAGGCGTGTAGAGTGAAGAGTCGTAGAGTGGAGTAAAGTGTCCTAGAGCAGAGTGGCGAAGAGAGGAGTAGAGTGGCCTAGAGTGAAGTAGAGTGGCATGGCGTAGAGTGTGGAGTGGTGTAGAGTGGAGGTGCGATGAGTGACATAGAGTGGAGTAGAGTGGAGTTGCGTAGAGTGAAGTAGAGTGTCAGAGTGGTGTGACGTAGAGTGGAGGCGTGTAGAGTGAAGAGTCGTAGAGTGGAGTAAAGTGTCCTAGAGCAGAGTGGCGAAGAGAGGAGTAGAGTGGCCTAGAGTGAAGTAGAGTGGCATGGCGTAGAGTGTGGAGTGGTGTAGAGTGGAGGTGCGATGAGTGACATAGAGTGGAGTAGAGTGCAGTTGCGTAGAGTGAAGTAGAGTGTCAGAGTGGAGTGACGTAGAGTGGAGGCGTGTAGAATGAAGAGTCGTAGAGTGGAGTAAAGTGTCCTAGAGCAGAGTGGCGAAGAGAGGAGTAGAGTGGCCTAGAGTGAAGTAGAGTGGCATGGCGTAGAGTGTGGAGTGGTGTAGAGTGGAGGTGCGATGAGTGACATAGAGTGGAGTAGAGTGGAGTTGCGTAGAGTGTAGTAGAGTGTCAGAGTGGAGTGACGTAGAGTGGAGGCGTGTAGCGTGACGAGTCTTAGAGTGGAGTAAAGTGTCCTAGAGCAGAGTGGCGAAGAGAGGAGTAGAGCGGCCTAGAGTGAAGTAGAGTGGCATGGCGTAGAGTGTGGAGTGGTGTAGAGTGGAGGTGCGATGAGTGACATAGAGTGGAGTAGAGTGGAGTTGCGTAGAGTGTCAGAGTGGAGTGACGTAGAGTGGAGGCGTGTAGAATGAAGAGTCGTAGAGTGGAGTAAAGTGTCCTAGAGCAGAGTGGCGAAGAGAGGAGTAGAGTGGCCTAGAGTGAAGTAGAGTGGCATGGCGTAGAGTGTGGAGTGGTGTAGAGTGGAGGTGCGATGAGTGACATAGAGTGGAGTAGAGTGCAGTTGCGTAGAGTGAAGTAGAGTGTCAGAGTGGAGTGACGTAGAGTGGAGGCGTGTAGCGTGACGAGTCTTAGAGTGGAGTAAAGTGTCCTAGAGCAGAGTGGCGAAGAGAGGAGTAGAGTGGCCTAGAGTGAAGTAGAGTGGCATGGCGTAGAGTGTGGAGTGGTGTAGAGTGGAGGTGCGATGAGTGACATAGAGTGGAGTAGAGTGGAGTTGCGTAGAGTGAAGTAGAGTGTCAGAGTGGAGTGACGTAGAGTGGAGGCGTGTAGAGTGAAGAGTCGTAGAGTGGAGTAAAGTGTCCTAGAGCAGAGTGGCGAAGAGAGGAGTAAAGTGGCCTAGAGTGAAGTAGAGTGGCATGGCGTAGAGTGTGGAGTGGTGTAGAGTGGAGGTGCGATGAGTGACATAGAGTGGAGTAGAGTGGAGTTGCGTAGAGTGAAGTAGAGTGTCAGAGTGGTGTGACGTAGAGTGGAGGCGTGTAGAATGAAGAGTCGTAGAGTGGAGTAAAGTGTCCTAGAGCAGAGTGGCGAAGAGAGGAGTAGAGTGGCCTAGAGTGAAGTAGAGTGGCATGGCGTAGAGTGTGGAGTGGTGTAGAGTGGAGGTGCGATGAGTGACATAGAGTGGAGTAGAGTGTTGTAGAGCCGAGTGGAGTTGTGTGAAGTAAGCTTGGTGTGGTAGGTCGCTGCCTTTACAGACAACCCCTTTTTCAATTACATTCCATTTGCACAGACGTACAGTTTTACTGATAAATCTTTAAAGGACACAAGATGCTGTGTGGAAATGGCATCACCTCGTGTATTTATTTGTTTTGATTGTATTAAAATACTCGTTTACAACACACTTCAGAATTACAAAAAATATATACTTAACCCCTTCTATGTGTCGGACTTACAGGAGCTGTCCGACGAATAAGTACTTGTGTATCGGACGGCTCACACGCGTCCAACGCCGTGGCACAGTGAATCCCTCTAGTGCGGGCACCAGAGGGATTCCCTTCCCCCCCCCCCAACAGCCTCCGAGCTGGGAAAGAGCTTATCCAGATCCCAAGGCTGTAGCTTTGGTTTCTGTGAAATGACGATCAGCGTACACATCGCGCTGACATCATGGAATAGAAACCGAAACTGAAATGAGCCGATAGGTTCAATACAGTTCTACTTTCTGCATGCTCAGGGGGCTATCTCCCCCGAGCACGTAGAAAGACAGGAGAGGTATCGTTGGAAAGGGGGGAAAATCTCCCCTCTCTGATGGGACCCCTCCCTAGTGGATCCCTGCTTGGGGATAGCCCCAGGAGGATGTGATCTCCAAGCAGGGATCCACCCACTAGACACCAAGGAGGGTGGCATCACTGTGCTGTCACAAACGTCCTACCGCCCAGCGTTCCCCTCGGTCTCCTGAGTAAAATGATACCTCACTTGTGTGGGTGGGCCGAGGGCCTGTGCCTGGGAACGGAAAAAAACAAAGGGATTAAGGGTATAGCACAGCAAATTCTAAGAGCTACATTGTTTTAAAAAATACACTTTTAGCCGATTCTGCATTAGACAGCCACACAAGTGAGGTATCATTTTACTCAGGAGACCAAGGGGACCGCTGGGTGGTAGGACATTTGTGCCAGCACGGTGATCCTACACAAAAATGTGTGGAAAAAGTGATTTTTTTTTGCTAAAGTTGAGGTTTACCATGGTTTCTGGGTAGGAAAACGGATCTACACAAGCCATACCTCCCTGGAAGCCCCCGGCTGTCTAGTTTTCAGAAATGAGTGGGTTTGGTAGATTTCCCTAGATGGACACCGAGCCCGGGGCCAAAAACTCAGGTGCCCCCTTGCACAACAAGGTCGTTTTGTGATAGATCATTTTAATGTCGCCACAATACGTTTGAGGCCCTTGCCTGTCGTAGGTACTTGGCCCACCCACATGAGTGACGCAAATTTGGCATAGATAACTTATGTGGACAAAAAGTTACAGGGGCCTAATCGAGAACTACTCCAAATAGCCAAAAAAAGACTTAACACAGGGGGGGAAAAGCCTAGCAGTGAAAGGGTTCATTTGTGCTTTCCTAATTTAATGACCAGACATAATAACCAATGAGAAATAATGACCTGAGAGTGACGATGGAGTCAACCAGTGGTAAGTAATGGGTGGGCTCTAAGCCATTTTTTTGTGTTCACACGATCATCGCCAGCGACAGCGTATGCGCTGCCTACAGCGAGACCTAAGAAGGGACAGTTATTTACTTAAGAGTTTCATAACTATGCCACTCCTCCAGCCACTCTATGCCACTCCAGACACCCTATGCCACTCCTCCAGCCACTCTATGCCACTCCAGACACCCTATGTCATCCACTCTATGACACTTTATTCTAAGATACTCTATACCACTCTACTCCGCTGTAAGACACTCCACTCTACAAAACTCCACTCTATGCCACTCCAGACACTCTATGCCACTCCAGACACTCTATGCCACTCCAGACACCCTATGTCATCCACTCTATGACACTTTATTCTAAGATACTCTATACCACTCTACTCCGCTGTAAGACACTCCACTCTACAAAACTCCACTCTATGCCACTCCAGACACTCTATGCCACTCCTCCAGCCACTCTATGCCACTCCAGACACCCTATGTCATCCACTCTATGACACTTTATTCTAAGATACTCTATACCACTCTACTCCGCTGTAAGACACTCCACTCTACAAAACTCCACTCTATGCCACTCCAGACACTCTATGCCACTCCAGACACCCTATGCCACTCCAGACCCTCTATGCCACTTCACTATAAGACACTTTATTCTAAGATACTCTATACCACTCTACTCCGCTGTAAGACACTCCACTCTACAAAACTCCACTCTATGCCACTCCAGACACTCTATGCCACTCCAGACACTCTATGCCACTCCAGACACTCTATGTCATCCACTCTATGACACTTTATTCTAAGATACTCTATACCACTCTACTCCGCTGTAAGACACTCCACTCTACAAAACTCCACTCTATGCCACTCCAGACACTCTATGCCACTCCAGACACTCTATGCCACGCCAGACACTCTATGTCATCCACTCTATGACACTTTATTCTAAGATACTCTATACCACTCTACTCCGCTGTAAGACACTCCACTCTACAAAACTCCACTCTATGCCACTCCAGACACTCTATGCCACTCCAGCCACTCTATGCCACTCCAGACACCCTATGTCATCCACTCTATGACACTTTATTCTAAGATACTCTATACCACTCTACTCCGCTGTAAGACACTCCACTCTACAAAACTCCACTCTATGCCACTCCAGACACTCTATGCCACTCCAGACACTCTATGCCACTCCAGACACCCTATGTCATCCACTCTATGACACTTTATTCTAAGATACTCTATACCACTCTACTCCGCTGTAAGACACTCCACTCTACAAAACTCCACTCTATGCCACTCCAGACACTCTATGCCACTCCAGCCACTCTATGCCACTCCAGACACTCTATGTCATCCACTCTATGACACTTTATTCTAAGATACTCTATACCACTCTACTCCGCTGTAAGACACTCCACTCTACAAAACTCCACTCTATGCCACTCCAGACACTCTATGCCACTCCTCCAGCCACTCTATGCCACTCCAGACACCCTATGTCATCCACTCTATGACACTTTATTCCAAGATACTCTATACCACTCTACTCCGCTGTAAGACACTCCACTCTACAAAACTCCACTCTATGCCACTCCAGACACTCTATGCCACTCCAGACACTCTATGCCACTCCAGACACTCTATGTCATCCACTCTATGACACTTTATTCTAAGATACTCTATACCACTCTACTCCGCTGTAAGACACTCCACTCTACAAAACTCCACTCTATGCCACTCCAGACACTCTATGCCACTCCTCCAGCCACTCTATGCCACTCCAGACACTCTATGTCATCCACTCTATGCCACTTTATTCTAAGATACTCTATACCACTCTACTCCGCTGTAAGACACTCCACTCTACAAAACTCCACTCTATGCCACTCCAGACACTCTATGCCACTCCAGACACTCTATGTCATCCACTCTATGACACTTTATTCTAAGATACTCTATACCACTCTACTCCGCTGTAAGACACTCCACTCTACAAAACTCCACTCTATGCCACTCCAGACACTCTATGCCACTCCAGACACTCTATGCCACTCCAGACACTCTATGTCATCCACTCTATGACACTTTATTCTAAGATACTCTATACCACTCTACTCCGCTGTAAGACACTCCACTCTACAAAACTCCACTCTATGCCACTCCAGACACTCTATGCCACTCCTCCAGCCACTCTATGCCACTCCAGACACTCTATGTCATCCACTCTATGACACTTTATTCTAAGATACTCTATACCACTCTACTCCGCTGTAAGACACTCCACTCTACAAAACTCCACTCTATGCCACTCCAGACACTCTATGCCACTCCAGACACTCTATGCCACTCCAGACACTCTATGCCACTCCAGCCACTCTATGCCACTCCAGACACCCTATGTCATCCACTCTATGACACTTTATTCTAAGATACTCTATACCACTCTACTCCGCTGTAAGACACTCCACTCTACAAAACTCCACTCTATGCCACTCCAGACACTCTATGCCACTCCTCCAGCCACTCTATGCCACTCCAGACACCCTATGTCATCCACTCTATGACACTTTATTCTAAGATACTCTATACCACTCTACTCCGCTGTAAGACACTCCACTCTACAAAACTCCACTCTATGCCACTCTCTATGCCACTCCTCCAGCCACTCTATGCCACTCCAGACACTCTATGTCATCCACTCTATGACACTTTATTCTAAGATACTCTATACCACTCTACTCCGCTGTAAGACACTCCACTCTACAAAACTCCACTCTATGCCACTCCAGACACTCTATGCCACTCCAGACACTCTATGCCACTCCAGACACCCTATGTCATCCACTCTATGACACTTTATTCTAAGATACTCTATACCACTCTACACCGCTGTAAGACACTCCACTCTACAAAACTCCACTCTATGCCACTCCAGACACTCTATGCCACTCCAGACACTCTATGACACTCCAGACACCCTATGTCATCCACTCTATGACACTTTATTCTAAGATACTCTATACCACTCTACTCCGCTGTAAGACACTCCACTCTACAAAACTCCACTCTATGCCACTCCAGACACTCTATGCCACTCCAGACACTCTATGCCACTCCAGACACCCTATGTCATCCACTCTATGACACTTTATTCTAAGATACTCTATACCACTCTACTCCGCTGTAAGACACTCCACTCTACAAAACTCCACTCTATGCCACTCCAGACACTCTATGCCACTCCAGACACTCTATGCCACTCCAGACACTCTATGTCATCCACTCTATGACACTTTATTCTAAGATACTCTATACCACTCTACTCCGCTGTAAGACACTCCACTCTACAAAACTCCACTCTATGCCACTCCAGACACTCTATGCCACTCCAGACACTCTATGCCACTCCAGACACCCTATGTCATCCACTCTATGACACTTTATTCTAAGATACTCTATACCACTCTACTCCGCTGTAAGACACTCCACTCTTCAAAACTCCACTCTATGCCACTCCAGACACTCTATGTCATCCACTCTATGACACTTTATTCTAAGATACTCTATACCACTCTACTCCGCTGTAAGACACTCCACTCTACAAAACTCCACTCTATGCCACTCCAGACACTCTATGCCACTCCAGACACTCTATGCCACTCCAGACACCCTATGTCATCCACTCTATGACACTTTATTCTAAGTTACTCTATACCACTCTACTCCGCTGTAAGACACTCCACTCTACAAAACTCCACTCTATGCCACTCCAGACACCCTATGTCATCCACTCTATGACACTTTATTCTAAGTTACTCTATACCACTCTACTCCGCTGTAAGACACTCCACTCTACAAAACTCCACTCTATGCCACTCCAGACACCCTATGTCATCCACTCTATGACACTTTATTCTAAGTTACTCTATACCACTCTACTCCGCTGTAAGACACTCCACTCTACAAAACTCCACTCTATGCCACTCCAGACACCCTATGTCATCCACTCTATGACACTTTATTCTAAGTTACTCTATACCACTCTACTCCGCTGTAAGACACTCCACTCTACAAAACTCCACTCTATGCCACTCCAGACACTCTATGTCATCCACTCTATGACACTTTATTCTAAGATACTCTATACCACTCTACTCCACTGTAAGACACTCCACTCTACAAAACTCCACTCTATGCCACTCCAGACACTCTATGCCACTCCTCCAGCCACTCTATGCCACTCCAGACACTCTATGCCACTCCTCCAGCCACTCTATGCCACTCCAGACACCCTATGTCATCCACTCTATGACACTTTATTCTAAGATACTCTATACCACTCTACTCCGCTGTAAGACACTCCACTCTACAAAACTCCACTCTATGCCACTCCAGACACTCTATGCCACTCCAGACACTCTATGCCACTCCAGACACTCTATGTCATCCACTCTATGACACTTTATTCTAAGATACTCTATACCACTCTACTCCGCTGTAAGACACTCCACTCTACAAAACTCCACTCTATGCCACTCCAGACACTCTATGCCACTCCAGACACTCTATGCCACTCCAGACACCCTATGTCATCCACTCTATGACACTTTATTCTAAGATACTCTATACCACTCTACTCCGCTGTAAGACACTCCACTCTACAAAACTCCACTCTATGCCACTCCAGACACTCTATGCCACTCCAGACACTCTATGCCACTCCAGACACCCTATGTCATCCACTCTATGACACTTTATTCTAAGATACTCTATACCACTCTACTCCGCTGTAAGACACTCCACTCTACAAAACTCCACTCTATGCCACTCCAGACACTCTATGCCACTCCAGACACTCTATGTCATCCACTCTATGACACTTTATTCTAAGATACTCTATACCACTCTACTCCGCTGTAAGACACTCCACTCTACAAAACTCCACTCTATGCCACTCCAGACACTCTATGCCACTCCTCCAGCCACTCTATGCCACTCCAGACACTCTATGTCATCCACTCTATGACACTTTATTCTAAGATACTCTATACCACTCTACTCCGCTGTAAGACACTCCACTCTACAAAACTCCACTCTATGCCACTCCAGACACTCTATGCCACTCCAGACACTCTATGCCACTCCAGACACTCTATGCCACTCCAGCCACTCTATGCCACTCCAGACACCCTATGTCATCCACTCTATGACACTTTATTCTAAGATACTCTATACCACTCTACTCCGCTGTAAGACACTCCACTCTACAAAACTCCACTCTATGCCACTCCAGACACTCTATGCCACTCCTCCAGCCACTCTATGCCACTCCAGACACCCTATGTCATCCACTCTATGACACTTTATTCTAAGATACTCTATACCACTCTACTCCGCTGTAAGACACTCCACTCTACAAAACTCCACTCTATGCCACTCTCTATGCCACTCCTCCAGCCACTCTATGCCACTCCAGACACTCTATGTCATCCACTCTATGACACTTTATTCTAAGATACTCTATACCACTCTACTCCGCTGTAAGACACTCCACTCTACAAAACTCCACTCTATGCCACTCCAGACACTCTATGCCACTCCAGACACTCTATGCCACTCCAGACACCCTATGTCATCCACTCTATGACACTTTATTCTAAGATACTCTATACCACTCTACACCGCTGTAAGACACTCCACTCTACAAAACTCCACTCTATGCCACTCCAGACACTCTATGCCACTCCAGACACTCTATGCCACTCCAGACACCCTATGTCATCCACTCTATGACACTTTATTCTAAGATACTCTATACCTCTCTACTCCGCTGTAAGACACTCCACTCTACAAAACTCCACTCTATGCCACTCCAGACACTCTATGCCACTCCAGACACTCTATGCCACTCCAGACACCCTATGTCATCCACTCTATGACACTTTATTCTAAGATACTCTATACCACTCTACTCCGCTGTAAGACACTCCACTCTACAAAACTCCACTCTATGCCACTCCAGACACTCTATGCCACTCCAGACACTCTATGCCACTCCAGACACTCTATGTCATCCACTCTATGACACTTTATTCTAAGATACTCTATACCACTCTACTCCGCTGTAAGACACTCCACTCTACAAAACTCCACTCTATGCCACTCCAGACACTCTATGCCACTCCAGACACTCTATGCCACTCCAGACACCCTATGTCATCCACTCTATGACACTTTATTCTAAGATACTCTATACCACTCTACTCCGCTGTAAGACACTCCACTCTTCAAAACTCCACTCTATGCCACTCCAGACACTCTATGTCATCCACTCTATGACACTTTATTCTAAGATACTCTATACCACTCTACTCCGCTGTAAGACACTCCACTCTACAAAACTCCACTCTATGCCACTCCAGACACTCTATGCCACTCCAGACACTCTATGCCACTCCAGACACCCTATGTCATCCACTCTATGACACTTTATTCTAAGTTACTCTATACCACTCTACTCCGCTGTAAGACACTCCACTCTACAAAACTCCACTCTATGCCACTCCAGACACCCTATGTCATCCACTCTATGACACTTTATTCTAAGTTACTCTATACCACTCTACTCCGCTGTAAGACACTCCACTCTACAAAACTCCACTCTATGCCACTCCAGACACCCTATGTCATCCACTCTATGACACTTTATTCTAAGTTACTCTATACCACTCTACTCCGCTGTAAGACACTCCACTCTACAAAACTCCACTCTATGCCACTCCAGACACCCTATGTCATCCACTCTATGACACTTTATTCTAAGTTACTCTATACCACTCTACTCCGCTGTAAGACACTCCACTCTACAAAACTCCACTCTATGCCACTCCAGACACTCTATGTCATCCACTCTATGACACTTTATTCTAAGATACTCTATACCACTCTACTCCACTGTAAGACACTCCACTCTACAAAACTCCACTCTATGCCACTCCAGACACTCTATGCCACTCCTCCAGCCACTCTATGCCACTCCAGACACTCTATGCCACTCCTCCAGCCACTCTATGCCACTCCAGACACCCTATGTCATCCACTCTATGACACTTTATTCTAAGATACTCTATACCACTCTACTCCGCTGTAAGACACTCCACTCTACAAAACTCCACTCTATGCCACTCCAGACACTCTATGCCACTCCAGACACTCTATGCCACTCCAGACACTCTATGTCATCCACTCTATGACACTTTATTCTAAGATACTCTATACCACTCTACTCCGCTGTAAGACACTCCACTCTACAAAACTCCACTCTATGCCACTCCAGACACTCTATGCCACTCCAGACACTCTATGCCACTCCAGACACCCTATGTCATCCACTCTATGACACTTTATTCTAAGATACTCTATACCACTCTACTCCGCTGTAAGACACTCCACTCTACAAAACTCCACTCTATGCCACTCCAGACACTCTATGCCACTCCAGACACCCTATGTCATCCACTCTATGACACTTTATTCTAAGATACTCTATACCACTCTACTCCGCTGTAAGACACTCCACTCTACAAAACTCCACTCTATGCCACTCCAGACACTCTATGCCACTCCAGACACTCTATGCCACTCCAGACACTCTATGTCATCCACTCTATGACACTTTATTCTAAGATACTCTATACCAATCTACTCCGCTGTGAGACACTCCACTCTACAAAACTCCACTCTATGCCACTCCAGACACTCTATGCCACTCCAGACACTCTATGCCACTCCAGACACCCTATGTCATCCACTCTATGACACTTTATTCTAAGATACTCTATACCACTCTACTCCGCTGTAAGACACTCCACTCTACAAAACTCCACTCTATGCCACTCCAGACACTCTATGCCACTCCATTCTATGCCACTTCATCCTAAGACACTCTATGCCACTCTACTCCGCTATAATAAACTCCACTCTAGGAAACTTCACTCTATACCCCTCGACTCTGACACTCTACTTTTTTCCACTCTACTTCACTCTGTTACTTAACTGTAGACCAACATCTATGGGCGAATTTTCGGATCTGCGGTCCGCGAATTTGCGTGAAATCGCAAAAAAATCTGCGAATTCGTGGATTTTACAGCGAAATCGCAGATTTTTTTGCGATTTGCACTGGAGTACTTTCTACTGGCTAATCCAGTAAGTGCTAACTCGTTGGGTAAATGTATAGTGCTTTTCCTGCACTGCAGCTGCGTAAAGGGCCAGATGATTTGTCTCCACTGACCATGTGTGTCTGTAACTTGCCAACGCGCCAAAAGGCGCCGAAGTCCCTTGAGTGAGCTGTCCATCATAGTTGGGAAAGGGCGGGAACTACACGGGGATTGCGCTCGAAAAACTCATGGATTCAAAGACTTCCCTTGAGTATTACAGCTAATTTTCGACGGCAGATATGGGGTTAAAGAACACTTGCCCAGCCTTGACCGTGCTCACTAATGTTTTGGTCTGATTAAAACGTTACTGAATTTGAGCTTCTACTCGGGCACCTGCTTTATTTATATCTGTAAGTGCTTCCTGTTGAGGTTTAATTTTTGTGACAGGAGCCTCGAGCCAGAATGAATCCTGCCCTGCATAGTTATCCACGAAGATGCCACCGTTTTGTGCAATACCTCTACTCAACTGGAGTACTTTCTACTGGCTAATCAGTAAGTGCTACCTCGTTGGGTAAATGTATAGTGCTTTTCCTACACTGCAGCTGCGTAAAGGGCGAGAAGATTAGACTCCAGTGACCCTGTGTGCCTGTAACTTTGGTCCCTTGAGTGAGCTGGCCATAAAAAAATATAAAAATCCACCCACGAGCGAATTTGCAAATTTTGCGGCAATTTTGCGAGCTTCGCGGATTGCAAAATTGCCAAAAATCCGCAAATTTCGCGAGCGGAATGGATTTTTGGCCTATGCTTCTACGCTAATCTAATCTACTCCATGCCACTGCTCAACACTCTACGGCACTCTACTCCACTCTAAGACACTTTACTCCCCTTCACTCTACACACAAGTTCTAGCCACACTTTGATATGGTTCAGTTTGAAGTAGGCCTTTGACATCCAGCTGTAGATTGTAGAAGTCTATTTTTTGAGGCAATCAGTGCCACAATCAGATGAAAATCTCAGACAGTGTAGAGTGTCAACCATGTTCTCTGGGAATCTGACGTGCTTGCTGGTCGGTAGGACTCTGAGATGCACCATGTTTAGAATCACAAAAACTGACGAGAGGGTGGAGCCCTGAAGACCAGCATAGGAGAAGGGGGTGAATGTGGAACTTAAAAAAAATATCTGGACTAGCTTGTCGTGCTTCTCCGGGTAACACTTGTACCTCGGCTGCACAATCCGACAGACATCCATTGAGCATGTGAGGCTGTGAAGTAAATTGACAATGACTGAGCTTGGAGAAATGCCCAGCAGGATAATCAACCAAATCAATAGGGCTCTATCGATGCCTAATGCAATCCAAGAACAAGCGGAACCAACTGATACTCGAGCTTCTAATTTAATCCAAGAACAAGCCGAACCAACTGATACAAGAGCTCCTAATTTAATCCAAGAACAAGCCGAACCAACTGATACAAGAGCTTCTAATGCGATCCAAGGACAAGCAAAACCAACTGATACTCGAGCTCCTAATTTAATCCAAGAACAAGCCGAACCAACTAATACAAGAACTCCTAATGCGATCCAAGGACAAGCCGAACCAACTGAAACTCGAGCTCCTAATTTAATCCAAGAACAAGCCGAACCAACTGATATAAGAGCTCCTAATGCGATCTAAGTACAAGCCGAACCAACTAATACAAGAACTCCTAATGCGATCCAAGAACAAGCTGAACCAACTGATACAAGAGCTCCTAATTTAATCCAACAACAAACCGAACCAACTGATACTCGAGCTCCTAATTTAATCCAAGAAGAAGCCGAAACAACTAATACAAAACTCCTAATGCGATCCAAGGACAAGCAAAACCAACTGATACTCGAGCTCCTAATTTAATCCAAGAACAAGCCGAACCAACTAATACAAGAACTCCTAATGCGATCCAAGGACAAGCCGAACCAACTGAAACTCAAGCTCCTAATTTAATCCAAGAACAAGCCGAACCAACTGATATAAGAGCTCCTAGTGCGATCTAAGTACAAGCCGAACCAACTAATACAAGAACTCCTAATGCGATTCAAGAACAAGCTGAACCAACTGATACAAGAGCTCCTAATTTAATCCAACAACAAGCCGAACCAACTGATACTCGAGCTCCTAATTTAATCCAAGAAGAAGCCGAACCAACTGATATAAGAGCTCCTAATGCGATCCAAGTACAAGCCGAACCAACTAATACAAGAGCTCCTAATGCGATCCAAGGACAAGCCGAAACAACTGATACAAGAGCTCCTAATGCGACCCCAGAACAAGCGAACCAACTGATACAAGAGCTCCTAATGCTATCCAAGAACAAGCCGAACCAACTAATACTCGAGCTCCTAATTTAATCCAATAACAAGCTGAACCAACTGATACAAGAGCTCCTAATTTAATCCAACAACAAGCCAAACAAGAGCTCCCTATGCGATCCAAGAACAAGCCGAACAAACTCATACAAGAGCTCCTAATGCAATCCAAGAACAAGCCGAACCAACTGATACAAGAGCCTTTAATGCAATTCAATAAACAAGCCGAACCAACTGATACAAGAGCTCCTAATGCAATCCAAGAACAAGCCGAACCAACTGATACAAGAGGTCCTAATGCAATCCAAGAACAAGCCGAACCAACTGGTACAAGAGCTCCTAATGCAATCCAAGAACAAGCCGAACCAACTGATACAAGAGCTCCTAATGCAATCCAAGGACAAGCCGAACCAACTGATACAAGAGCTCCTAATGCAATCCAAGAACAAGCCAAACCAACTGATACAAGAGCTCCTAATGCAATCCAAGAACAAGCAAAACCAACCGATACAAGAGCTCCTAATGCAATTCAAGGACAAGCAAAACCAACCGATACAAGAGATTCTAATGCGATCCAAGAACAAGCCGAACCAACTGATACAAGAGCTCCTAATGCAATCCAAAGACAAGCCGAACCAACTGATACAAGAGATCCTAATGCGATCCAAGAACAAGCCGAACCAACTGATACAAGAGCTCCTAATGCGATCCAAGAACAAGCCGAACCAATCAATAAATACAAGAGCTCCTAATGCGATCCAAGAACAAGCCGAACCAATCAATAAATACAAGAGCTCCTAATGCGATCCAAGAACAAGACGAACAAACTCATACAAGAGCTCCTAATGCAATCCAAGAACAAGCCGAACCAACTGATACAAGAGCGTTTAATGCAATTCAATATGTTATGTTATGTTATGTTATGTTAAAAAGTCTCTTCTATAGCGCACGGCTGCCCCGAAGGGCGTCCCGGCGCTTTGGCAAAGAGACATACAGCTGAGAAACACAACGCAGCGCCCCGAAAGTCCCGAACAGAGATATTATACCGAAAAGAGCCAAGTCTTCAGCTCCTTTCTAAAAGCAAGAAGGTTGTTAGACTTCCTTAAGGATACAGGAAGCTCGTTCCAGCAGCGCGGGACCAAATATCGAAAGGTACGCCCTCCGATCCGGGCCAATTTAATCGAAGGGACGACAGCTTTGGCCAACGAGGCCGATCGAAGCGACCTCCTAGGGACATAAAAGGCCAAACGATTCTCCATATACTTAGGACCAATAGAATGGAGAGCCTTAAATGCCAAGGTCAGCACCTCAAAGGTAATTCTTTTGGCAATGGGCAGCCAATGCAATCGCCTGAGGAGTTCCGAGGCATTTGCCCTGCGTGGGAGACCAAAAATGGCTCTTGCAGCCGAATTCTGCACAGTCTGTAGTCGGGCCAACAGATATTTAGGCAGCCCGATATACAAGGCGTTCGCATAATCTAAACGCGAGCCAATCACTGCACGATGATTTTTTTATGCTGCAGAGACAGCAAGGGGAGAAACTTCCGAAGCATTTTCAAAATTGTCTAAAAGAAAGGCTGTCATCGCATTGCACCCCAAGATTTTTGACTTTCACAGATGCCTCAGCGGGCGGAGACATGTCCTGAGGCCACCAAGTCTTCCAACTAGGGTCCGGCGGACAGCCATAGAAAAGCAACTCCGACTTGTCGGAGTTGCACTTCAGCCCGTGCCGCCGAAACCAATCGAAGACTGCACTCAGACACTCCCCGATCATGCCACCATCAAGAGCCTCTCCCTTTTTAAAAGAAAAAAGGAGCTGGGTGTCATCAGCGTAGGATATGATCCGGGCACCAAAGGACTCCGCTACCGCCGCCAGAGGGGCCATGAAGAGATTAAAAAGGGTGGGGCTCAGGATAGACCCCTGAGGAACCCCCACCTCGAGCGGCGGCATTTCTGCGGAGAACGGAGGTGCCCAGACCACTTGCCGTCGGCCGGCCAGAAAGGACTTAAGCCAGTTCCACACCGTCCCACGAAATCCGAACTCCCAGAGTCTAGAAAGGAGAGCAGCGTGGGGGACGGTGTCAAACGCCGCCGACAAGTCCAGCATAACCAGAATTGCCTTCCCCCCTAGATCGAGCGTCTCCCTGATGGCATCGGTGATCTCGAGCAAAGCTGTTTCCGTGCTATAATTAGCACGGAAGCCCGATTGGGAATCATGTAGAATGTTATTGCTCTCTATATAGTTGGAAATAGAGAGCTGGACATGTTTCTCGATCACTTTTGCCAGAGCAGGGAGAAGGGAGATAGGCCTGTAGTTAGCATGGACTAAAGGATCCAGAGTGGGCTTTTTGAGTAGTGGCAAGATCAGGGCATGCTTCCAGGCCGACGGAACTTCGCCCGTAGTCAAGGACAGATTCAACAGCAGATTAAGCATACTGTTGATTGCAGGTGCTAATCTACCTAGACATTTCGCTGGGCAAGGATCCAGTTGTGAGCCAGATTGGAGCCGGGAAAGAAGGTCGAGGGAAGAAGCTACGGATAGAGAAGGGAAGTTCGCAAGAACTGTACTCCTATCCGCAATGGACGAGCAAACGGTGGCCCGATGACTGGAAGATGGACCGGGGCCGGCGTCAGAGAGAGAGTCCTGAATGGACTTGATTTTGTTAGTAAAAAAGTCCCCCAACTGGCTAATCCAGACCTCAGAATGAGAATGCGGGGGGGAATTTGACGAAGGAGAAGTGAACTCCTTTACAATCTTAAAGAGCTCTTTGCTCCTATTATCCGCCTCGTCAATTCTATGCTCCAAGAAAACCTTTTTTCCTTCGAGAATGTGCTTCCGATAACTCCTAACTACCTCCCGGTATTTAGATTTGTCATCCGGGGCGTAATTACGCCGCCACACTCTCTCTGCTTTCTTGCATTCCTGGCACATTCTTCCCATAGAAAGAGTAAACCAGGGGGCCGAGATAAGTCTGGCCCCAGTTTTAGCTGGTCTCCTCGGGGCCAGCTCCTCAAATCTAGCAGCCAGCCACTTTTGGACGGAATCTAGGTCTTCCTCAAGACTGCCCGAAAGCCGGCATGGATGACAACGCAACGCATCGGCCAGCATTTCCTCCGAGACCAGATGGAAAGGACCTCCCGACCATTTGACCTCTTTCTGAACTCTGGAACCATTCAAGGTGGAAGACAGAATGCAAAAGTCGATCAAAAAATGATCAGTTCAGAGCACAGGACGCGGCATAGAGACATCTAACATCCTCGTCGAAAAAATCTGGTCAATGGTATGACCCTTGATGTGTGTGGGGCTAGTAATGTAAGAGATCAGCCCCAAAGGAGCCACAATCTCCTGTAATTTGATGGAAACAATAAACAAGCCGAACCAACTGATACAAGAGCTTCTAAAGCAATCCAAGAACAAGCTGAACCAACCGATACAAGAGCTTCTAATGCAATCCAAGAACAAGCAAAACCAACTGATACAAGAGCTCCTAATGCAATCCAAGAACAAGCCCAACCAACCGATACAAGAGCTCCTAATGCGATCCAAGAACAAGCCAAACCAACTGATACAAGAGCTCCTAATGCGACCCAAGAACAAGCCGAACCAACTGATACAAGAGCTCCTAATGCGATCCAAGAACAAGCCGAACCAACTGATACGAGAGCGTTTAATGCAATCCAAGAACAAGCTGAACCAACTGATACAAGAGCTCCTAATGCGATCCAAGAACAAGCAAAACCAATCAATTCAAGAGCTCCTAATGCAATCCAAGAACAAGCAAAACCAACTGATACAAGAGCTCCTAATGCGATCCAAGAACAAGCCAAACCAACTGATACAAGAGCTCCTGATGCAATCCAAGAACAAGCCCAACCAACCGATACAAGAACACCTAATGCGATCCAAGAACAAGCCAAACCAACTGATACAAGAGCTCCTAATGCGATCCAAGAACAAGCAGAACAAACTGATACAAGAGCTCCTAATGCGATCCAAGAACAAGCCGAACCCACTGATACAAGAGCTCCTGATGCAATCCAAGAACAAGCCAAGCCAACTGATACAAGAGCTCCTAATGCGATCCAAGAACAAGCCAAACCAACTGATACAAGAGCTCCTAATGCGATCCATGAACAAGCCGAACCAACTGATACAAGAGCTCCTGATGCAATCCAAGAACAAGCCGAACCCACTGATACAAGAGCTCCTGATGCAATCCAAGAACAAGCCAAGCCAACTGATACAAGAGCTCCTAATGCGATCCAAGAACAAGCCAAACCAACTGATACAAGAGCTCCTAATGCGATCCAAGAACAAGCCGAACCAACTGATACAAGAGCTCCTAATGCGATCCAAGAACAAGCCCAACCAACTGATACAAGAGCTCCTGATGTGATCCAAAGAACAAGCTGAACCAACTGATACAAGAGCTCCTAATGCGATCCAAGAACAAGCCGAACCAACTGATATAAGAGCTCTTAATGCGATCCAAAAACAAGCAGAACGAACTGATACAAGAGCTCCTAATGCGATCCAAGAACAACCTGAACCAACTGATACAAGAGCTCCTAATGCAATCCAAGAACAAGCGGAGCCAACCGATACAAGAGCTCCTAATGCGATCCAAGAACAAGCCTGACCACCTGATACAAGAGCTCCTAATGCGATCAAAGGACAAGCCGAACCAACTGATACAAGAGGTACTATTGCGATCCAAGGACAAACCGAACCAACTGATACAAGAGCTCCTAATGCGATCCAAGAACAAGCCGAGCCAAACGATACAAGAGCTCCTAATGCGATCCACGAACAAGCCAAACCAACTGATGAAAGAGCTCCCAATGCAATCCAAGAACAAGCCAAACCAAGTGATACAAGACCTCCCAATGCGATCCAAGAACAAGCCGAACCAACTGATACAAGAGCTCCTAATGCAATCCAAGAACAAGCCAAACCAACCGATACAAGAGCTCCTAATGCGATCCAAGAACAAGCCGAACCAACTGATACAAGAGCTCCTAATGCGATCCAAGAACAAGCCGAACCAACTGATACGAGAGCGTTTAATGCAATCCAAGAACAAGCTGAACCAACTGATACAAGAGCTCCTAATGCGATCCAAGAACAAGCAAAACCAATTAATTCAAGAGCTCGTAATGCAATCCAAGAACAAGCAAAACCAACTGATACAAGAGCTCCTACTGCGATCCAAGAACAAGCCAAACCAACTGATACAAGAGCTCCTGATGCAATCCAAGAACAAGCCCAACCAACCGATACAAGAGCTCCTAATGCGATCCAAGGACAAGCCGAACCAACTGATACAAGAGCTCCTAATGCGATCCAAGAACAAGCAGAACGAACTGATACAAGAGCTCCTAATGCGATCCAAGAACAAGCCGAACCCACTGATACAAGAGCTCCTGATGCAATCCAAGAACAAGCCAAGCCAACTGATACAAAAGCTCCTAATGCGATCCAAGAACAAGCCAAACCAACTGATACAAGAGCTCCTAATGCGATCCAAGAACAAGCCGAACCAACTGATACAAGAGCTCCTAATGCGATCCATGAACAAGCCGAACCAACTGATACAAGAGCTCCTGATGCAATCCAAGAACAAGCGGAGCCAACCGATACAAGAGCTCCTAATGCGATCCAAGAACAAGCCGGACCACCTGATACAAGAGCTCCTAATGCGATCAAAGGACAAGCCGAGCCAACTGATACAAGAGGTACTATTGCGATCCAAGGACAAGCCGAACCAACCGATACAGGAGCTCCTGATGTGATCCAAGAACAAGCTGAACCAACTGATACAAGAGCTCCTAATGCGATCCAAGAACAAGCCGAACCAACTGATACAAGAGCTCTTAATGCGATCCAAAAACAAGCAGAACGAACTGATACAAGAGCTCCTAATGCGATCCAAGAACAACCCGAACCAACTGATACAAGAGCTCCTAATGCAATCCAAGAACAAGCGGAGCCAACCGATACAAGAGCTCCTAATGCGATCCAAGAACAAGCCGGACCACCTGATACAAGAGCTCCTAATGCGATCAAAGGACAAGCCGAACCAACTGATACAAGAGGTACTATTGCGATCCAAGGACAAGCCGAACCAACTGATACAGGAGCTCCTAATGCGATCCAAGAACAAGCCGAGCCAAACGATACAAGAGCTCCTAATGCGATCCAAGAACAAGCCAAACCAACTGATGAAAGAGCTCCCAATGCAATCCAAGAACAAGCCAAACCAAGTGATACAAGACCTCCCAATGCGATCCAAGAACAAGCAGAACCAACTGATACAAGAGCTCCTAATGCAATCCAAGAACAAGCCAAACCAACCGATACAAGAGCTCCTAATGCGATCCAAGAACAAGCCGAACCAACTGATACAAGAGCTCCTAATGCGATCCAAGAACAAGCCGAACCAACTTATACAAGAGCTCCCAATGCAATCCAAGGACAAGCAAAACCAACCGATACAAGAGCTCCTAATGAAATCCAAGAACAAGCAAAACCAACCGATACAAGAGCTCCTAATGAAATCCAAGAACAAGCCGAACCAACTGATACAAGAGCTCCTAATGCAATCCAAGAACAAGCCGAACCAACTGATACAAGAGCTCTTAATGCGATCCAAGAACAAGCAGAACGAACTGATACAAGAGCTCCTAATGCGATCCAAGAACAACCCGAACCAACCGATACAAGAGCTCCTAATGCGATCCAAGAACAAGCCGAGCCAAACGATACAAGAGCTCCTAATGCGATCCAAGGACAAGCCGAACACACTGATACAAGAGCTCCTAATGCGATCCAAGAACAAGCCGAACCAACTGATACAAGAGCTCCTAATGCGATCCAAGAACAAGCCGAATCAACTGATACAAGAGCTCCTGATGTGATGCAAGAACAAGCCGAACCAACTGATACAAGAGCTCCTAATGCGATCCAAGAACAAGCCGAGCCAACTGATACAAGAGCTCCTAATGCAATCCAAGAACAAGCGGAGCCAACCGATACAAGAGCTCCTAATGCGATCCAAGAACAAGCCAAACCAACTGATGCAAGGGCTCCCAATACAATCCAAGAACAAGCCAAACCAAGTGATACAAGACCTCCCAATGCAATCCAAGAACAAGCCAAACCAACCGATACAAGAGCTCCTAATGCGAACCAAGAACAAGCCGAACCAACTGATACAAGAGCTCCTAATGCGATCCAAGAACAAGCCGAACCAACTGATACAAGAGGTCCTAATGCGATCCAAGAACAAGCCAAACTAACGGATACAAGAGATCCTAATGCGATCCAAGAACAAGCCGAACTGTTGATGAAGCAAGATTTCACATATTTCGTGACTTGCTTGAATTCATGAACCTCGAATAACCTATAATAAGGTAACTCAACCTGTATGTCTTACTAATTTCCCTTTTATTTTACATTCGGGGTGTCCTAGCGACGCTTGCCTATGTGTTTACTAACTCAATAACTCTTGTTCCTAAAAATGGCCGCTGCTTGGCGGGTTTTCTTCTGCGCATGCGTTAGTCACACTCACGTGACGTGACGTACTTGCAGATCTGGTGGGAAACTGTGCGCCTGCGCACTTGCGTCTAAAATGGCTGTCTGTGTATTCACATGGTGAAGCTTGCGCGAATGTTTTATGTTATTGTCTGTTTACACTAATCATTCACGCATTAGTATATTATAAAGTAAGGGGTATAGAGTAGCTAATCATGCTAAACAGTGAATTCAGTTATTTTTATGTTTTTAATTTGTTTTCGCTTACTTTCCATGTACCGCGATATTGGGGGTCTGAGGGATACGCGAGCCATCTTGAAAGTCTCTACTGCGCATGTCACCCTAGTAGAGAGAAGGCAACCTTGAACAGTGGAACACGGCCAGCTGGCAGCCACAGTCAAGATGCTCCTGAGAACGCGACCTGCGACCCAGCAGGATAGAGTCGATATGTACCGCAATTGTTACATATGTAATTCTTTCATTGTATTCTGTAAATTCTCTCATGGGAACCCCAAACTTGCTAGGCGGTCCCAGAAAATGCAAATAGGGGCTTGTAGACGTAAATTGTGATTGGTGTCTTGACCTATCCTACTTGGGGACCAATCGAAATTGGGGATTCTGACACTTGCAACATTTGGGGGGTGGTACACTGACCCGAAAACAGTATAACTAGCCTAGGTTTAGCTAGAGAAAATGTCCGACTTGTCTGAATAGCTGACCTGTCACTGACCCAACGCACTCAATAGGTGACTGATATAGAGGTGCTGCGGAGCACTCTGTCCGAAATATACCATAGAGTCGAAAGGTTTTACTAAACCTTAAGTGCTGGCGTAGCACTTTGCTGGGGAGTTCGCTAACCCAATCGGGGTTCTGGCCGATAGCTGCAGAGAGGGCGGAGCACAGGCGTTGCTTCCGAACTGCGGGTGGTGGTCGTTCCTTGGTGGTCCTGTCCTAATCCTAATCTGGTTTTCCTGTCCTGTCCTGGGGTGTCCATTCTGCACCTGCTGTCCCATTGATGACAGTCCTTCCTTGGGGTATTTCCTGCCCTTGACTGATCCGTGGCCAGGGTTGGTCTTCACACCATTCTAGGTAAATATATAGTGCTGAAACTCGGTATACAACCTTTACAACGCAACTTTTACCACGACCTACCATTACCACGCATTTTTTACAACGCAGGATCCATTACAACGCATACCATTACCACGCATGTATTTACAACGCAGGTACTTTTACAACGCATACCATTACAACGTAAGTATTGGTAAGTATATTATTTTATTAAAAATATTATTTGGGTTTTTTGGTAAAGGGGTATTTTTAGGGTTCAGGGTCAGTTTTGGGTTTTTGGGTAAAGGGGTATTTTTAGGGTTCAGGGTCAGTTTTGGGTTTTTGGGTAAAGGGGTATTTTTAGGGTTCAGGGTCAGTTTTGGGTTTTTGGGTAAAGGGGTATTTTTAGGGTTCAGGGTCAGTTTTGGGTTTTTGGGTAAAGGGGTATATTTAGGGTTCAGGGTCAGTTTTCAGTTTTTGGGTAAAGGGGTATTTTTAGGGTTTAGGGTCAGTTTTCAGTTTTTGGGTAAAGGGGTATTTTTAGGGTTCATGGTCAGTTTTCAGTTTTTGGGTAAAGGGGTATTTTTAGGGTTCAGGGTCAGTTTTCAGTTTTTGGGTAAAGGGGTATTTTTAGGGTTCGGGGTCAGTTTTCAGTTTTTGGGTAAAGGGGTATTTTTAGGGTTCAGGGTCAGTTTTGGGTTTTTGGGTAAAGGGGTATTTTTAGGGTTCAGGGTCAGTTTTCAGTTTTTGGGTAAAGGGGTATTTTTAGGGTTCAGGGTCAGTTTTGGGTTTTTGGGTAAAGGGGTATTTTTAGGGTTCAGGGTCAGTTTTGGGTTTTTGGGTAAAGGGGTATTTTTAGGGTTCAGGGTCAGTTTTGGGTTTTTGGGTAAAAGGGGTATTTTTTGGGTTCAGGGTCAGTTTGGGGTTTTTGGGTAAAAGGGTACAGGGTAAAAATTAAATATAATTAAATTTAAATTACATTAAATTAAATTGATTAAATTAAATTAAATTAATTAAATTAAATTACATTAAATTAAATTAAATTAAATTAAATTAATTAAATTAAATTAAATTAAATTACATTATATTAATTTTAATTAAAATAAATATTTAAAAATATTATATACTTACCAATACTTACGTTGTAATTGTATGCGTTGTAAAGGTATATGCGTTGTAAATACATGCGTGGTAATGGTATGCGTTGTAGTGGATCCTGCGTTGTAAAAAATGCGTGGTAATGGTAGGCGTGGTAAAAGTATGCGTTGTAACGTCATACATCCCTGAAACTCTATACTGCACCTTCTATTTTTCTGTCTTTGCTTCAATAAAGACATACTATTGCGCATAATTGATTTCCATGCTTTTGCAAAGCTCCTGAAAGAAAGCATACACGTTATTGCTGTTTCCTAGCATGTTCCTATGTTACCCTCCCTTTATGCACCTTTCTCCGTACTGTTTATGACATATAGATGTGGTTTATAATTTTCTCCTTTTCAAGCTAATTGAAGTTAATTGCTAGAACTTAGCGTGTTCCATTTTTTCCCCCCACCTATAGATGGCATAGGATTTTTCAAAACTCTATTCAAACTTTGTAGTATTTTCCCAGTAGTAAATTTCTAGACGTGCATAAATTTGCCCTTCTTAGTTATCCATTCCCGAGTTTCACTTCTGAATTCTGATTAGCATATTCCATGTTCTTATCTCCCATTAGTCTCATAAATGGTTGCCTTGATTTACTTTTTGTATGGTTATGTGATCTTCATTATCTTGATCGTTGATTGTCTCTTGGTCGTGAACTGTTTACTTTCTGAATCTGAAATCTAGATAAAGCTTTTAAAACTTCCCAGTAGTCTGTGGTTATTTGATGAATACAGAAGAAATAAAGTCGGTATTGTATTTTGCCTGCCTTTCTTTTACAGCTAGCTCCCTGATCCGTTGTGGTCATAGGTACCCGTAACGGTGGATTGGTAAGTAGGGTACACTAGAAATAAATAGGAAGGAATCAGGGTTACTGGTAGTAGAGAGTAAGGTCACCTGATTAATGTATATGGTAAAGTGAAACTTATGGGCCCGATACGTAAATGGTAAAATTGTTGGTCGGGTGACCTGCGATCTCTATCAGTAATTTTCTGGTAGCAGAGGATGGTTAGGGACTAGTTAAAGTTAGGTAGGACTAGTTAAGCTAGGTAGGTCGGATGCTGCTAAATGTTATTGCTGCTAAAAAGGTAAACATTTTTTGTGAATTGATCACTCACGTGAAATGCTTTGCTTTGAAAAATTATGAAATGTTTTAAACTGTTTTTCTTATTGATATACTGATATATGTATTAACCCACTCGTGAGTAAAGTGTTTTATGTTTGTTGGGATTTCCCGGGGAATTGAATAGCGAGTGGTGAAGAGAATCCACTTGCTTTGAGGTCACTGGCCCAAGGAAAGTTGGTGCAGGTTAGGCAGAACTGGAAGCACTAATTAGGGTTTTCTGCGTGAATAGATTGAATAAAGGATAGCAACGAGTTCGCTGGCAAAACTTCTATTGTGATATAACCTAGTAAGGGTCGCACTGGAAGGAGTAGCAGGTTCATCGGAGCTTGGGTGATAGCAAAGGGGTTCGCTGGTGAAACTTTAGGCTCTGTATATAGCCCGAAAAGAAGTGGATGAGTCAAAGAAGTAGCAGGTTCCCTAATGCTTGAGTGAAGGGTAGGCAGAAGAGATCTATCCGTAGTGTGTGAAAAGTAAATGGAAGTAGTTTACTTGCAGTGAAACAAATCTTTACTGTCTAGACACTCGAGTACAGTGGCGAATGTGTTTATGTTGTTAAATAAATAAAGCACTTGCACTTTAAAAGAGAAATCAAGTTTCCGTTACCTTGTGAAAGAGGGAGTCAGTTGCGAAGCAACTCTGACGTCACTCTGTGCCGCGCTGGGATTGGTCGAAACAGCGGGAGTGTAGCGGAGCTGGAATTGTAAAGGAGGGGTGAGTGCCGAAGCATGAGAACTGTCTCGCGAAAAAGCCGCGCACCCATTGGTCGAGATTATTTGAAACCGTGCACTTTATTGGTTGCACGAAAATAAAAGACGCACTTGGATTGGAAGTGATTTTGTAAACAAAGTCACTCGCAGAAATCGTATGTGGCATTCGTATAGACCTGCGACTAGACCTGATCCGAGACTGTTAGGGTTTGAGAACGATCAGTGGAAAGGTCATAAAACCGACATTATGTACGGAAATAAGAGAAATTTGTCCCTTGTAAATAAAGTGAAGAATTTTTTCAAAAAAGACAAACCGATTAAAACTAGAGAAGGTGTTGTCATTCCACCACCGAATACTCCCGCATCTTTCATGATGTTTGATAAAGGGTACCACTCGTGTGTATGGTTGGAAAACTGGGCAGAATACACAAAGGATGATGGAATTTTGGCTTTTCCGTTAGAAGGTACATTTAATGGCAGGATTCTATTTAATTTGAGAACCTGGGTGAATGATTTACATCCCAGACCTAGATTAACGCAGTACGAAGCACTAGAGGAATGGGAGATTGAGGCTTTTGAGAGAGACAAGCCCCGCATGGATAAAGGTTTAACAAAATGGTATCCGAAACTGAAACAAGAGACCCGAGACAAAAAGATGAAACAGTGGAGACAGAATATGATTGTAGAAGGACTGTTTCCAATGATGCCAATGGGTGGTCCTCCGGCAGGGGAGAAGAAGACAGAAAAGTGCAAACATTGGGTGCCCATTGGGGAGTCGGATGATGAATTATTAGATGACCTGTTTATGAGAAGTCCGCCTCCTTATAATGAAAGAAATAGACCCTCTAGTGTAGGGGATAATTCTCGAAGACCTCCTCCCCAGGATGAGGCCAGATCTGTAAGTGTAGGAGAGGGTTGTCAAATACCTCCCTATAACGAGGGTTTAGGACTCATAGGTGCTAGAGATATCTGTCAAAGAACACCATTTAGTGGGGAGTCGAGATACTCGAGAGAAAGAGACTTCTGCTCTAGACCTCCCTATGAGGGTGAGGCAAGATCCTCAAGCACACGGAAGCCGTTCTCGAGACCTCCTTATGAGGAGGAAACTAGACCCTTAAATGCAGGAAGCTTGTTCCCGAAACCCAATTATGGTGAAGGGCCTAGTATGACACACCCAACTGCCCCAACATTGACCCCGCAAATAGTACCTGAAATAAGCCTGGATAGACTACTGCAGGAAAGAGAGCGAGAAACTCTAGCTCAACAAAGAACTGAGATAATTCAGAAAATCTCCCAGTTGAATACAAGCCCTGAAGCATTGACAATCCCGTTAACTATTGGACCCGTGGTTCCGTTGTATGGGGACCGACAAGGGAGTCCAAAAACTCCAGTTATTACCCCAGTTATAGCACAGCCGAGACCAGAGCCCTTGATAGGGGATGACCAGACAAGTGAGTGCGAGTCTGAGGTCTCGCTAATGGATCTGCCCATTAGGGATGCAGGGAAAAGATTACAGAAAAGGCATAATCCTTTCAATACGAGAGAGATTCAAATGAAATCGACTTCGGGTACTAAGAGTGTCACATTAGTGACTCCTGAAGAAATTGAAAGATGGAGTCGCGAATTAGAAAAACAAGCTCCTCAGACGAAACCTTTAGATATCTACAAACTGAGAGTAGAAATAGAAGAACTGATGGCAGGAAACGTAGGTTTAGATAGATTAAATACCTATTCTGAAGAAGAGCTGCTGTTTATAGTCAAGAGTCTTACCCGGAATGCCAGAGTGCTCCATGAGAAACTAACAGACACTGCAGCTAGTATGGGAATAGATATTTCAAAATCAAAACCCTTGCAAAAACCGTACAGAGCAGATTTTTCAGACAAAGATTTGGAAAACCTGAATGTGTCAGGAAAAAAGGCACAGGTCAAAGAATTATTGACAGTGCTGCAAAAATGGGGAGATGTAGAAAGATGGAAAGCCAGATGGGCCAAGAAGAAAGATGAGGCTAGATCCAAACAGGCGACTCCTGAATTTGTTCTAAAGGAAGCTGACAAACCAGAGCAGTTATACCCTATGCGCGAAGTGCCAGGTGGAAAATATGTGCACGTTCCATGGTCCAGACAGGATATTGTGTCCTTTACCAATGACTTTCCAAAACTGAGAGAGAAGCCTGTAGACTGGTACAGGCAGGTGGAAAGATTTGTAAAGGTGCAAAAATGCCTATGGAAAGACCTGGATGGTTATTTCGATATAGTGGTTCCTATGGATTTATGGACCGAATGCAAGGTTGCCATTGGTTGGCCTAGTGAGGAATACCCGAGGGACTCTAAAACAGGAGCTCCTTCTGATGAGGTGATGAAAAAATACGAACAGGTAATATTACACCTGAAGGGAAAGGTGCCTGCGAAGGAAACTGATTGGACCAAGATAGACAGGACCACGCAGGAAAGGGATGAGACTGTGCATTCCTTTTATGAAAGACTGTTACAGGTGTTTAAAACCTACAGTGGTGTAGATAACATCGAGATGAAGGACATGACCCACTTCATTTACAGGTTTGTAAACGGTTTAAGACCCGAAATTTGCCAGTGGATAAAAGACAATAAAATTTGTTGGCAGTTTAAGAAAATAGATGAGGTTTTACGATATGCAAAGTATTGCGAGGATGAGATGGCAGACAAGCGAAAGGCTCTGAAAGAGAAAGTTATGTGGGCACAGGTGAAGTTGGCAGAACAACAGGAAAAGCAATTGAATAAATGAATAAGAATACCCAAAATCAAGGCTCTGGGGGTGGAGGGAAGCCCAAAGTAAAAATGAGCAGAGAAGAAGCTAAAAAGAAGTTTCCCTGCCACCAGTGCGGAGAAATTGGGCACTGGAGAGACGAGTGTCCATATTTACAGCATGATAATACCCAAACCCCTGATTTAACTCCACAGACGCAGAATGAAAAACCAAGAAAGACCCAGCATCAGGTAAAGGCAAGTCAATTGCCCCGAGCACCAAAACCAAATTATAAGGGAAAATCACCGCAGGGTGATGACATAGAGATCTGGGGAGGCAATGAGAATAGAAATGCAGCAACTTCGCAGTTTTTGTTGAATGATACTTTTCTCTGTGACGACCAATACTGACGGGGCCTGAGGGGGGAGGACGAGGAGTGCGTGCTTGGCGCCTCCTTACCGGTAGACCAGTCAGGACCATACATTGAAGGAAAGGTTGATGGAAATGATGTCACCTTTCTATTGGACACTGGTGCTACCCGTTCTACTGTGAGAACAGCAGACGTTCCAAACCTACCCCTCTCGAGAGAAGCAATCAAAGTAGTGGGCGTGTCTAATCAATTGATTAGTACCCCAGTTACTGAGCCCATGGAGATCACAATAGGGAATTTCAAAGAAATGCATAGATTTGTGGTTTGTGATACCAGTCCAGTAAACTTACTGGGACGTGATTTGCTGTGCAAAATGAACTGTACCATCTTTTGCAAACCAAAGGGCGTCGAAATTCAAACCCCAGACGAGGATGGCATATACAAATTAATGTTAATTAGACCAGACTCAGAAATTAAACAAATGACTATACAAGA
Source organism: Lissotriton helveticus (assembly GCF_964261635.1). NCBI lineage: Eukaryota > Metazoa > Chordata > Amphibia > Caudata > Salamandridae > Lissotriton > Lissotriton helveticus. The sequence goes on from NC_136071.1 coordinate 8,890,092, forward strand.
CTTACCCGAAGAACTCCAAAAGGTCTGGGACTTTACTGGATAGGGTTGTAGGGTTAATGGCAAATGTAGACCCAATAAAAATAGCTATGAAAGAAAATGCAGTTTACCCCAATACCAAGCCCTACAGAATGAGTGCAGAAGTGAGAGCAGGAGTTGCCATTGAAATAAAAAGATTGCTAGAAGCCAACACCATACAAGAAGTGATGAGTAGTCCGTGTAACTCACCCATAATTGGAATCAAGAAACCTAGTGGCAAGTACAGGGTAGTGCAGGACCTGAGAAAGGTAAACAAAATTGTAGTTCCTTGCTGTCCTATTGTCCCAAAACCAGCAGTGATCCTATATCAGATCCCCTGGGATGCTGAATGGTTCACTGTGATTGACCTATGTCATGCATTCTTTTCGATCCCATTGCATCCAGACAGCAAATTTCTTTTCTCATTTGCTTTCGACAGTCACGTGTTCGTTTGGAATCACGTCCCTCAAGGGTACACGGAAAGTCCCTCTATCTTTAATCAGATTCTGAAAAAGTGCCTTGAATCTTTAGTCTTACCTGGAAAATCTGTTTTGGTGCAATATATAGACGACCTCTTGGTGGCGTCTAAAAGTCAGAGAGATTGTGTTGTTGACACCATTGCCTTACTGAATCACCTAGGTGAAAAAGGACATAAAGTATCCCCTGACAAATTGCAGTTCTGTACAAAGTCAGTAAAATATCTGGGACACCAGATAGAAAAAGGCATCAGAAAAGTCACTTCTGAGAGAGTCAGAATAATTCGGAAAATGCAGTTACCCCGTACTCAGAAAGAAGTCAGAATGTTCCTTGGAGTTGTAGGTTATTGCAGGCAATGGATTGTGGGATTTGCAGTCCTAGCAAAGCCTTTGATAAAAATGACCAAGAAAGGAGCAAAGGACCCAGTGGAATGGGATGATGAAAGCTTGACCGCATTTACTAAATTACGAGAGTGTCTGTGTACAGCCCCTGCTTTAGGGATGCCTGATTATTCCAAAGAATTTGCACTGTTCTTTGACACACAAGATAATTGCGCACTGTCAGTCTTAACTCAGGAGCATGGTTTGACTAGACGTCCAGTGGCATATTTTTCTGCCACTTTGGATCCAGTGGCTGCTGGATTACCTGGATGTCTGAAAGCAGTAGCTGCAACTTGCACGAGTCTAGAACAGAGTGAATCTATTGTCATGGGACATCCTGTAACTGTGTATGTTCCACATGCAGTTGTGATTTTGTTGACCAGAACTAAGACTCAGTATCTCACCCCTAGTCGGCTGACTAAGTACGAGAGAATTCTCGTGGGTGCTGCAAATGTAGTCATTACTCGGTGCAATATCCTGAATCCAGCTACCCTGCTCCCTGACTCTATGATTGTAGAAGCTGAGGGAGAGGACGAGCATGACTGCATTGACCTGACAGAATTCAGTACTAAACCACGCCCAGACATTAAGGAAGTGCCTTTGCCTGTGGAAGATGAGGAGCTGTTCGTGGATGGCTCATGTATGAGACACGAACTTGTAGGCCTAAGTGCTGCTTATGCTGTAGTCTCAGTAAAACGCACTATAGAAGCATCCTGTCTATTTGGAGTGAAGTCTGCACAAGTAGCCGAATTGATTGCGTTGACAAGGGCCTGTAAAATTGGGAAGAACAAAAGAATAACAGTATATACTGACAGCCAGTACTGTTATGGGGTTGTGCATGACTTCGGCCAATTGTGGCTACAGAGGGAGTTTCTGACTTCTTCAGGTACTCCCATTAGAAATGGAAAGATTGTACAAGATTTACTGGAGGCAATCCAATTACCAAAAGAATTGGCAGTGGTCAAATGTGCTGCTCACAAATCTGGCACTGATCACGTGACCTTAGGAAATCGATTTGCTGATGAAGTGGCCCAACATTGTGCCAAAAATCGCATGTCTGTAAATATCAAATTGGGGGGATATGAAAACAGCTGCCAACTTATGGTGTTTGAGGATGTGCCTACCTGGGAAGAGTTGAGAGATTGGCAGCATGCTGTGCCATCAAAGGAAAAGGAAAAATGGAGGAAATTTGGTTGTCGACAGAGAAGTGAGGATGGTGTCATTGTGGGCCCAAATGGTATGCCTGTGTTTCCTAGACATCTGCTTGCTTCAATGGCCAGGTTGATACATGGAAATTCACACATTGGTAGGGACACCATGGTACTGGTTTTCAAACAAACATGGTACAATCCGAAGTTCAGGAAAGTAGCAGAGTCACTCTGCCAGAGGTGCTTAACATGTCAGCAGTTTAACGCTGGGAAAAGAACAGTAGTTGAATTGGGAAAAATTGGGAAATCAGGAGGTCCCTTTGTAAGAGTACAGATTGACTTCATCACACTGCCTCGTTGTGAGGGAATGAGATATGTCATTGTCATTGTCTGCCTGTTTTCAAAATGGGTGGAAGCCTACCCTGCCAAAAAGAATGACGCCATAACTGTAGCAAAATTGTTACTGCGAGAATTAATACCTAGGTTTGGGGTGCCAGTCACAATTGAATCAGATAGAGGCGGACATTTTCAGAATGAGATAATCGATCAGCTCTGTAAAGCATTCAAGATCACACAAATGCTGCACTGTGCATATCGTTCAGAGGCTTCTGGAGTGGTGGAACAAATAAATGGCACTATAAAATCGAGATTAGGAAAGATGTGTGAATCTACCGGCATGAACTGGATAAATGCTTTACCTCTTGTTCTGATGGGACTCAGAAGTATTCCAGACTGAAAAACAGGCCTGAGCCCTCATGAAATCCTGATGGGAAGAGTAATGAGACAGGCATGGGTACCAGGATACAAACTGTTAAGCATTTCTGATGATTTGGTACTTGAGTACTGCAAGCAACTGGGTGACCAAGTGCGTTCTATCTCTCGCCAGATTGGGGAAGACGCCGTCGCCAATCCAACAACCCCAGTCCACAAATTGGTTCCTGGCGACTGGGTTGTACTCAAGAAACATACTCGTTCAAGTTGCCTTGCACTGAAGTGGGGAAAACAACGCCAAGTGATACTGGTGACCACGACAGCGGTGAAGTGTGCCGGCGTTCCAAAGTGGATCCATGCCAGCCATACACAGATGGTGATTCCAGACGAGAAAACTGACGCTGAAGGTTGTCCAGCTGAGGGGTCTCCAGATGATGGTCCTGAAGTAGCTGACGACGAACAACCGAGCACCAGTCGAGATGAGTGGATACCCATAATCGACCTGACTGACGACCCCATCAGAACAAGAAGTCGAACACAAGCAGACAGAGAGTGGGATAGAGAGGAAGAGACAGGCACAGGCGAAGACTATCAGATTATCAAAATTAATGTAAAATCTGAAGACGAAGAAGGTCAGACAGGGACAGAGCAAGTGATTGACACACCTCCACAAACTCCTGAAGTTGAAAAAGGACAGTCCAGAACTAGTGAAAAGGTTCAAGCAGAAGAAAAACAAGGGTCCGAAGTGCTTGAACAGGAACAGATAGAACTAGAAGAACGTGTTCAGGACACAGAAACTGAAACACCCAAAAGCCAAATCCAGTATACACCTGAACAAGGCCAGCTTAGCGACCAGGCAGAAGACACTGAAGTAAGACCTGGGACTAGTCAGACAGGAAGGGAAGAAACAGAAGCAGAAGTGCCACAAACAAATGAAAATAAAAGAGCATTAGAAGAAAGCCAAATCACAGTGCCAGTTAAAAGACTCAAGAAAAAGAAACATATCGAACCAAGATATATTAAGAGACTGAGACTGAGACTAAAAACAGTAGAAGAAAAACTTGAGGAAAGAAGGAAAAGTTCTCGTATAGCAGAGCAGGCTGGAGAAAGCTCCAAAAGAAGAAGTGATCGAATAAAAAGACTGAACGAAAAATACCAAGACCCTGAATGGACTTATTTGATATTGGAAGAATTTGAGGATCATGATATAACTGACGAAAGTGACGAAGAACAGATTGCTGATCAGTCTGCTGAAGAAGACGAACCAACCTGAATTTGCTCAGTGTAAGCTTCCTGTGCAAAGTTACAAAGAGGGGTTGAAAACTTCTTCTGATCGAAAATGTCTGATTCAAGTGTGAATGGAAGGCCTAGACGCAGCTGTTGCAAAACATGCTGCAAAGTATGTATATGTAGTGTAGCCCTAGTGTTAATCATTTGGATAGGACTAGCAGTTTTTATTCCTTATATGGTGAGCAAAAATACTAATATTGACCCTACACAGACTGTGACCACTGACACTGAAGAACTGACAACACGAAGTGTAGAAAGACGTGAAAAAGCACTTAGACAAACTAAATCAGACTTAGAAGCACCAGATGAGGAAGGACTACATTACCACGGAATCAAGAACCAGACTCATTTAAATGTATTCGCAAACTTGTTAGTGCGTTATGTAGAAACAATGGAAATAGAAGACTGCTATGTCTGCATGAAGCTACCTACTTCTGTAGCTGAAGGCGTGACTTATCATCACCTACCCCTGACTTACGGAATTTCCTGTAGTATTTTAGCAAGCTTATTCTACAAAAGAGGACCGTTACAGTACTATTACTCTAACTCAGACGTGATCTTTTCTGAACTTCCTATACGTGGAAATCTGAATCCTGTACATACTAAAAGTGACGTTACACGTTATATGGGAGAATACTTTCTGACTATAGGTACCATAGACTTAAATGACGCACACAGAGATAACTTGACCTGTTCATTACATGAACAAGAGAAAATGTTTTTAAACATGGCAGAGAAAAAAAGGGAGAGTTTCCAGAGAAAGGCGAATGATAAAAGACAGAAAACTCCTAAATGGGCTGAAAACATGGAAAGCACCTCAGATGGTGGGAGTGGTCCTGCTTTGTTGCTGGATTTCGAAAGGAAGGGAAAACTCTGTCTTCTCCGTGAAAAGACTAGTTATTATAATAACATTTTCATTGGTTCCAGTCAATGTGAACACAATTACAAGGTAATTGGAGGTTGGGGTTTCAAAAATGGGTCAGAACCTGTGTTTCCCAGAATTCATTATATATGTGGAAACAAGGCTTATTTCAAATTGCTGGATCACTGGTATGGAAGCTGCTATTTTGGCATTGTCTTCCCGAAAATATACCATGTGAATAAAATTGCTGGAAGCAATGAAAACACTAATGGCTTAGTGTGTAGTAAAAGAGAAAGCGTAGGTGAAATAATGGGTAGTATTTTTAGTGCACTGATACCTGGAGTGGGAGTGGTTCTGAACACACACAGAATTTGCAAATTATCCACAATAGTGGATGTGTTGTCTACTGACACAGCTCATGGATTTCTGTTGGTCAATACCGAAATGGTTGCGATCAGATCAATGGTTTTACAGAACAGACTTGCTCTTGACACCTTATTAGCGAAAGAGGGCGGAGTCTGCCGGATGTTGAAAGCGCAACATTGTTGCACTTACATACCGGACAAAAGTGTGCAAATCCAAAAGTATGTAAAGAACATTACAAATTTGGAAAAAGAACTCAAACCACTGGAGGTTGATAGTGCCTGGAAGAGACTTACTGATGGTCTCTCCTCTGTAGGTCATTGGTTTGCTAATTTAGGTAAAAGTTTGTTGTTTAAGGTACTGATGCCAATTGGAGTGATAGGTTTCATCATATTCCTTATATTTGTCTGTTGCAAATGTCGCAAGCACACCAAAAAGTACGCTGTAAATAAGAGAGGTGTGAAACGAAGTCTGGATGAACTTGAATTGGAAGAACTGAATAATCAGATTTACAAAAGGGTGAAAAATTCTCACCCTAACAAAGATGTGAAAGAGAAATTGAATCGAATGCTGGAAGAGATTGAGATGAACAAAGTGTGAGAGAAGTTGGCATCTGATTCCATTAGTTTGTGATGATAGTAAATATCATCAAAGAGGGGATTGATAGAGCAAGATTTCACATATTTCTTGACTTGCTTGAATTCATGAACCTGAATAACCTATAATAAGGTAACTCAACCTGTATGTCTTACTAATTTCCCTTTTATTTTACATTCGGGGTGTTCTAGCGACGCTTGCCTATGTGTTTACTAACTCAATAACTCTTGTTCCTAAAAATGGCCGCTGTTTGGCGGGTTTTCTTCTGCGCATGCGTTAGTCACACTCACATGACGTGACGTACTTGCAGATCTGGTGGGAAACTGTGCGCCTGCGCACTTGCGTCTAAAATGGCTGTCTGTGTATTCACATGGTGAAGCTTGCGCGAATGTTTTATGTTATTGTCTGTTTACACTAATCATTCACGCATTAGTATATTATAAAGTAAGGGGTATAGAGTAGCTAATCATGGTAAACAGTGAATTCAGTTATTTTTATGTTTTTAATTTGTTTTCGCTTACTTTCCATGTACCGCGATATTGGGGGTCTGAGGGATACGCGAGCCATCTTGAAAGTCTCTACTGCGCATGTCACCCTAGTAGAGAGAAGGCAACCTTGAACAGTGGAACACGGCCAGCTGGCAGCCACAGTCAAGATGCTCCTGAGAACGCGACCTGCGACCCAGCAGGATAGAGTCGATATGTACCGCAATTGTTACATATATAATTCTTTCATTGTATTCTGTAAATTCTCTCATGGGAACCGCAAACTTGCTAGGCGGTCCCAGAAAATGCAAATAGGGGCTTGTAGACGTAAATTGTGATTGGTGTGTTGACCTATCCTACTTGGGGACCAATCGAAATTGGGGATTCTGACACTTGCAACATTTGGGGGGGGTGGTACACTGACCCAAAAACAGTATAACTAGCCTAGTTTTAGCTAGAGAAATTGTCCGACTTGTCTGAATAGCTGACCTGTCACTGACCCAACGCACTCAATAGGTGACTGATACAGAGGTGCTGCGGAGCACTCTGTCCAAAATATACCATAGACTCGAAAGGTTTTGCTAAACCTTAAGTGCTGGCGTAGCACTTTGCTGGGGAGTTCGCTAACCCAATCGGGGTTCTGGCCGATAGCTGCAGAGAGGGCGGAGCACAGGCGTTGCTTCCGAACTGCGGGTGGTGGTCGTTCCTTGGTGGTCCTGTCCTGATCCTAATCTGGTTTTCCTGTCCTGTCCTGGGGTGTCCATTCTGCACCTGCTGTCCCATTGATGACAGTCCTTCCTTGGGGTATTTCCTGCCCTTGACTGATCCGTGGCCAGGGTTGGTCTTCACACCATTCTAGGTAAATATATAGTGCTGAAACTCTATACTGCACCTTCTATTTTTCTGTCTTTGCTTCAATAAAGACATACTATTGCGCATAATTGATTTCCATGCTTTTGCAAAGCTCCTGAAAGAAAGCATACACGTTATTGCTGTTTCCTAGCATGTTCCTATGTTACCCTCCCTTTATGCACCTTTCTCCGTACTGTTTATGACATATAGATGTGGTTTATAATTTTCTCCTTTTCAAGCTGATTGAAGTTAATTGCTAGAACTTAGCGTGTTCCATTCTTCCCCCCACCTATAGATGGCATAGGATTTTTCAAAACTCTATTCAAACTTTGTGGTATTTTCCCAGTAGTAAATTTCTAGACGTGCATAAATTTGCCCTTCTTAGTTATCCATTCCCGAGTTTCATTCCTGAATTCTGATTAGCATATTCCATGTTCTTATCTCCCATTAGTCTCATAAATGGTTGCCTTGATTTACTTTTTGTATGGTTATGTGATCTTCATTATCTTGATCGTTGATTGTCTCTTGGTCGTGAACTGTTTACTTTCTGAATCTGAAATCTAGATAAAGCTTTTAAAACTTCCCAGTAGTCTGTGGTTATTTGATGAATACAGAAGAAATAAAAGTCGGTATTGTATTTTGCCTGCCTTTCTTTTTCAGCTAGCTCCCTGATCCGTTGTGGTCATAGGTACCCGTAACGGTGGATTGGTAAGTAGGGTACACTAGAAATAAATAGGAAGGAATCAGGGTTACTGGTAGTAGAAAGTAAGGTCACCTGATTAATGTATATGATAAAGTGAAACTTATGGGCCCGATACGTAAATGGTAAAATTGTTGGTCCGGTGACCTGCGATCTCTATCACTGTGACTTCCCAGAGGTGACAGTCAGCTCACACATCCAGTCTATCTACCTCAAGCGAACTTGTCTAGAGCTGTCTTTCCCTCTGGAGTACTGTTCACTCGGAGTAGACTGACTGAGCAACGTGGGACTGACTATATCTGCTCCAGCGGAGCCGACGTGCGGCTACCTGAGGCCTCGCATGGCTCCTGGTTTCCTGGCCATGTACTAGCAGCGACCAGACACTCAGTAATGCCACTTTTTCCTCAGTACTGGAAAAGAAAGACATCTCAGGGTCTGCACGGTGTTTACAACAACACTTTGGAGTGCCGAGGAGTGTGGCTGAGTCAACAGGGCGCTGGGGAAGGTGGGTCACTCCAGCGTGGATGCTCCTGAGAGCGACACTCAACCGATCGCAGAATGAATGTCATTCCGCAGACCAGGGTGGCCCTCAGTGGTGCAAGGGGTGTGTGTTTGTGTGTGCAGAGACCGAGCATTGTGTGACCACAGGATAGCTCCATGGTTACACGTACAACATAACAACATTGGGAGCAGTGTCAAGGGCCCTTGTAGGGCAGGAGGTGGTGAGCAGGGGAAGGTTGGATTCGAGGCACATGAACCTATCTGCAGATTTTAGGGTTGTGCTGTAAAAGAGCCCAGAGGGAGGGGCTGTGAATTAAATATGAATTCCTTGAAACAGCTCTCGACTAACATCTCCTATAAGAGCCAGGTTTCCCTGTCCATGTTTGTACTTGTTAACCAGAGGTTGTTGTCTCCGATCTGGGAGCGCCCCTGGCACCCCAGAAACTCTTGCTTCTGCAGAAACTCTGACTATGGGGTGAAACTGTCGAAGATCACACCTGCTCCTTACAGAGGTGAGGCCTGCAGAAGTGACCCGCTCCAGGAAGGGGTTAATAGATGCTGCCGAAGGCCTCGCTCCATCTTACTGTGAGTCACAGCTGTTCATAAATATATTTTCAGACTCAACAGAAACTTGAAGCCGGGTTTCCTTCCACAGGCCAGGGAGGACACCCCGGTGCCTTGTACACAATGGCCACTTCCTGTCTCTTTATCTCATGAACACCAAGGCTGACTAACCTTGATTCCACCCCATACCTCTTTCTTCCACTACCCTACATTTCACACCTCGTCATCTCAGGACTACACAGGCTGTCTAGTCTTGATTCCACCTCATCCTTCCTTCTTCCATGGCCCTACACTTCCTGTCTCTTTTTCTTTTAAATGCGAGGGTTGCCTAGCTTTGGTTCCGCTTCGGGCCTCTTTTCTTCCATGGCCCTCCTCTTCCTGTCTCTTTTTTTCATGAATTCCAAGACGGCCTACTCTTGATTCCACCTCTTGTCTCTTTCTTCCACCCCCTGCATAACCTCTGTTACATTCTATCTATTTCCTCTTGTTATGCATACTATGTTATTTTATATTCCACATTCTAATTCCACTTAGAATGCTTGTGTAGAACCTCTTGTAGCTGAAAGTTCAGTTGCACTGAGCCTTAATGATGACCAGACTGCTCTATGTTGCTGCACTGCAATTGAAATTAAAACTTTTAAAATAATTCTGGACTGAATACTTTCTACAATTTGGCGACGAGCTGAGGAACACTAGATTCAACAAGGAGCTGTAGCACAGAAGCGCTGTGTTCCCCAACTTCACATTTCATCTATTGTTCAACTGTTTCAGCAAAGGAAAAGAAGAAAAATTGTTGGAAACTACACAGAAGAAATTGGATCAGACTATGCCCAGCTGCATTTCCATGGTGATTTTCCTAAAGATTTGTAAACCGGACAAAAAGATTGAGATTATGTGTTGACTTGAGAGCGCTTAATTCAGGAATTGTTGTTGTCTGTCACCTTCTTCCAAATATTGATGAGGTGGTTTCCATGTTAGAGAGTGCAAAAGTATTTTAAATTTTCGATTTGAGGTCAGCGTACCATCAAGTTCCCCGTATCAATGAATCCAATATGTTAACTGCTTTTATCACTCCACAGGGTTTATACCAGTACACAAGAATGCCTTTTGGGCTAGCCTCGGCAGTCTCAGTGTTTCAGAGAGTCATGTTCAACATTTGTAGGGATGTAGACAATTTCGTCAAGTGTTTTCAAGACAATATATTAATATTTTCAGATAATGAGGAGGAATATCTGAAACTTTGTTGGAGGTTTGTGCTAGGTTACAAATAATGGCCTGACCCTTAAGGCGCATAAATGCAAAATGTTTTTTAAAAGTGTTGAATATTTAGGTCACACTCTTACAGGTGAGGGTGTCGTACCCAAAACATCTAATGTAGATGGCATCATAAATGCTCCCGCTCCAATTAACAAGGAGCAATTGTTGTCTTTTGCCGGCATGTGTGAATATTACAGCAAATTTGTAACTAACGTTGCCACTAAGATGGAGACTCTTAAGGCATAAAGCTATATTTGAGGGGGGAAAAAGCAGCTTACCACCATCAAAGAAGACATTGTGAATGCCCCCACATTGAGACCGTTCTGTATGAACAAACACTGTGTTATAACTGTGGATGCCAGCTTGTATGGCATAAGGGCGTGTTTTGTCACAGAAATGTGGTAATGAGGAAAGGAATTTGTGTTTTGCCTCGCGAACCTTGAATGAAACAGAGCGAAGGTATGCCGTCATTGAAAAAGAGTTACTTGCATGTGTGGGCAATAGAACACTACAGAAATGATGTACGGGGAAGTACATTTACTTAAAGGACGGATCACAAACCATTGGTTACTATAATTTCACCAGGGGCTGGATGGAACTCTACTGCGCCCATTGCCAGATTAACCTCAAGATTACAAGAATACTGTTTCAAAACTGAGTTTGTTACAGGTGAAAATGTTACCGCACATTTCATGTCGCGTCATCCATGTAATGTACATTTGTCTGAAAAGGGAGATGATACTGAAATTGCCACCACTATTCAGGGTGTTGTTGTAGGAGGTTTCGCAGAAATTTCAGAGGACAAATGGAGGTCCAGTGAAGAGGAGGATCCATTATGGCAAACCGTTAAGAGACACATTTTGGAGGGTTGGCCCACAAAAAAGGATATTAGTGAAGAACTCGGGCACATGTTTAATGCTGCAGATTAGAAGAGTTAGAATTAGAAGGAGATATTGAGTACAAAAATGGAAAGTGTGTGCCACCCTTTGGTGTGCATAATTTAATTCTCAAATTAGCTCATAATTCTTACCCTGGAATGTCTGCTTTGAGACGTTTAGTAGGATCCTACTTCTGGTGGCCAGGGATGGATCGTATGGTGGATCGCACAGGGAGAGAATGTGATGTATGTATTTCCAGTGAACTTACCTTCTTGCGTGATAACACAGTTTCTAAAAATCCTACTCATTTTAATGGGTTTACTAAATTTGCTCACACACTTGCCAATAAAACCGGGTTTCTTAATTCTCACCCAGTCTCCTAGTTTGAAGTCATGCTCCTTGGTATTCCACTTTTTATCATACCACACTTTGTTCTTACTTTGTTTTTCTTTTACTCTTTCACACGTATTGTGCAGACTATGCTCATTCCAGATATTATTCTCATATTTATTCGTTAAACCACCATGGACATATATTTGAAGCAGGATCCCTGCCCTTCAAAAGACGGAAAGGACTAACTTCTGTAAGAGTATGTGGAGTAATCTTATATATCCATATTCTTTCTCTTAATAAATTTCTCCAATCACCTCTCTGTTTTACAACATCAGAAATGTAACCCTTCATCTCAATGTTACAGATTTATTTTCACCCTTGTTGTATCTCTTTTCCGTGTGCCTTCTTTCTCCTTTTCCTCCTTTACTGTCCTGGCCTGGATCAAAGTCTCTTGAGGAAAAATAAGTCTAGGGCGCCAAATGAGAGTGTTGTGGGAACCACTGGTACAAATTAAGCACTGGTAGATGACGCCTCTTACCATCAACAGTGGAACTTCTGCAGAGTATGTACCTATGGGCAGGAAACATAAGACTCCTTGCTCACTCACCATCACTGGGATAGTTACTCACATACACTCACTGACATACCCTCATACCATGCATTCACACACGCAGTCATACACACCCTCGTACACACACTTAGGCAATCACTCGCTCAGACGCTCACTCACAATCATTGAAGTAGTTACTCACACATATACTTACTGCCATTCCTTCACAACAGACATTCACCCACTCATTCATACACACCCTTGCTCGCACACACACTCAGGCACTCAGACACTCACTCACAATCACTAAGGTAGTTACACACACACTCACTGACTTACCCTCACACCCTACATTCACCTACTCACTCATACACACCCTCCCTCACACACTTAGGCACTCACTCGCTCAGACACTTACTCACAATCATTGAGGTAATTATTCACACATATACTCACTGACGAACACTCACACTGTTTATTCACCTACTCCTGCATACACACACTCACTCCACACACCTAGATCCTAACTTGCTGTGCGGTAGTTACATACACTTACTGACATATCCTAATACCTTGCATTCACCCACTCACTCATACACACCCTTGCTCACACACTTAGACACTCACTCGCTCAGACGCTCACTCACAAACTGAGGTAGTTACTCACGCATATACTCTCAGACATTCCCTCCCACCGTGCATTCACCCACTCACTCATACTCAACCTCACTCACACACTTAGGCACTCACTAGGTCAGACGCTCACAAGCACTAAGGTGGTTACTCACATGCACTCATTGACGTATCTTCACACCCTACATTCACCTACTCACTCATAATAAACACTCTCGTTCACACACTCACTCAATATCACTGAGGTCGTTACTCACATGCACTCATTGACGTATCTTCACACCCTACATTCACCTACTCACTCATAATAAACACTCTTGCTCACACACTCACTCAATATCACTGAGGTCGTTACTCACATGCACTCATTGACGTATCTTCACACCCTACATTCACCTACTCACTCATAATAAACACTCTCGCTCACACACTCACTCAATATCACTGAGGTCGTTACTCACATGCACTCATTGACGTATCTTCACACCCTACATTCACCTACTCACTCATAATAAACACTCTCGCTCACACACTCACTCAATATCACTGAGGTCGTTACTCACATGCACTCATTGACGTACCTTCACACCCTACATTCACCTACTCACTCATAATAAACACTCTCGCTCACACACTCACTCAATATCACTGAGGTCGTTACTCACATGCACTCATTGACGTATCTTCACACCCTACATTCACCTACTCACTCATAATAAACACTCTCGCTCACACACTCACTCAATATCACTGAGGTCGTTACTCACATGCACTCATTGACGTATCTTCACACCCTACATTCACCTACTCACTCATAATAAACACTCTCGCTCACACACTCACTCAATATCACTGAGGACGTTACTCACATGCACTCATTGACGTATCTTCACACCCTACATTCACCTACTCACTCATAATAAACACTCTCGCTCACACACTCACTCAATATCACTGAGGACGTTACTCACATGCACTCATTGACGTATCTTCACACCCTACATTCACCTACTCACTCATAATAAACACTCTCGCTCACACACTCACTCAATATCACTGAGGACGTTACTCACACATACACTCAATGACATAACCTCACACTCTGCATTCACCTCACTCACACACACCAATGTTCACACACTTAGTCACTCACTCGCTCAGACGCTCACTCACAATCACTGCGGTAATTACTCAGCTACTCTCACTGACATACCCCCACACCATGACTAACTACTCACTCATACACACCCTCACTCACACACTTAGACGCAAACTCGCTTTGACGCTAACTCACAATCACTAGGGAGTTACTCACTCATACACTCACTGACATAACCTCACACCTTGCATTCACCAACTCACTCATCGCACCCTTGTTCACACACTAAGGCATTCACTCGTTCAGACACTCACTCATAGACACTAAGGTAGCTACTCACACATATACTCAATAACACCCTCAGATTATGCACCCACTCACTCATACACACCCTCCCTCACACACTTAGGCACTCACTCGCTCAGACACTTACAATCATTTAGGGAGTTACTCACACATTCCCTCACTGACACACCCTCACACCATGCATTAACCCACTCTCTCACACACACCCTCCCTCACACACTCAGGCACTCACTCAGACCCCCTGAGACATGTATATGGGCCCCTGCGTCTGAAGGGCGAGTGGCCCCCGCCCCCCTGGACTGGCACTGGGCAGGAAGGGCTGTTGGCAGGGGCGGAGGCCAGGATCACACGTCGCAGTGTTGTCTCTGCCACCAGGGAGTGCCAGGCCTTCTCAAACCACACACTGTCAGCAGGGCCGGGCTGTGTACAGAACAAATGTCGCAAGAGCTCGTTCCAGGCACCTGGGAATAGAAACCGAAAGCCGCTCCCTCGGCACGTGGCTCTGCCCACGTCACGGGGCAGGTCACCTGTTGTAAATAGGGTTTGTTGTGTATACCTGTTTGACCCTTTTCTCTCGGTTGTTCTCCTCAAATACATGACTTACCTAGCTTAAGTGCATGGTAACTTTATTTACGACATGACCCTATAGCGCCTCGAGTCTGCTCTGTCCTCGACCACCGCTGCCCGGGGGGGGGGGGGGGCTCTGGGGGCGCCCCCCCCCAGTGAGACATGTCACATTGTTTCCCTCCTCCCCATGGCGACGGGGTCTCCCGTGTGACACACGGTGACTCACGCGGGGTTCCCCACTCCTCCTGCCTCGGAATCACTTTCATGTTATCACTAGTGACGTGTCACAAGAGGCGTGTGTGCGAGGGAGGGGGGGGGGCGGCCCCCACACGACTATTTATGCGCCTCGTCCCTGGACGCTTCACCTCAGCTCCTCATTTCAACTCTTCCAAAGCCTGGGCCTCGGACATAGCAGCTGACATCACCTGGACAGCTCAGCTCCGCTCCGCCTTTTAACCATTCCTGCAGCGCCTGGACCTCGGCCACAGCTCCGCCTCTTAACCTCACCTGCAGCGCCTGGACCTCGGCCACTGCTCCGCCTCTTAACCTCACCTGCAGCGCCTGGACCTCGGGCACAGCTCTGGTGCTTAGGCGCTGCTCCTGATCTTATCTGCCAGACCTTGGCCTCAGGCGCCCACCGACAACCCCAGGTAAGTGTTTATTACGTTTACCGTCTCTCATATTCCTGGCAGAGTCCTCGGACCCGGGCTCTCTGAACGTCGGGGGTTCTGCCTGGTTGTTATCACCCTCCGCGATGACATCTCCACAGCGCCTAGAAGTGTTCTGGGCTCTAAGGGCTGAAAGGGCTTCGTATTGACACTAAATAGGGGAATAAATATAATCCTATGTATTCATTTGTAATGTGACTTTTCTGTCTTTGTTCCCTTTAATCATCAGTCATGGGTCATTCAGGCAGCCCTAGAACACAATTTAAAGTGCTTTCTATTTTATATTTAATCATAAAGGTTCAGCTCTTTACAATGTATTCACACAACAATGTTGAAAGCAGTGAGCACACGAAGAGACATCCAAAGTCCAATTGTTTTTATTTTTTGTTCAAAGGCCATTCTTTATTAAGTTTTCATTAAAATCTGAAAAGATCATAGCCGACGCGTTTCGTCTCACACTGAGACTTCTTCAGGGCTCATTCAAGTACAAAAGACACTTTCAGTAATTGCAACAGAATCTCATGGTTCCCAGGATCAGATGAATTTTTACACAGTGCCTGTGTCCAGTATAATAATCCCCATTTGTAAAGCGAGAACCATCACCCGTTAGGGTCTCAAGGCGCTGGGGGCCGTCGGGAAGATTAAGCAAGCTATTGCCCAGAGTCACATGGTGCTGGGCTAACCTGCCGCCGGTGCCGGGGATCGAACTGTGATCCCCAGATTCCAGCGTCAGTCGCCCTGGCCGCGGCGCCACACCTCTGTCCATAATCACGGCTTGGTGACAGGCAGCATGTCCGTTCGACAGTTTCTCAGCAAAGGAGTCTATATATATATATTTGCTGTTCGAAGTATGCACAGATAAGTGCTGAAAATAGGCTTTAGGTGACTGCTTATTTTTGTACCGTCAGGGACATCACTGTAATGAGCTGGCAACCCTAATCACAAGACTGAAAACTTGTTGCAGGATCCGCACATTATTTATTTCCTCCACCCTCGATCCCCGAACAGGGCCGACTGGGAACGCAAGCCGGCCTTGGGGGGTTGGGGCTGGAAGAATGGGGAGGGAGTTGAGGTGCGCGTGGAAAACACTGCTGCTGCTTTTGGTGCAGGGAGCCGCTATTGCGTCACTGCTACAAAACCAACCCCCTGTACCAAAAACAGCACCCACCAGTCCAAAAACCGACCCCCACCCTTCCGGCCCTCCAAGAAAACACCTGGTGCCTGCTACGGACAGTCCAGCCCTGTCCCCGAATAATGCCGCAATAGCAATAGTCTAACTTATAACTGAAACCCTACGCCACCGCCGAGAGAGTTCCTTCAAGTGTCTGGCAGTGCACCTTGCATCCAGACAACTCCCTCCCAATGCTCGCCCTTCACTTTCAGACTCACCCTGCACTCACAACGATTACCATGCACTCACGCCATTCACCCAGCACTCACGCCATTCACCCAGCACTCACAATGACCACACAGCACTTATGCCACTCGCCATGAACTCACACCATCAGACCTCCACTTACCCTGAGGTCACATGAGCACACCGCTCACTCTGCACTCACCATGCACTTGCGCTGTTCACCCGGTACCTCACCCTGCAGTCACACAAGCACACCGCTCCCTCTGCACTCATGTGACACTTCACTCACCTGTCCCCCTCACCGCTCCCTCTGCACTCATGTGACACTTCACTCACCTGTCCCCCTCACCGCTCACTCTGCAATCTCACTCAGATAAGACCTTCACTAACCATATGTTCATTGGTCTTACTCTGCACTTCCATCCGCACCCAAATTCATATGGTCACCCTGCAGCCACTCCTCTTACCCTACTCTCACACTGTCGCATCGCTCACCGTGCACTCACACGGGCACTCCTGTCACCCACACAGACCCGAGGGTTAATGTGCCTGCTACAAAGAACGTGTGCCATGCATGTCACAGAACTGGCTGTGAGTAAACTACGAGTAGCCCTGTAAAACAAGCATTTGCAATGCAATAGGTCTCGCATTTGCGAGAGTTTAAGTTATTGGCATTGTAAATGACAATGCCTTTTATTTATCTGTTTTGAAAACCAACACATAAATAAAAGGCATTGTCATTTACAATACCAATACCTTACACTCTCGCAAATGCGAGACTTATTGCATTGCAAATGCTTGTTTAGGACTTGTGCCCTGCTTAACACCCAAGCGTGCAAGGTGTGCATTATCTGAGCGATAGCTCTGATGCAATAACTTCCTCGCATACAAGGTCTCTACACCCTGAGCGACAGCTCTGCTACCTTAAAACATCAGCGTTCAGACCTGTACGACGTGAGCTATAGCTCTGCTGTCTTAACTTAGCAGACTTCAAGGTCTGCCTCCACGGCGTCTGTGGTCTCTGTGACCTGAGTGATAGACACTGCCTTAACAACCAAGCCTGCAAGGCCAGCATGCTGGGTTTGCTGTCTCGACACCCTGGCATACACGGTCGGGTTAACTTGAGGGATATCTCTGCTGTCTTAACTGAGGCTGTAAGATATATATATATATGGTGGGGTATATTTTTGGTGTTTTTTCCCCTGACTCTTTTAAATCAATGTTGCCTGAATGATCGATCTGATGCAATAGTTGATTTACACAGGTCTTACAGGCTCAGTTGTTACGACAGCAGAACTGTTGCTCAGGTTACCGGGACCATGCAGCTTACTCTGTGAATACGGTAGTCGCAGCTCTAGGTAACGGATGTATGACGTTAGAACGCATACATTGACAACGCGTACCTTTACAACGCGTTCGTAACAACGAAAGTTGTTACCACGCATTGCCATGGGGGGCGCAAAATTGATTAATTTAATTTACTATTCCAACACCAGTCCCCGTGGATAGTAGGGAAGGTGTTGGGATAGTAAATTAAATAATTTACTATCCTTGAGCGCCCCCCAGCGCAATGCGTGGTAACAACTTTCGTTGTTGCGCCCGCGTTGTAAAGGTATTCCGTGGCAATGCTTGCGTTCTAAACGCTGCATACCTTAGGTAACAGATCAGGCACTCATGTGTTTAGACAGCAGAGCTATCGCTTAGGTCCTATCTACTGTTTACACAGAAGTGTTGTCAGTCCGGTTACACAGGTGTTACAGGTTACAACATGAGACCTATCACTTAAATCTATATATAATATATCTATGTGTTTTAAATAAATACTAGAAGTGTGGCTCACTGGTTAGAGCGACAGACCCTGAGGCAGAGGTCAGGCCCGGGACCAGGGTTCAAGACCCGACGCGGCAGGGTCTTGAGCTCAATGTCCGCGGACTCGATAATTCTCGCCTCGGTGCCTAGTCTAATCATGGGTCCCACGCTGCAACTCTGGGCAATAGCTTGCTTAATCTCCACAACGGCCCCAGCAGCGCTTGGACGTCTGGCTTCACCTTGGGGGTGCCCAGGAGGGGCTTCTCACAGGGAAAACCAGGAAGGGTTCCACAGCGTTATACAGCGCCGGGACGCCCCGTTGGGGCAGCTGTGCGCTTTACAAAATACACTACATTTACATTTACATTTACTATAGGAAAAATCAATGGTACAGAGCGGAACGGGTTCCCCGGTACCACTTCCCCGGCTGCACCCTGACAGCTACTCTCCCGGGAGTGCCACAAGGGTGACGTAGAAGGCAAGGCAACAGGAGGGAGGGGGGAGTTAAGAAGGCATCAAAGCATGTTGTGCCTGCAGTAAAAGAAACTGGATAAAGAAAATAGTGTTCACAGTCTAAACAACAGTTACCATGTAACAACCGAAGAAAAGGGGCCAGTCGCCATGGGAGGTGTCAAATGAAGAGGAGGCGGTACTAAGGAGAGACTAACAAGCCTATTAACGAATCAGAAGCCAGCATTTAGGACGGACAATGACACAAGCCAATGGCAAATATGGGCGGAGAGTGGGCGGGGCTTCTATTCCCTACTCCACTACAGCAGATCGCCAGAGCCGCGCATGCGCGCTGGCTCAGGCTCGACCTAAAAAATGAAATGTTTGTCCGAAAGGGGCTATAGAGAGATGAGGTGCACTGTTGGTGAGTGGTAGTGAGGGAATTTACGGACAAGGGGGAAATAGGGGAGGGGGTGCCAAAAAACGACTGTTGAATCTTACCCCCACCCCCCCCGGAAGTTCGGGTCTAGTTGCGCCCCTGTCTGGGCTACACCACATCCCTCAGTGTAATTGTACGGAGTATTTTTGTCGGGGTCATGCTAGCAGATGACGTGTTTGACTCGTTAACACTTAGGGTCACTAAGACATAGTCCAACGCGGAGGGCAGATCCCAGGAAAAACTCCCCTCCCCCACCCCGCAGAATGAGCTTTTCTACCGGCCTCAGGTGGCTCTCACCAGCAGCAAGCCGCACACGTCACACACGTGACGTCACTGTGACGCACTCAGTGACAGGGGAGACATCACACGGACCCTCCAGCGGAGCAGGACAAACAGGCACTGCCCGCTCAGGTACACACCGCCATTACGGAACGGGACGGTATGTCTAATGTACATGACGTCATAACGCCTGACGTCACACAACGAATATAACAAGGCACTGCTCGTCTACTCGCTCATTCACACCTCCTTGAAGTGAGTGAGCGTGTGAAGGGTGGTGTGCTAGACGTGTGCACACCAGTGGTTTAAATGCAAAACAGATGCTCTGGTTCTTACTATCTATAGTGCCTGATGCTTCTGAAAAGTGTCACACTTGTGTGGAGAAGTGCAGGCACTCTCCCTTCGAAATGAAAGAAGTGCAGGTACTCAGTACCCGTGGACACCTGCCCATTTAAAGCACAGGAATGTCCCAAATCGCTGGACCCTTTTTACCTGTACAGTAGAAATGTATTTTTACCTGCTGGTGACGTCACAGGAAGCCACGTCACATGAACGTTGACTTCACTGGCATTACCAAGTGCCGTCACAAAGCCCTTGTCCTGGGAACTCACAGGAAGTGAAACCCAATTCAATGACCCCGGAAGCAGAGCGATAGGCTGCCAGGTACCCCCTCTTTTGGGTCACACTGCCTTAGCTGTCAGGACTGGCCCTCTTGCCAAGCCCTCCACCCCCTCTTTTGGAGCATAGATGCCAGGACCAGCCCATCTCTGCTTCCTCTGCACGGGTGTCGATTCACCAAAATGCCAGAGGTAGCGGAAGTGACAACACATACCCTTTGACCTTAATGGCATCACAGGAAATAATATCATATGAACCTGGAGCCTGATTTTTCCCAGCAAGGCATGTGACATGACCCTAACATCACAACACCTGAGGATTCGGGTTGGATATTATCACAACGTAACACAAAGTTGCGCTATGCGTTGATCTGCATTATTTTGCATCAAGGGGGCATTCCATGGACGGTGCGTGGGCATTCCACGCAACCGCCGTGGGCTTTGACGCGAATCCCTAGCTACAAACATTCACAAACAGGGATTTGAACCAAGATCTTACGCCTCCTCGCGGCGGACGTACCGAGGAGAAACGTTCACATGTTTCTTGTTTTTCCAACTTTGCATGCGTGCTGCACTGGACGCAACTTTGGTGCAGCCTTGCCTTGTGTTAAAGAATACTCAATCCGGGCCTCAGTCTCACACAGTCTCACTCATTATCTGTCACTGCGTGCGCCCCTGCGTGCCCCGCCCCCATTTGCTGGAAATGGACCCTGAAAGAGAGGGCACGTGTTCTAGACGCTCTTCTCCACTGCCTGCTCAAGGCTGCGATGGCTTCCATGGCTGGCTCTAATGGACACTACTTTTGGAAGCCAGGTGCCCGATGGGCAATTAGACATGTGCCCCACTGACGTGCCCAGCGCCCTCTAAATGCAGCGGTTGGGCAAGGGCCAGAGTGGACGGGCCTCTGAATCATTGGCGTGGGGTATAACAATGACTAACAGCTGTGACGTCATCTGTCATCCAGTGATATTGTTTGTCCAGCAGAGATTGCATTTACCTGGTGCTGATGTCATTAGCAGGGTTGTGTTATACGTCGAACAGTGGTTGGGTATTACGCAAGAATGTCACGTGTCGAGTGCTGATGTCACCTGTCATCTGATGATGTCATCTGCTGAGCACTGATGTCATCTATCATCTGATGATGTCATCTGCAGAGCACTGATGTCATCTATCATCTGATGATGTCATCGGCTGAGCACTTATGTCATCTGATGATGTCATCTGCTGAGCACTGATGTCCTATGGTGAGCACTAATGTCACCTATCATCTGATGATGTCATCTGCTGAGCACTGATGTCCTATGGTGAGCACTAATGTCACCTATCATCTGATGATGTCATCTGCTGATCACTGATGTCATCTATCATCTGATGATGTCATCGGCTGAGCACTTATGTCATCTGATGATGTCATCTGCTGAGCACTGATGTCGTCTGATGAGGTCATTTGGTGATCACTGATGTCACTTATTATCTGATGTTGTCATCTGCCAAGCACAGATGTCACCTATCATCTGATGATGTCATCTGCTGAGCACTGATGTCATCTGATGATGTCATCGGCTGAGCCCTGATGTCATCTATCATCTGATGATGTCATCTGCCAAGCACAGATGTCATCTATCATCTGATGTGACCTGCTGAGCATTGATGTCACTTATCATTTATAATGTAATCTGCCAAGCGGCAACATCATCAGTCAATCAATCATGGTTTATATAGCGCCACTACTCACCCGTGAGGGTCTCAAGGCTCTGTACCGTGATGTCACCGGATGTGTGTTGGGTCCATCCCTCAGCGCCAGGCTTCCAATATTCCACAACTTTCATTCAGATCTTTGAGAATCGAGAGGACAAGAAAGTGAGTGTTACTTCGGATACGGAGAGTCCGACTCGCTGAACAAGCTGCACCCTCTGTGCAGGTGTGACCCCGGGAGAGAGAGTTCACCTTCCCAGAGTGCAGACCATGGTTGGGAGAGCTGTGGTGACCTGATGTGGGGGTTTAAATGACGTCAGCATAGAATGGAAGCTAGGAATTTGTAGTCAGCATTCGAAGGGCATTAATAAAAGTAAGGAAGCGGTGATACTGTGCACAGTAGGGGAAAATAAGGGTGGGGCACGGTCAGAGGTGTGACCCAAAAAACAAAATATGCTGTAAATTATTTCTGTTGTTTATCTTCAGGTATGCACAGATAAAATAACAGCTTAAATGTAAAATAAATGCAAGTTAAGTTAATCAGTGGGAAATGCACCATCGTACTTTATGAAACCTCTATTAGCCTGTGCACGGCAGAGGTCTGTGTCTGTAACCAGAGAGACATGGAACTGATCCTGGTTGGAGCGGTGGAGAATAGTTAGGGGACTAACACAGGCCCCTGTGGCCCCTGTGGTTCAGGGGCCTGTGTTACGCCCCTTTAAAAAGCACACACTCCCCCCTCAACTGGTGACTCCTTTCAAACACCACTCAAAAACAATACACCTGTGTCATCAGGAAGTGTCGAGAGATTCCATTAATCGTAGCCAATCCCGGCTTTGGAGCTCTCTTAATATTTGCAGATTGACCCGTTGTGCACATTTACATTTCTTTCAGGCACCCTGGCAGGAAGGTTTGTTTAGCTGTCTGCCCGCCTTTGGTTTCACAGCACAAGAGACTCACTGCCCAACACTGCAGCGGAAGCATTTCAGCTCTCGGAATTAAGCGTCCCGGGACAGTTGTTTTTTCACAGAAAGTAGGGGAACTGTTGTCCTTAAATTAACCTTTAAGTGCGCCCATCGACCAACGGCCATCGCGAGCACTACCTCGGTAGTGCTGCGCACGTCCGTTGGCCGACGCGGCCCTGACCACATAATGGAACGCCTCGCACAGGGGCGGAATTGCCGCAGCGGTTAAGGCATTAAAAAAGTATGGGCACGTTGTGCCTTTCCGATCCCGCCCACTTCGACCACTGCTTGTAGTACACCTCCCTAGTTCATTGCAGATTTCTACATTATTAGCTGATTTGCTTAGTTTCAGAAACATTTGGGATCTCATTCGGCCATGTAAATGATCACTAATCTTTCAGAAAACAAGAGTCTGTAATGCACATGTATAATTCAGTGTTTGGTTTCGTTTCAGAGCACGCGCTCCAGTGGCGCCACGATGACCACGGCCTTCAAGACGTTCGTCTTCATGGACCTGGAGGGGACAGGCCTGATGGACACCCTGCCCAAGGTCACCGAGCTGTGCCTCGTGGCCGTGCACCGCTCTGCCCTGGAGAACCCGCTGCGGGACCAGGCCGGGGTGCTGCTGCCGCCCCGCATCCAGGACAAGCTGTGCCTGTGCGTGGACCCCGGCAAGAGTCTGGGCGCGCACGCTGCCGAGATCACGGGCCTCAGCAACCGCACGCTGCAGAGCAACGAGAAGCGGGCCTTCGACGCCTCCACGGCCGCCATTGTACGCAACTTCCTGCTCCGCCAGGCACAGCCCATCTGCCTGGTGGCCCATGGTGGCGACCGCTACGACTTCCCGCTGCTGAAGGCCGAGCTGCTGTTCCAGGCCGCGGACCTCCCTGCTACCTCCATCTACTGCATGGACCAGTGGAGGGCGGTGAAAGGCCTGGACGAGAGGCGGAGGGCCGTGCCACGCGTCATCAAGGGCTACTACACGCTGGAGGGCATCTACCGCCGCTTCTACCACCAGGAGCCCAAGGCCAGTCACTCTGCCGAGGGGGACGTGGTCACCCTGCTCATGATCTTCCTCTACGAAGCCAAGGAGCTCCTGAAGTGGTCGCGTCTACACAGCCGCAGGTGGGACCTCATCGCTCCCATGTACAGAAACATCAAGGGGTGAGCCAAGAACCCTGAGGGCACCGTGGGAGGAGACTACTTCATCCACCCAAAAACATTCCCATGGACCCTCTTGGGCAAATGGTGGCGTGACAGGCGTAGCCCCGGAGGATCCCGGGGCCGCAAGGTGCGTTTGAAGTGTCGATGATCAATCTGTCCTGTAATTCACACTAATTCTTGCACATCTTGAGTGACGGCTCTTGCGTCCACTCTAAAAATGGATTTCTCTACATGTACCTTGGCACTGCGTGGACGACCAACACCAATGGTGCTTGCAGCCATTGGGGCGGGGGGTGCAGGGCGGAACTGTTTCATTCCTTGTCATTGGTCACACAGTGTGCTGTAGTACGAATAGGGCCACTGGAATTATGCGGCAAAGAGGACCAAATTATGCCGCAGAGTTGACTAAATTATGCGGCATAAAAAGGCAAATTATGCAGCGTACTGCAACCCATTTTATATTTGTATTATTATTTTGGAATGTTTACATATGTTTACATTTTCTGTGCATGCTTTCATCCTATTAGTACCAATTTGACACTTAACTATAGAAATAAGCAACAAGAAATGTGTCCAGTCAACCTTCATGAAGGGCCTTCCACCGAACCACAACACGCGTTGCGGCGTTTTTGTTAACTTTTGAACCATTTGAAGTAGAAACAATTTGCTGATATCTGAATTATGCAGCAGAAGATGGACAATGTGTTAAATTCATAACTATGCCGAAAACGCAGCCGCAAAAATCGCATAATTCCAGCGGCAGTGAGTATGATGATTAAGGAAACATGGTTTGCCGCCACACGCAACGCAACCAAACTCTGCCCTACAAAAGTCAGCAGACATTCAACTACTTCCGGGGCACGCACACAGACTGCAGCCAAGGGTGCAATACATGAGTGTGAACTTTAGTCTCCCCTCCTGGGGCGAGTTCCTCTTGACGGCTTCACAAATCCACACGCTAAACCTACTGTTGTTAGGGTACCTTCTTTTTACACCAGAACTTTGTCAGAAAGTTATTTCTTAGCACTTTGAACTGTTGCCTTTAACTGGGGGGATCTGCCTGTGATTGGATGGTTTTGTATCCAGTTCCTGTGTAAATGTTTGTCTGTCAGATCAGGCATGTTTGAGATTATAAAATAATGACAATAAAGAAAAAACTATTCTCAGGTGAGAAATGTGTCTTGCTTTCCTCGTTGTCTGATATATTATGCTTCTCGTGTAAGGATGAATGAATGAATGAAAGCATTTATAAAGCGCAACTATTGCCGAGTTGTCTTGGCGCTGCAAGAGTGACCTGTGGGTGAAAGAGTCCAGTGTGGGACTGGAATGGTGTCATTAGACCAGGACTCACCAGCAGGGGGCCCTGGCTCTCCTCTGAGGCAGCTGGAAGAAGTCCAGTGGATGAACCAACCTATCAGAAGACAGCCAGCAGACTGGGTGCTGCAGGACACCCCTTCCGTCACTCATTTCCAGCCCCCGTCCCAATGCCAGGGGCATGGGGTCCAGTGTGGCACGCATTCCTGGGCCTGAATGAATGAATGAATTAAACCAGCATTTATACAGCATAACTGTGAATCTGGCAGTAAGGTACTTTGGTCCTACTGCTCTCTGGGCTCTAAAGGTGGGCAGGAGGATTTTAAACAAAACCCTCTTGCGTATTGGCAGCCAATGGAGGGTTTAGGAGTTGTGATTCCGATGAACAACTTGACAGTTTTAGTACCAGCCTGGCGGCTGCGTGTTATAATACCTGTAGTTTGTGAAGAATTTGTTTAGCGGTGCCTGCATATAGACTACTACAAAAGTCTAATCAAAACGTCATCAATGTGAATGCCGCTGCTTTTCTTGCAGAAAAAGAAAGGTAGTCGAAGACTTTTTTTTTGTGATTGTTAAGTTAAAACACATTCCTGCCAAAGCTTGTGGGAGGAATCAAATTTCACGCCCAGGGTTTTTAATACCTCACAGTATTAGGTGGGGGGGCAGAATTATGCCTCCATAACGTAGGGTCAAAAGTGAGGTCCTTGCTTAAAAGCATGATCTCCGTCTTGGTTAGTTTGCGTCCACCGAACAACCTCCGTTAAACATCGTTTAAAATTCATCTCAGATCCAATGGATGTTTTATCCAGGGTCAGGATAAGCTGCGTATCATCAGCATATGAGGACGTTTCAATTGCAAAAGAGGAGCTCAATGAAATAATGGGAGTCATATATACATAATATTAAACGGAGTGGCGTGCTACTCGCCAGAAAAGCGCTTCAACGCCCATCAGGGGTAACAAGTGCTATATGAATGCAAATCTTTCACTCTTTTCTCCCTCCACTATCCTTTTCAATCAAAACTAACAGACTAAAATGTTCACTTCTCAAATTCCATATTCAACTATACTAATATACTACCCAAATAACTCAATAACATATCCACTACTCGAATTACTTCATATTTCTTTTTACTATACTAATTTTCAACAGTAATCCTTTATGGGTTCCGGAGTGGCGGCTACTCGCCAGAAAAGTGATTCAACACCCATCAGGGGTAACAAGTGCTATATGAATGCAAACCTTTCTTCCCCTTTTATCCATCCGCTATCCTTCTCACTCCAAGCACCTGAATAATATCCACCACTGAAATTACTTCATATTTCACCATATTAATTCACCACTAATCCTTTATAGGTTTCCTGAATAGCAGCGTCAACAAGCGCTATATAAATACAAACCTTTGTCCTCCTCTATCCTTCTGCTATCATTCGAAATCCAAATAACTGACTAACCTATCCACCACTTAAAAAGTACTTGCATGTTTCACTATACTAATTCAACACTAATCCTCTATGGGTCCCGGAGTAGCGTGCTACTCGCCGAAAAAGCACTTCGACGCCTCGTCAGGGGTAGTAAGCGCTATATAAATGCAATTACAATACAATACAATACAATGCAGGGCTGAGCGATGAGCCCTGCGGAACTCTCGAAGTCATTGTTTTTTTCAGGGGATAGAAACGGCCCTAGTACGACTGTTTACCTACGGTCAGTAAGGAAAAATTCCAACCATGCTAAGGCCAGATGCGAGATGCCACACTTTTCGATCTGCTGTAATAATATGTCACGGGAGATGGTATGAAATGCAGCTGATAGGTCTAATAGGATCAGCGCAGCATTCTTCCGGCATCTAAAGTTAACGTTAGAGTACCTTCACTATTGCCTGAGGCTTGAGCCGGGCTGCTAGCTTTTAAGAAACGCTCTGATTCAGATTTTAACTTGTTACTGTGATTATCCTTTGTGTCCTACCCCCCCCTGCAAGCAGTCACGGAATTTCGCGCTGCTCGATCTATTTACCGCTCAGGCGATTTAAAATACTGAGCTTACTCTCTGGAGGGAGCGCTGCACTTTCGCTCACCTGCCTCCTTCCCTGGGTGTACAGCCGATTCAGGGCTGACTCAGGAGGGCCACGCTCGAGCACACGGCGGCGGCCATTTTGGATAGGGACAGTATAAAAACAGTAGAAGGACTTGCCTCGCGAGGAGATTACCTTCACTATTGCCTGAGGCTTGAGCCGGGCTGCTAGCTTTTAAGAAACGCTCTGATTCAGATTTTAACTTGTTACTGTGATTATCCTTTGTGTCCTACCCCCCCCTGCAAGCAGTCACGGAATTTCGCGCTGCTCGATCTATTTACCGCTCAGGCGATTTAAAATACTGAGCTTACTCTCTGGAGGGAGCGCTGCACTTTCGCTCACCTGCCTCCTTCCCTGGGTGTACAGCCGATTCAGGGCTGACTCAGGAGGGCCACGCTCGAGCACACGGCGGCGGCCATTTTGGATAGGGACAGTATAAAAACAGTAGAAGGACTTGCCTCGCGAGGAGATTACCTTCACTATTGCCTGAGGCTTGAGCCGGGCTGCTAGCTTTTAAGAAACGCTCTGATTCAGATTTTAACTTGTTACTGTGATTATCCTTTGTGTCCTACCCCCCCCTGCAAGCAGTCACGGAATTTCGCGCTGCTCGATCTATTTACCGCTCAGGCGATTTAAAATACTGAGCTTACTCTCTGGAGGGAGCGCTGCACTTTCGCTCACCTGCCTCCTTCCCTGGGTGTACAGCCGATTCAGGGCTGACCCAGGAGGGCCACGCTCGAGCACACGGCGGCGGCCATTTTGGATAGGGACAGTATAAAAACAGACGCCCATTGCTTCGCACAGCGAACGCGCACAGCGGGCGCGCCATAGTCGCGCCGGAGTCCAGCCAGAGTCCTGCCCGTCTGCGCTCGTCCGCGCTAGGCTGGGCTCTGGGCTCTGGCATACCCTTTATTGGTGAGTAAAGCCACTATATCCATCATGACTCTTACATACTCCTCCGAAGAGTTATTTGCGCTACGTGGTGCTCCCAATAATAACTGCTCCACCTACCCTTTTCCGCCTCACAAGTTCAGCTGTCCTCGCTGCAACTTTTCACTAAAAACCCCTACCACATGCAGATCCCTCCAACATCAAGGCAGACGAAAGAGACAGGTATGCTCTAGGACAACTTCCACTCGCCCCCTTCTAAGATTTTGGAGCATAAATTGCCGATCCTTACCACAACACAGATACAATATCCACGATTTTCTAGATCAAAATCAACCTGATGCTATATTCCTGACCGAGACGTGGCTCAGAGACTGCTCGGGCCCGGATGTGGCAGACGCCATTCCCTCTAACTACGCCATTCTTCGTCAGGATAGAGTTTCCGGTAGGGGTGGAGGAATTGCAATTATTTACAAAAATGTATACACTTGTAAATTGGTAGACACTACTCAAAAAGATTGTGAATCAGCCCTTTTTAAATTATCCATTACCCCCCAATTTACGCTGTCAGGGCTACTGGTATACCGTCCCCCTGGGACAGCGAGCCCTTGGATAACATCGTTACCGGACTTCCTAGCCCCAGTACTGCTTAAAGCGCCTAATTTCACAATCTTAGGGGACCTAAACATACATTTAGACGACCATGAGTGCCCCAATAGGAATCAGCTTCTTTCTATTCTGGAAGCTTTTAACCTTCAACTTCTAAACACAGGTCCCACTCATTGTGCCGGTCACTTACTGGACCCGATCCTATCTAACCTGTCCCTAGATTGTTCACGTGAAGCCCTACAAATCACCTGGTCCGACCACTTAGCTGTCCCCTTCTCTTATGACATGGCTGATACAGTAGTAAGACCTGAGGTGGAAACTACGCGGCCAGTTCGGAACTGGGGGAAGATTAACTTGCCAGAACTCAATAAACTACTGATCAAAACACTTCCATGTGTTGAACTACCAACTGCCGCTCTCAATTGCGCCACTGAACTCTGGCTAACCACTGCAGTCAATACAGCGCTTCCAATGACATCAAAGCCCGCATTTTCACACCACCCTCCTGCTCCATGGTATTCGGAACAACTTAAAAGCCTCCGCTCACATTGTAAGACCTTGGAGCGTAAATGGAGACAAGGCTATTCTCCTTCACGTAAAGCCACATATAAAGAAGCCTTAAAAAAATACCACTACAGTTGTAAAACTGCTAAAGCAGACTACACAAGGAAAACTGTGACTGATGCACAAAACTGCCCAAAGGTGCTATTCTCTGTTGTCAAAAAATTGACTGGTGCTAACTCGATCCCTCCTCCCCCGGCACTTGATGGCACTCAGTGTCAGTCCTTAGCGGATTACTTCATAGATAAAGTTGATCTTATCTATGAAAATTTCACTACACCTCCAGGTACTATGTACACTGCCCTTGACATAGTCCAAAAATTGGAAAACAATGACACTGATGCAGTAGTCACTACTTGGCAGCCCTTAGACGCCATTTCTTTCCTCTCCTGTTTAAATAGTGTGAGATCGGGCTCCCCACAGGACGCTCTCCCGGCCAAAATATTAAAACAATTAGACCCCCTCACTCATCCCCCCATCATTAAATTACTCAACGCTTCTCTGAGCGAGGCCCATGTCCCACAACCTTGGAAACACGCCATGGTTGTACCGTTATTAAAAAAACAGGGTGCAGATCCTTCAAATCCTGCTAACTTTCGCCCTATATCCTTGTTGCCAATTTTCTCAAAGATATTGGAGAGACATATAAATTCTCAGCTCTCCAAACTGGTTGAAAACACTGGATTTCTCCATCCTTCTCAGTCGGGCTTTCGGCCTAGGCACTCAACCGAGACAGCCCTCCTGGGGGTGACAGAGAGTCTTAGGCACGGTGTCGATCAGGGAAACACCATGGCGCTCATCCTGCTGGATTTGAGCGCAGCTTTCGACACCGTGTCACATTCCATCCTCATTGACTCTCTGAAATCTCTAGGTGTGGCAGGCCAGGCCTTGGCCTGGCTGGCGTCTTTCCTTAGTGACCGAAGCTTCCAAGTGTTTTCTTCTAAAGCTGCCTCCGCCATTTGTCCTTCCACCCGCGGCGTCCCCCAGGGCTCAATTCTTAGCCCTTTATTATTTAATATTTATGTTAAACCCTTGGCAACCATAGTCGAACAAGCTGGGCTAACCCTGTTTTCCTACGCAGATGACACCCAGATTGTCTTCTCCTTGTCAGGGAGAGACGTAAACAACATCTCCGCACTCAAGTCGGGCCTCACTCTTGTGGCCGACTGGATGCGGAGAAATTGTCTCAAGCTGAATGGGGAGAAGACCGAGGTGGTCATTCTGGGACAGAACAAACATCTTTGGGGTCCTCGCCATTGGCCCATCGAACTGGGAAATGCGCCTACACCATCTACTGCAGTTCGCAACCTGGGCGTCATTATTGACGACAGGCTAACTATGAGACAACAGGCTACTAAGGTCTCAGCCATCTGCTTTTCAACCTTGCGATGGCTTCACAAGATTTTGTGGATGCTCCCCCTCTCCTCTCGCAGAACTGTAGTCCAGGCACTTGTAACATCACGCCTGGACTATGGCAACATTCTCTATTTGGGCGCAGATAAAGCCACTATACATGTGCTGCAGGTGGTGCAAAATGCGGCCGCGCGCCTGCTAAAGAATGTCCCCAGACGCACCTCAGCCACTGCCGCTTTGCGTGACCTCCATTGGTTGAGCATCCCAGAACGCGTTAAATTCAAGGCACTCTGCTATATGTTCAAGGCTAAGCAGGGTAGCGCCCCAGTATATGTTCAGGGGCTGGTAAAACCCTATAGACCCCTGCGCTCATTAAGGTCATCGGACATTGGCAATTTCACAGTACCAAGATGGAAGCTGGCAAAAATGGGAGGCCGCTCCTTTTCCACTCTTGGTCCTAAATACTGGAACTCCCTCCCATTGGCATTAAAATCTGAGACCAACTTACTCCGCTTCCGTAAGGCTTTGAAGACCCTGCTCTTTACTAAGCGTGACCAATAGTCGGCAGAGGCCTTAAGTCAAGGTGACATTCTCTTTTCTTCTACAGTCTATCCCTGGCGCCGGGAAACCCATTGTGGGTAGCTGTGCGCGGTACAAGCTTAAATAAATAAAAATAAATAAATAAAAATCAGTAACCGCGAGCCGAGGAGACTCCATCGAGGGCTTGGGTCGGAAGCCAGACTGCTTAGGATGGAGAAGGTTGGCCTCTTCCAAGAATGTCATTAATTGACAATTCACCAACTTTGCAATGATTTTACTAAGGACAGGAAGTAATGAGATGGGTCAAAGGTTAGAGAGTGTTGAAGGGTCTGCTACTTTCTTTTTAGGGAGGGGTGTAATGGCAGCAAATTTCCGATCTGTAGGGACCTTTGCAGTGGACAATGAAGAGTTTAAAATCTTATTAGTCACTGGATTCCCAATGTCTACCATTGTGTGAAGGATGTATGGCGGACGGGGATCGAAAGGGGATCCAGATTTGAAAAATAAGATAGCTTGACGGGACTGAGCTAAGCTAAAACTCTAGAGGGAAGCTCCTACTGGAAAAAGTTTTTTTTCTAAATCGACATTTAAAAGTAGAGTGGAACTAAACTCACATTGAATGTTGCGGATTTCTTCATCAAACAATGAGGAGATTTGGTTATATAGAGTTTGCGAGGGTGGGATCACTTTAGTCATATTTTTCGATTGTAAAAAGGATTTAGCAATTGAGAAAATAGATTTGTGATCTTGTTCGGCTTCATTTAACTTCTTTAAAAGTAAGCCTTTTTGCTATCTTAGGGGCCTATTATGATTGCGGTTTTTCCGCATCCTCCGGGCCGGAGGAAGCCACCGCCGGCCCGGAGGATGCGGAAAAACCGCAGCGGACCCACCAAAGACCCACCGCCACATTAGGATGGCTGGTGGGTCCTAGTTTCCGTCCGCAGCTTTTCCGCCGCGGTTGGCGTACAACCGCGGCGGAAAAGCTCTAATATGGTGGCGGTTTCTCTCAGACACCGTCCGCCATAATAGGAAGGGCTTTGAAAATTGCTTTTACGCGGTGGGTTTTCCGCCGTGGAAAAGCATGTGTAACTTCACTGCGGGGGCCCGTTGCGGGCCCCCTAGGTGAAAGGGGGGTGGGGAGTGCACATGAGGGAGTACCTATGGTACCCCCCTGCATTTGTATGCAGCAATCGGCAGGCACCGCACGGTGCCTGCCGCTTTCTGCATACAAATGCAATGTATGCATTTTTACCATTGCGGCGGGTGCAGCTTGAAGCCGCACCCGCCGCAATGGTAAAAATAGAGGATGTGACCGCCAGGGTGGCGGTCACATCCTAATTGCACAGGAGGGAACTCCGCAGGCAATGCGGAGGTTCCCTCCTGCTCTATGGTGGCGGACGGACTCAGGTCCGTCCGCCATCATAATCGGCCCCTTAGTCTGGCCGTGGGAGGTCTTGAAGGCCAGTCTAAACTGGCCTAAGTCGTCTGCCTCGTATGCTCTCCTCCACTTCCGCTCTAACTTCTTTCATCGGAGACGGTAGTCCGCTAAAGCCTGGGTCTACCAGGGGGCTGCGGGCTGAGGAGTCTGTTTTCTCTTTACCGGTCTCTCGGGGGCTAATTTATTGGTGAACTGAATGATCCAGGGCTTGAAAGCTACAAAATCCTCTGTTACCTTTCCTGACTAGGTAGGTATCAACGCTCATGCACAGCTAAGCAACTTTAGGTGGGTCGACAGGTTAAAGCATTTACAAACTTTTTGTGGGGCTGACTCTAAGGGGACAGGAATCTGCTTAGATGACTGGAAGTGTGTGCTAAAGGGGATCAACATGTGATTGGACCAGGTCTACCAGATATGGGGGTTCAACTGTCAGTTAAAAAAAATAGAACAAATCCCATCTAGAGAGTGAATCGGTATGGTAACCAACTGATGGAGCCCAAACGCACTTAACACGTCTGTCAAAGTGGCTACATTTAGATCATTTCTACATTCCAAATGGGGAGATGAGTTAGCCTAACGGCTAGGGCGGTCGACCTTGAATCTGGGGAACTGGGTTTGAGTCTCGGCAATGACGCTGAACATCCTGTGATTCTGGGCAAATCACTTCATCTCCCCGTGCCTAACAAAAATGAATGTGTCCTCCTGTAATGCAACTGGTGCTATGTAAAGCGCTCTGATACCCAATTCGGGTCAAATACACGCTATATAAAACTATATATATATATTTTAAAAAAAATTCAAATCTGCTAGGATGGTACAATTCACATAACGAAGAACAGGGGGGCTAGTGCTTCTCATAAGGACGCTAACAAACTGGTGCTTGGACCCGGGGACTGAAAAAATAAGCCCTCCTGCAATCGACAAGGAGGGACTAAGCTTAAACCAAAATCCAAGACTTTCTGGCCCTTTCAGGTGCTCTGAATCAAACTCTGGCATTGGAGGGAGCCATGAAGGTGAATTGCCAGCAGACCTCCGCGGGAATTCATTCTATCCTGTCTGAATGGTGTATCCTGAAGGTAAGGTATGAACACAGTCTGGAGGACACCCTTCTTTTAGCCATGATTCGGCAATGAAAAGAAGGTCCAGAGAAGATCAAGTAGAGAGAGCGGGCATTCATAAGTCCGCCACATAGCAAATCTTTCCCTGAGTTCTTAGTAAAAGGAAACAAAAGGTCCAGAAGTATTCCAAGAAGCCTGCCTCCAGAACTTCTGTTGCCAATGGGAGCAATGGCAGCTGCCCTGCCTCTCAGGGGTCCCAGGAGTGCCTCCAGACCAATGTGAGGGGTCAGAAGAGCCTAGGTGGCATTCACAAGGGGGGACGGAGAGGCTGACTGTCACCCAATGGGCAAGAGGTAAACACATTAAACTCTGCTTGGAAAGTGCCACCTAACCTCCTTGGTCTGTCTCCCAGCATGCCCCAGGCTCCTACCTGGAAAGGGGAGGGTGAAGAGTGTGCTCAGAGGGAGGGAAAACTTAGTGCCAATATCGGCCCATACCCCAAACCGCTCACAACAATTTCTCATAATAACAGACACCACACAATGTTTTGTTGGAGAAAGTTGTTGCAGCTTTATTCGCATAAACATTATGCCAGCATGTTGGGCGATCCAGGGTCAGGCCGCCCCTCGCGACCTGCCCACCTGATGAGCCATGAACCCCCTGTGGTGTTAACCGCGGGGGCGTTGTCAATAATGGGGGGGAGAGATAACCCCCCTCCCCCCGGCGGACCTCCAGTCCACATCTTACTCACGCCCCCTCCCCCTACGGGGGGCTGAGCGTTGCAGGCAACCCCCGGTTACTCAGGTCCACAACCGCCCGAAGGACTAACGGGGCGCCGTCACTCCTCCAGGACCCCACCGAGGATCTCCCTGGGGATAATTGGCTCTCGCACCCTTACTCTGCTCCTGTAGAGCGTACCCTTCTGTACCTTCCAGCGTTGGATCGCCCTGTAACTCCGCCTGCAACACAAAGCTAAAATGGTATTAGGTAACTCACCCCCCCTGCTGCCCGACAGCTGGGTTAGCGGTAGGGAGGGAAAACAGCATCCGGGCAGCGTAGCTCGTCCGGGGCAAGGGGGGAGAGGGACCATCCACGAGGCTGATCGGGATCAAAGAGGGCGCCAGGCCCGCGACCCCAGGCTATATGCCTACGGCCCCTCCCCCCACCGGAAGTGACATCACTGGGGACCCCCAGGGTCCCGCACACTAGACCGCTCATTGGGGGTCTGTGCCATCCTGTGGCACTAAGGGTGGCCGCCCTCCTAGGTGGCCCCCTGCGGTGGCCCGGGGCTGCCTGGCAGACTCTGGGTGGAGAACGCCAGGACCTCTTTACTGCAGAATGAATTATCTACAGGGCCTCCTGGCTCAGGAGGGGAGGGGTCCAAGTTACTGGCTCTGACCATAGGCAGCACCGTGGCAGAGGTCTGGCACATGCTGCATGTCTTGAAGTGATATTGCAAGTCACCTATCGTTCTTTTAAAGTTGCAGCATGGCTGCCACATTTAGAACCAATGGGTCGGCCATCTTGGAATGGTGAAACAATGATACACTATGGACAAAAGCTCTCCATAAGTGTTCCCTGGTTTAGAGGAAGTGGCCACACTGGGTGCGGCGCACTGAGGATGACATGAGCGACAAACAAGCGGCCTTTTAGCACTGCGCGGGGAGTGGCAATATCCTCCCATGAAAAATGAAAACAAACAAGAAGAGAAGCAAAACAATGAAAGGGGAACTATAAATGGACAAACATTGAAAACTAAAGGAGTGGCCCACCAGTCCATGCACTGAAGTGCACTCGTTTTCAGGTGGATGTGTACATCTGATCAGTAAACGCCGCTGTATTCAAAGGGCAACATAAACAAGTCATGTTGTGGACTGAACCATTACCCCAAGCAGGGCACTCTCACCGATGGAAGCAGAGTGTAAATGGCACGCGGACAGACCAATGGCGGAGCAGCGCTGACCCAGAGGCCCTCTATGTATCTGTGTGGATAGATAGATTTACATATACGGTGCATGGATGATTTAATAATGATTTTTTGATTGCAGGATCCTGGTGCAGAGCTAAAGCCTTCTGAAGAGATTCCAGCTAGAATGATTACAGTGGGAATCTTGTGCCTCTAATGTGTGTGTGTGAGGCAGTAACCAGCGTCAAAAGTCTTCCCTACAAAAGTAAGGTGTGACATTGCTTGTAACAAAAGACCTATTTATAGATGTTAATGCCGAGTAATCCACCCTAAATGACTATAGAATTTAACATATTCTGTTTCACAATAAATATTTCCTGTGTCCTCCTTTATCATAGCCATTGACAATAAAGAGCTCAGACCTATGGCTTTTTGAAGTATATTTTCTAGTAAACCAATCAGGCCTGCGGCTGTTGTCATTGGCTTGTCACCAGAACCAACCCAGGCCTACTGTACTGAGCATACACTTTCCTCAACACCCGCCACCAGGTGCGCAGTTGTAAAAATTACAAATGTAAACACAATTACAGTTACAAAGCAAAATTCTATCTCTCCCAAGCAAGCTTACCAAGGATTTTAGTGGTGTATATCTTTTATTTCCATAGTTTGTTCAAGTAGGCCATCAACCCCAAAACTCCTGCCTACGATGGAATATGTGAGATCACCTGCAGCAGAATACCTGCGCTCAGGCCTTCGGACACTGCAATAACAAATCACCCTTAACCCCTTAAGTGCTGCCGTCGGCCAACGGTCGTCACGGGCACTACCTCCCCAGTGCTGCGTGCGACCGCTGGACGTCCAGTTCAGCACCGGATAATGGACAGCGCAGCACTGGGGAGGTTTGTTTACTAGCTCCCAAGTGGTTAAGAACCTCTTGCCTTTAATATTTGCTTTTCACAATAAAGTCGTTCAGGCCTACTGGTATTTTCATGATGTTGTATAATAAACCTATAGGATCTGGCATGACCTTTCCCAATTAATGGATAAGGCCAAAAGTATTTACCATTGGCTGGATAAGGTCAACAGTCTCTACCATTGGCTGGATAAGGTCAACAGTCTTTTCCATTGGCTGGATAAGGTCAACAGTCTTTTCCATTGGCTGGATAAGGTCAACAGTCTTTTCCATTGGCTGGATAAGGTCAACAGTCTTTTCCATTGGCTGGATAAGGTCAACAGTCTTTTCCATTGGCTGGATAAGGTCAACAGTCGTTTCCATTGGCTGGATAAGGTCAACAGTCTCTACCATTGGCTGGATAAGGTCAACAGTCTTTTCCATTGGCTGGATAAGGTCAACAGTCTTTTCCATTGGCTGGATAAGGTCAACAGTCTTTTCCATCGGCTGGATAAGGTCAACAGTCTTTTCCATTGGCTGGATAAGGTCAACAGTCTTTTCCATTGGCTGGATAAGGTCAACAGTCTTTTCCATTGGCTGGATAAGGTCAATAGTGTTTACCATTGGCTGGATAAGGTCAACAGTCTTTTCCATTGGCTGGATAAGGTCAATAGTGTTTACCATTGGCTGGATATGGTCAACAGTCTTTACCAGTCTTTACCATTGGCTGTGAACTGGCAACCATCATGCATAAAGTGTTAAAATTACAAATATGTATAATACAGTTTGAAAAGGAACATACAACCCCTCTCAATAGGAGACACAGAATCCCCACAGTGAAAACATCCAGGGTTTGTCCTAGTGGGCGACCCACATCAGAACCACGGCCTGCTACAGTAATCCATGGGATTACGAGGAGGGGACTACCTGTCTATGGCCTGTAACACAATGTGATAACAACTGTCCAAGGCCTGGGGACTTCCAGAAATGCTCTCCCCGATACACTAACAAGATCTAGCACTTTTTTCATAATTTTTCAAAATATACCGATAGGAGCTACGCCATGAGACCTAGCGTTCTCCAGTGGCCCAACCAGGCCTACAGCTTGTCACCGTAACTAATTCAGGCACACTCAGCCGAGCGTACGTTTTCCCTCAATGGACCCATAAAATACACAATGAAAAAATTAGAAAGGTATACACAATTACCGTAGGTCAGCATAATACTGTCCATCCTCACAGGGTTGAACAGGGATTCTCTCAGCGCATTCCTTCTACATCCTGGTTTGTCACCGGGGAACCAACACCCAAACGATTGCCTACTATGGTAATCTTTGATACTCCATGTAATAAAAGGCCCCTCTGTAGCCTTTATTATAGAGTAATAACAATATATAATAACGCTTAAATGCCTATTGACTTTAACATGTGCTTTTCACACTAACTATGTCAGGCCTTCTGCTTTCATTATTACATTTCATAATAAACGGATCAGGCCTGGAGACATGAATATTGACTTGCCACCATAACCAACCCAGTCCTGCTGTCTCGAGTGTAAGCATTACTAGAATCCGGAAAGTGCAATACGAACAGTCTTTTCAGTAGAAGCACGACAGCCGTGCTGAGGGCCACGCATCGCGGGTTAATCTAACGCATGTTACTGATATACCCGCATCGCTGCAAGAGTCGACATCATCACACACACATGCAGGGCAGAGCCGAGCAAAAACACTGGATGTCTCTTCCTTCGGCTGCTTGCAAGAAACATGAGCCATGGTCATCCGGTTACAAAAGAAAGTAATGCCAGTGGCGGCTGCCAGGTACAGAGGGCGGTGAGGCGGGACACGAGGGACGCAAAAAATAAAACACTTACCTTAAGGTGTGACACAACGCCCTCCTCCACCGGTCGTCTCTCTTCCGCGGGACCCAGCCAACTCCCCTAACCAATCCCGGTGCTGTTCTCAGCAGCATGAGAGCGCCAGGATTAGTTGGAGCAGCCTCACTCAGTGCTCTCAAGAGTAATGGAGGCCTGAGCTTTCTCTAACCTAAGAAGTTTAAAATGCGCGTGTACGGCTTGCCGTTGCAAGATGGCCGACCAAAGAAACATGCGCATTTTAAAGCGCACAGCTCCCTGCTGCTGCCACTCAGCAGAACTGGCCCCACCCTGTCCTGACACTTAGTTTGGGACGGGTTACTGAAAAATAAATAAACTTTATTACCATTTTATTTTTCAGCTCTGGCCTGTGGCGCTACGCTCCTCTGCTCAAAGCCTGTTGCTAACTCGGTAGGCAGTTTTAACTCACTCACACACCCAGCACTGCACCTTAGTTTTTCACACGCCACGCTCACATAGGGTTTTTAGGACAACCCATGTGCTAACACTGAAAACATCCCTGAACCCCCCCTCGTAGACAGGGGGTGTAGCCCGCGCCAAGACAGGGCTTGACGCGAGGAGGCAACCATATGAAGAAGTATGACACCTTTGGTGTGTGAGGGGAACCGCCCTTTAAAAGGGATCCCCTGTATCTATTTAGATTCTATGGTTCCTACTGTCCACAGCCTCACGTGACTGAGACTTCGGACCGGTGGGTTCTTTGTGTGTTCATAGGACAGAGCGGCCAGTCTGGACTGGTTCAATCCAGGGCATAGGACGGAACAGCCAGTCTGGACCAGTTCTATCCAGGGCATAGGACAGAGCGGCCAGTCTGGACCGGTTCTATCCAGGGCATAGGACAGAGCAGCCAGTCTGGACCGGTTCTATCTAGGGCATAGGACAGAACGGCCAGTCAGGACCGGTTCTATCCAGGGCATAGCACAGAGTGGCTAGTAAGGACCAGTTCTAACCAGGGCATAGGACAGAGCGGTCAGTCTGGACCGGTTCTATCCAGGGCATAGAAGAGAGCGGCCAGTCAGGACCGATTCTATCCAGGGCACAGGACAGAGTGGCCAGTCTGGACCGGTTCTATCCAGGGCATAGGACAGAATAGCCAGTCAGGATCGGTTCTATCCAGGGCATAGGACAGAGCGGCCAGTCAAGACCAGTTCTATCCAGGGCATAGGACAGAATAGCCAGTCAGGACCGGTTCTATCCAGGCCATAGGACAGAGCAGCCAGTCAGGACCGGTTCTATCCAGGGCATAGGACAGAGCAGCTAGTCAGAACCAGTTCTAACCAGGGCATAGGACAGAGCGGTCAGTCTGGACCGGTTCTATCCAGGGCATAGAACAGAGCGGCCAGTCTAGACCGGTTCTATCCAGGACATAGGACAGAGCGGCCAGTCAGGACCGGTTCTATCCAGGGCATAGGACAGAGCAGCCAGTCTGGACCGGTTCTATCCAGGGCATAGGACAGAATAGCCAGTCAGGACCGGTTCAATCCAGGGCATAGCACAAAGCTGCCACTCTGGACTGCTTCTATCCAGGGCATAGGACACAGCGGCAAGTCTGGACTGGTTCTATCCAGGGCATAGGACAGAATAGCCAGTAGGGACCGGTTCTATCCAGGGCATAGGACAGAGAGACCGATTCTATCCAGCGCATTGGATAGAGCGGCTAGTAAGGACCAGTTCTATCCAGGGCATAGGACAGAGCAGCTAGACAGGACCAGTTCTAACCAGGGCATAGCACAGAGCGGTCAGTCTGGACCAGTTCTATCCAGGGCATAGGACATAGCAGCCAGTCAGGACCGGTTCTATCCAGGGCATAGGACAAAGCGGTCAGTCTGGACCGGTTTTATCCAGGGCATAGGACAGAGCAGCCAGTCTGGACCGGTTCTATCCAGGGCATAGGACAGAACAGCCAGTCAGGACCGGTTCTATCCAGGGCATAGCACAGAGCGGCCATTCTGGACTAGTTCTATCCAGGGCATAGGACAGAGCAGCCAGTCTGGACCGGTTCTATCCAGGGCATAGGACAGAGCGGCCAGTCTGGACCGGTTCTATCTAGGGCACAGGACAGAGCGGCCAGTCTTGACCGGTTCCATCCAGGGCACAGGACAGAGCAGCCCATCAAGACCGGTTCTAACCAGGGCACAGGACAGAGCGGTCAGTCTGGACTGGTTCTATCCAGGGCATAGAACAGAGCGGCCAGTCAGGACAGGTTCTATCCAGGGCATAGGACAGAGCGGCCAGTCAGGACCGGTTCTATCCAGGGCATAGGACAGAGCAGCCAGTCTGGACCGGTTCTATCCAGGGCATAGGACAGAATAGCCAGTCAAGACCAGTTCTATCCAGGGCATAAAACAGAATAGCCAGTCAGGACCGGTTCTATCCAGGGCATAGGACAGAGCGGCCAGTCAGGACCGGTTCTATCCAGGGCATAGGACAGAGTGGCCAGTCAGGACCGGTTCTATCCAGGGCATAGGACACAGCGGCCAGTCAGGACCGGTTCTATCCAGGGCATAGGACAGAATAGCCAGTCAGGACCGGTTCTATCCAGGGCATAGGACAGAATAGCCAGTCAGGATCGGTTCTATCCAGGGCATAGGACAGAGCGGCCAGTCAAGACCAGTTCTATCCAGGGCATAGGACAGAATAGCCAGTCAGGACCGGTTCTATCCAGGGCATAGGACAGAGCAGCCAGTCAGGACCGGTTCTATCCAGGGCATAGGACAGACCAGCTAGTCAGAACCAGTTCTAACCAGGGCATAGGAGAGAGCGGTTAGTCTGGACCGGTTCTATCCAGGGCATAGAACAGAGCGGCCAGTCAGGACAGGTTCTATCCAGGGCATAGGACAGAGCGGCCAGTCAGGACCGGTTCTATCCAGGGCATAGGACAGAGCAGCCAGTCTGGACCGGTTCTATCCAGGGCATAGGACAGAATAGCCAGTCAGGACCGGTTCTATCCAGGGCATAGGACACAGCGGCAAGTCTGGACTGGTTCTATCCAGGGCATAGGACAGAATAGCCAGTAGGGACCGGTTCTATCCAGGGCATATGACAGAGAGACCGATTCTATCCAGCGCATTGGATAGAGCGGCTAGTAAGGACCAGTTCTATCCAGGGCATAGGACAGGGCAGCTAGACAGGACCAGTTCTAACCAGGGCATAGCACAGAGCGGTCAGTCTGGACCGGTTCTATCCAGGGCATAGGACATAGCAGCCAGTCAGGACCGGTTCTATCCAGGGCATAGGACAAAGCGGTCAGTCTGGACCGGTTTTATCCAGGGCATAGGACAGAGCAGCCAGTCTGGACCGGTTCTATCCAGGGCATAGGACAGAACAGCCAGTCAGGACCGGTTCTATCCAGGGCATAGCACAGAGCGGCCAGTCTGGACTAGTTCTATCCAGGGCATAGGACAGAGCAGCCAGTCTGGACCGGTTCTATCCAGGGCATAGGACAGAGCGGCCAGTCTGGACCGGTTCTATCTAGGGCACAGGACAGAGCGGCCAGTCTTGACCGGTTCCATCCAGGGCACAGGACAGAGCAGCCCATCAAGACCGGTTCTAACCAGGGCACAGGACAGAGCGGTCAGTCTGGACCAGTTCTATCCAGGGCATAGAACAGAGCGGCCAGTCAGGACAGGTTCTATCCAGGGCATAGGACAGAGCGGCCAGTCAGGACCGGTTCTATCCAGGGCATAGGACAGAGCAGCCAGTCTGGACCGGTTCTATCCAGGGCATAGGACAGAATAGCCAGTCAGGACCGGTTCAATCCAGGGCATAGCACAAAGCTGCCACTCTGGACTGCTTCTATCCAGGGCATAGGACACAGCGGCAAGTCTGGACTGGTTCTATCCAGGGCATAGGACAGAATAGCCAGTCGGGACCGGTTCTATCCAGGGCATAGGATAGAGAGACCGATTCAATCCAGCGCATTGGATAGAGCGGCTAGTAAGGACCAGTTCTATCCAGGGCATAGGACAGAGCAGCTAGACAGGACCAGTTCTAGCCAGGGCATAGCACAGAGCGGTCAGTCTGGACCGGTTCTATCCAGGGCATAGGACATAGCAGCCAGTCAGGACAGGTTCTATCCAGGGCATAGGACAAAGCGGTCAGTCTGGACCGGTTTTAACCAGGGCATAGGACAGAGCAGCCAGTCAGGACCGGTTCTATCCAGGGCATAGCACAGAGTGGCCAGTCTGGACTGGTTCTATCCAGGGCATAGGACAGAGCAGCCAGTCTGGACCGGTTCTATCCAGGGCATAGGACAGAGCGGCCAGTCTGGACCGGTTCTATCTAGGGCACAGGACAGAGCGGCCAGTCTTGACCGGTTCCATCCAGGGCACAGGACAGAGCAGCCCATCAAGACCGGTTCTAACCAGGGCACAGGACCGAGTGGTCAGTCTGGACTGGTTCTATCCAGGGCATAGGACAGAGCGGCCAGTCAGGACCGGTTATATCCAGGACATAGGACAGAGCAGCCAGTCAGAGCGGCCAGTCTGGACCGGTTCCATCTAGGGCACAGGACAGAGCGGCCAGTCAAGACCGGTTCTAACCAGGGCACAGGACCGAGCGGTCAGTCTGGACTGGTGCTCAGGACAACCCCGCGCCGCACGGCCACCAGCTGCTGCGTGTGCCTTCCCGCCCCGCTGCTGCACTCAGCCTCGCTGAGCCGCCCTCGAAGACCCCGCCCCCCGCTGCTCTAGCGGGCTCTCGTGCAATTGTGCGTTGTTCTCTCCCCTTGTGCTAACTCCTTCTCATTTTTGTCTCCATCCTTGCTTTTAAGTGTTTTATTTCCCCTTTGTGAACTGACATTTGGTTTTCTGTCTCCAGCCTCGCTTACTGTGTTTTTCACCTGGTTCCCCTGTTTGTATTTTCCCTCTGCCGTCTCCCGCTGACCCCTGTGCCCCCCACCCCGCTCCCCGCCGCCGTGCTCGCTGCCACGCCCCCTTTTCTTCTGTACCCTCCCCGCTCCCGCCTCCCAGCTGCTCCTCCCTCCCTGCACTTGGCCTTAAATGGCGACCGTGCGACGCAGGTGAGTGTGACCTGTGCTCAGGACACCCCCGCGCCGCACGGCCACCAGCTGCTGCGTGTGCCTTCCCGCCCCGCTGCTGCACTCAGCCTCGCTGAGCCGCCCTCGAAGACCCCGCCCCCCGCTGCTCTAGCGGGCTCTCGTGCAATTGTGCGTTGTTCTCTCCCCTTGTGCTAACTCCTTCTCATTTTTGTCTCTGATAGAGATCGCAGGTCACCCGGACAATAATTTCACCATACACGTACCAGGCCCATATTTTTCCAATTTATCATATACATTAATCGGGTGACCTAACAACTCTACTACCAGTAACCCTGGTTTCCTTCCTGTTTAATTC
Organism: Lissotriton helveticus; assembly: GCF_964261635.1. Taxonomy (NCBI): domain Eukaryota; kingdom Metazoa; phylum Chordata; class Amphibia; order Caudata; family Salamandridae; genus Lissotriton; species Lissotriton helveticus. Next base: position 8,933,983 of record NC_136071.1, read on the forward strand.
TATTATACCCGACTTACCAATCCACCGTTACAGGTACCTATGACCACAACGGATCAGGGAGCTAGCTGTAAAAGAAAAGGCAGGCAAAATACAATACTTACTTTTATTTCCTCTGTATTCATCAAATAACCACAGACTACTGGGAAGTTTTAAAAGTTTATCTTAGAAATCAGATTCTGAGAGTATGCAATCTACAACGAGAAAACAATCTGTAATCAGAATAATGAAGAGCACATAACCATATAAAAAGAAAACTAAAGCAACCATTTAGGAGTCTATAGGAAAGTAATAACAAAGCGATATGCTAAATAGATTTTCGGAAATAGATCACGAACTAGAATTTTACTGTTTCGAAAATACTGCAAAGTAAAGATTGGAAATCCTATACATCTATAGGAGGGGGAAAAAGTGGAACACACTATATTTCTAGCATCATTACTTCAAATCAGATTGCAGGAGAAAATTATAAACCACATCTATAATTCATAAACAAATATGGAGAGAATGTGCTCTAAAAGGAAGGGAAACATAGGAACATACTATGGAAATAAATGCATTGACTCTTCATATAGTAGATTGCGGAAAGCATGGAAAATTAACGTATGCAAAGGTATGTCTTTATTGAAGCAAAGACAGAAAATGGAAGGTGCAGTATAGAGTTCTTAGCCCTATCTATATATTTACCTAGAAAGGTGTGCAGACCAACCCTGGCCACGGATCAGTTAAGGACAGGAAATACCCAAGGAAGGACAGTCATCGACAGGACAGCAGGTGCAGATTGGACACCCCAGGACAGGACAGGAAAACCAGATTAGGATCAGGACAGGACCACCAAGGCACGACCAGCACCCGCAGTTCGGAAGCAACGCCTGCGCTCCACCCTCTCTGCAGCTATCGACCAGAACCCCGATTGGGTTATCGAACTCCCCAGCAAAGTGCTCCGCCAGCCCTTAAGGTTTAGTAAAACCTTTAGAGTCTATGGTCAAACTCGGACAGAGTGCTCCGCAGCGCTCTGTATTCAGTCACCTATTGAGTACGTTGGGTCAGTGACAGGTCAGCTATTCAGACAAGTCGGACAAATTCTCTAGCTAAACCTAGGCTAGATATACTGTTTTCGGGTCAGTGTACCACCCCCCAAATGTTGCAAGTGTCAGAATCCCCAATTTCGATTGGTCCCCAAGTAGGATAGGTCAACACACCAATCAGAACAAACTTCTACAAGCCTAAATTACCATTTTCTGAGACCGCCTAGCAGGTTTGGGGTTCTCACGAGAATACAATGGAGAAATAACAATTGTAACAACTAAGGAACCGGGCAGCTCCATCCCGCTAGTTCATAGGTCGCGTTCACAGTAGCATCTTGACTGTGGCTGCCAGCTGGCTGGGTTCCACTGCTCAAGGTTGCCTTCTCCCTAGCTGCGCGACATGCGCAGTAGGGGCTTTCAAGATGGTTCACGTCTCACTCAGACCCCCAATATCGCGGTGCATGAAAAGTAAGTGAAAACAAATTAAAACATAGAAATAAATGAATTCACTATATACCATGAAGAGCTACTTTATACTCCTTAAATTGGAAAAATATACTATGGCATTATAATTAGTGCAACAGACAATAACACGAGAGCATCTGCACAAGCTTCACCACGTTAGAACACCGACAGCCATTTTAGACGCAAGCACGCATGCCCACATTTTCCCACCAGAACTGCAACTACGTCACGTCATGTGAGTGTGACTAACGCATGCGCAGAAGCAAACCCTCAAGCGGCGGCCATTTTTAGAGACGGGAGTTATTCGTATTAGTAAAACACATAGGCAAGCGTCACTACGATACACATACACCCAAAATAAAAGGGACATTAGTAAGACGTACAGGTTGAATTATAGGATTAAAATGTTATTCGAGGTTCTTGATGTCAAGCAAGTCGCGTAATATGCGAAATCTTGCTTCATCAATCCCCTCTTTGATGATATTTACTATCATCACAAACTAATGGAACCAGATGCCAACTTTTCTCACACTTTGTGCATTTCAATTTCTTCCAACATTCAATTTAATTTCTCTTTCACATCTTTATCAGGGTGAGAATTTTTCATCTTTTTGTAAATCTGATTATTTAAGTCTTCCAATTCAAGTTCATCCACACTCCGTTTTACACCTCTCTTATTCACAGCGTATTTCTTTGTGTGTTTGCGGCATTTGCAACAGACAAATATGAGAAATATGACGAAACCTATCACTCCAATTGGCATCAGTACCTTAAACAATAAACCTTTACCTAAATTAGCAAACCAATGACCTACAGCGGAGAGACCATCAGTAAGTCTCTTCCAGGCACTATCAACCTCCAGTGGTTTGAGTTCTTTTTCCAAATTTGTAATGTTCTTCACATATTTTTTAATTTGTACACTTTTGTCCGGTATGTAAGTGCAACAATGTTGCGCTTTCAACATCCGGCAGACTCCGCCCTCTTTTGCTAATAAGGTGTCAAGCACAAGTCTGTTCTGCAAAACCATTGATCTGATCGCAACCATTTCGGTATTGACCAGCAGGAATCCATGAGCTGTGTCAGTAGACAGCACATCCACTATGGTGGATAATTTGCAAATTCTGTGTGTGTTAAGAACCACTCCCACTTCAGGTATCAGTGCACTAAAAATACTACCCATTATTTCACCTACGCTTTCTCTTTTACTACGCACTAAGCCATTAGTGTTTTCATGGCTTCCAGCAATTTCCTTCACATGGTATATTTTCAGGAAGACAATGCCAAAGTAGCAGCTTCGATACCAGTGATCCGGCAATTTGAAATAAGCCTTGTTTCCACATATATAATAAATCCCGGGAAACACAGGTTCTGACCCATTTTTGAAACCCCAACCTCCAATTACTTTGTAATTGTGCTCACATTGACTGGAACCAATGAAAATGTTATTATAATAACTAGTCTTCTCGCGGTGAAGACAGAGTTTCCCTTTTCTTTCGAAATCCAGCAACAAAGCAGGACCACTCCCACCATTTGAGGTGCTTTCCATGTTTTCAGCCCATTTAGGAGTTTTCTGTCTTTTATCATTTGCCTTTCTTTGGAAACTCTCCCTTCATTTCTCTGCCATGTTTAGAAACATTTTTTCTTGTTCATGTAATGAACAGGTCAAGTTATCTCTGTGTGCGTCATTTAAGTCTATGGTACCTATAGTCAGAAAGTATTCTCCCATATAACGTGTAACGTCACTTTTAGTATGTACAGGATTCAGATTTCCACGTATTGGAAGTTCAGAAAATATCACGTCTGAGTTAGAGTAGTAGTACTGTAACGGTCCTCTTTTGTAAAATAAACTAGCTAAAATACTACAGGAAATTCCATAGGTCAAAGGTAGGTGATGATAAGTCACGCCTTCAGCTACAGAAGTAGGTAGCTTCATGCAGACATAGCAGTCTTCTATTTCCATAGTTTCTACATAATGCACTAACAGGTTTGCGAAAACATTTAAATGTGTCTGGTTTTTAACTCCATGATAGTGTAGTCCTTCCTCATCTGATGCTTCTAAGTCTCGTTTTGTTTGTCTGAGTGCTTTTCCACGTCTTTCTACACTTCGTGTTGTCAGTTCTTCAATGTCAGTAGTCACAGTCTGTGTAGGGTCAATATTAGTATTTTTGCTTACCATATAAGGAATGAAAACTGTTAATCCTATCCAAATTATTATTACTATAGCTATACTACATATACATACTTTGCAGCATGTTTTACAACAACTGCGTCTAGGCCTTCCATTCACATTTGAATCAGACATTTTCATTCAGAAGAAGTTTTCAAACCCTCTTTGTAACTTTGCACAGGTAACTTACACTGCGCAACTTCAGGGTGGTTCGTCTTCTTCGGCAGAATAATCAGTTGTCTGTTCTTTGTCACTTTCGTCAGTTATATCAAGATCCTCAAACTCCTCCAAGATCAAATATGTCCATTCAGGATCTTGGTATTTTTCGTTCAGTCTTTTTATTCGGTCACTCCTTCTTTTTGAATTTTCTCCAGCTTGCTCTGCAATACGAGGACTTTTCCTTCTTTCTGCAAGTTTCTCCTCTACTGTTTTTACTCTCAGTCTCAGTCTCTTAATATATCTTGGTTGGATATGTTTCTTTTTCTTGAGTCTTTTAGTTGGCACTGTGATTTGGCTTTCTTCTAATGCTCTTTTATTTTCGTTTGCTTGTGGCACTTCTGCTTCTGTTTCTTCCCTTCCTGTCTGACTAGTTCCAGGTCTTATTTCTATTTCTTCTGCCTGGTTACTAAGCTGGCCTTGTTCAGTGTATTCTGATTTTGACTTTCGAGCGTCTCTGTTTCTGTGTCCTGAACACGTTCTTCTAGTTCTATCTGATCCTGTTCAAGCACTTCGATCCCTTGATTTTCTTCTGCTCGAACTTTTTCACTAGTTCTTGTCTGTCCCTTTTCAATTTCAGGAGTTTGTGGAGGTGTGTCGATCACTTGCTCTGTCCCTGTCTGACCTTCTTCTTCCTCAGACTTGACGTGAATCTCAATAATCTGAGGATCTTCGCCTGTGCCTATCTCTTCCTCTCTATCCCACTCTCTATCTGCATAGGTTTGACTTCTTGTTCTGATTGGGTCATTAGTCAGGTCGATTATGGGTATCCAATCATCTTGACTGGTGCTCGGTTGTTCGTCATCAGCTACTTCAGGACCAACGTCTGCAGACCCCTCAGCTGGACAACCTTCAGCGTCAGTTTTCTCGTCTGGAATCACCTTCTGCGTATGGCTGGCATGGATCCACTTTGGAACGCCGGCACACTTCACCGCTGTCGTGGTCACCAGTATCACTTGGCGTTGTTTTCCCCACCTCGGTGCAAGGCAACTCGAACGAGTATGTTTCTTGAGTACAACCCAGTCGCCAGGAACCAATTTGTGGACTGGAGTTGTTGGATTGGCGACGGCGTCTTCCCCAATCTGGCGAGAGATAGAACGCACTTGGTCACCCAGTTGCTTGCAGTACTCAAGTACCAAATCATCAGAAATGTTTATCAGTTTATGTCCTGGTACCCATGCTTGTCTCATCACTCTTCCCATCAGGATTTCATGAGGGCTCAGGCCTGTTTTTCGGTCTGGAATACTTCTGAGTCCCATCAGAGCAAGAGGTAAAGCATTTATCCAGTTCATGCCCGTAGATTCACACATCTTTCCTAACCTTGATTTTATAGTGCCATTTATTTGCTCCACCACTCCAGAAGCCTCTGGTCGATATGCACAGTGCAGTTTTTGTGTGATCTTAAATGCTTTACAGAGCTGATCGATTACCTCATTCTGAAAATGTTTGCCTCTATCTGATTCAATTGTGACTGGAACCCCGAACCTAGGTATTAATTCTCGCAGTAAAAATTTGGCTACGGTTATGGCGTCATTCTTTTTGGCAGGGTAGGCTTCCACCCATTTTGAAAACAGGCAGACAATAACAAGGACATATCTCTTTCCCTCATAGCGAGGCATGGTGATGAAATCAATTTGTACTCTTACAAAGGGACCCCCTGATTTCCCAATTTTTCCTAATTCAACTACTGTTCTTTTCCCAGCATTGAACTGCTGACATGTTAAGCACCTTTGGCAGAGCGACTCTGCTACCTTCCTGAACTTCGGATTGTACCATGTTTATTGGAAAACCAGTACCATGGCGTCCCTACCAGTGTGTGAATCCCCATGTATCAGTCTGGCCATAGAAGCAAGCAGATGTCTAGGCAACACAGGCATACCATTTGGGCCCACAATGACACCATCCTCACTTCTCGGTCGACAACCAAGTTTCTTCCATTTTTCTTTCTCTTTTTCTGGCACCGCATGCTGCCAATCTCTCAACTCTTCCCAGGTAGACACCTCTTCAAACACCATAAATTGGCAGCTGTTTCCAGGTCCCCCCAGTTTAACATTTACAGACATGCGATTTCTGGCACAATGTTGAGCCACTTCATCAGCAAATCGGTTTCCCAAAATTATAGGGTCAAGGCCAGATTTATGAGCAGCACATTTGACCACTGCCAATTCTTTTGGTAATTGGATTGCCTCCAGTAAATCTTGTACAACTTTTCCATTTCTGATGGGAGTACCTGAAGAAGTCAGAAACTCCCTCTGTAGCCACAATTGGCCGAAGTCATGTACAACCCCATAACAGTACTGACTGTCAGTATATACTGTTATTCTTTTGTTTTTCCCAATTTTACAGGCTCTTATCAATGCAATCAATTCGGCTACTTGTGCAGACTTTACTCCAAATAAACAGGATGCTTCTTTAATGCCGTCTACAGAGACTACAGCATAAGCGGCACTTAGGCCTACAAGTTCGTGTCTCATACATGAGCCATCCACGAACAGCTCCTCACCTTTCACAGGCAAAGGCATTTCCTTAATGTCTGGGCGGGGTTTAGTACTGAATTCTGTCAGGTCTATGCAGTCATGCTCGTCCTCTCCCTTGGCTTCTGTAATCATTGAGTCAGGGAGCAGGGTAGCTGGGTTCAGGATATTACACCGAGTAATGACTACATTCGCAGCACCCACGAGAATCCTCTCGTATTTAGTCAGCCGACTAGGGGTGAGATACTGGGTCTTAGTTCGGGTCAGTAAAATTACAACTGCATGGGGAACATACACAGTTACAGGATGTCCCATGACAATAGATTCACTCTGTTCTAAACTCGTGCAAGTTGCAGCTACTGCTTTCAGACATCCAGGTAATCCAGCAGCCACTGGATCCAAAGTGGCAGAAAAATATGCCACTGGACGTCTAGTCAGACCATGCTCCTGAGTTAAGACTGACAGTGCACAATTGTCTCGTGTGTCACAGAATAGTGCAAATTCCTTGGAATAGTCAGGCATCCCTAAAGCAGGGGCTGTACACAGACATTCTCGTAATTTAGTAAATGCTGTTAAGCTTTCATCATCCCATTCCACGGGGTCCTTTGCTCCTTTCTTTGTCATTTTTATCAAAGGTTTTGCCATGACTGCAAATCCCACAATCCATTGCCTGCAGTAACCTACCACCCCAAGGAACATTCTGACTTCTTTCTGTGTACAGGGTAACTGCATGTTTCGAATTATCTTGACTCTCTCTGAGGTAACTTTTCTGATGCCTTTTTCTATCTGGTGCCCCAGATATTTCACTGACTTTGTACAGAACTGCAATTTGTCAGGGGACACTTTATGTCCTTTTTCACCTAGGTGATTCAGTAAAGCAATGGTGTCAATCACACAATCTCTATGACTTTTAGACGCCACCAGAAGGTCGTCTATATATTGCACCAAAACAGATTTTCCTGGTAACACTAAAGATTCAAGGCACTTTTTTAGAATCTGATTAAAGATAGAGGGGCTCTCTGTGTACCCTTGAGGGACGCGATTCCAAACGAACACGTGACTATCGAAAGCAAATGAGAAAAGACATTTGCTATCTGGATGTAATGGAATCGATAAGAATGTCTGACATAGGTCTATTACGGTAAACCACTCAGCATCCCAGGGAATCTGATACAGGATCACTGCTGGGTTTGGAACAATAGGACAACAAGGAACTACAATTTTGTTTACCTTTCTCAGATCCTGTACTACCCTGTACTTGCCACTAGGTTTCTTGATTCCAATTATGGGTGCGTTACACGGACTACTCATCACTTCTTGTATGATGTTTGCTTCTAACAATCTTTTTATCTCAATGGCAACTCCTGCTCTCACTTCGGCACTCATTTTGTATGGCTTGGTATTGTGGTAAACTGCATTTTCTTTCATGGCTATTTGTATTGGGTCTACATTTGCCATTATTCCTACATCCTTTCCTGTAAAGTCCCATACTCCTGGTTTCACTGTCTTTCGGAGTTCTTCAGGTAAGTCTTGTATAGTCATTTGTTTAATTTCTGAGTCTGGTCTCATTAACATTAATTTGTATATGCCATCCTCGTCTGGGGTTTGAATTTCAACGCCTTTTGGTGTGCAAAAGATGGTGCAGTTCATTTTGCACAACAAATCACGTCCCAGTAAGTTTACTGGACTGGTATCACAAACTACAAATCTATGCATTTCTTTGAAATTCCCTATTGTGATCTCCATGGGCTCAGTAACTGGGGTACTAATCAATTGATTAGACACACCCACTACTTGGATTGCTTCTCCCGAGAGGGGTAGGTTTGGAACGTCCGCTGTTCTCACAGTAGAACGGGTAGCACCAGTGTCCAATAGAAAGGTGACATCATTTCCATCAACCTTTCCTTCAATGTATGGCCCTGACTGGTCTACCGGCAAGGAGGCGCCAAGAACACACTCCTTGTCCTCCCCTCTCAGGCCCCGTCAGTATTGGTCGTCACAGAGAAAAGTATCATTCAACAGAAACTGCGAAGTTGCTGTATTTCTGTTCTCATTGCCTCCCCAGATCTCTATGTCAACACCCTGTGGTGATTTTCCCTTATAATTTGGTTTTGGCGCTCGGGGCAATTGACTTGCCTTTACCTGATGCTGAGTCTTTCTTGGTTTTTCATTCTGCGTCTGTGGAGTTAAATCAGGGGTTTGGGTATTATCATACTGTAAATATGGACACTCGTCTCTCCAGTGCCCAATTTCTCCGCACTGGTGGCAGGGAAATTTCTTTTTAGCTTCCTCTCTGCTCATTTTTACTTTGGGCTTTCCCCCACCCCCAGAGCCTTGATTTTGGGTATTCTTATTCATTTTATTCATTTGCTTTTCCTGTTGTTCTGCTAGCTTCACTTGTGCCCACATAACCTTTTCCTTTAGTGCCTTTCGCTTATCTGCCATCTCGTCCTCACAGTACTTTGCGTACCGTAAGACCTCATCCATTTTCTTGGACTGCCAACAAATCTTATTGTCTTTGATCCACTGGCAAATTTCGGGTCTTAAACCGTTTACAAACCTGTAAATGAAGTGGGTCATATCCTTCATCTCAATGTTATCTATACCACTGTAAGTTTTGAACACCTGTAACAGTCTCTCATAAAAGGAGTGCACAGACTCATCCCTTTCCTGCGTGGTTCTATCTATTTTGGTCCAATCAGTTTCCTTTGCAGGCACCTTCTTTTTCAGATGTAACATGACCTGATCATATTTTCTCATCACTTCATCAGAGGGAGCACCTGTTACAGGGTCCCTATCATACTCTTTGTTGGGCCAATCAATGGCAACCTTGCATTCGGTCCATAAATCCACAGGAACCACAATGTCGAAAAACCCATCCAGGTCTTTCCACAAGCACTTTTGCACCTTTACAAACCTTTCCACCTGCCTGTACCAGTCCACAGGCTTTTCTCGTAATTTTGGAAAGTCATTGGTAAAGGACACAATATCCTGTCTGGACCATGGAACGTTCACGTATTTTCCACCTGGCACTTCACGCATAGGGTATAACTGCTCTGGTTTGTCAGCTTCCTTTAGAACGAACTCAGAAGACGTCTGTTTAGACCTGGCCTCATCTTTCTTCTTTGCCCACCTGGCTTTCCACTTTTCTACGTCTCCCCATTTTTGCAACACAGTCAATAATTCTTTAACCTGCGCCTTTTTTCCTGACACATTCCTATTTTCCAGATCTTTGTCAGAAAAATCAGCTCTATAGGGTTTCTGCAGTGGCTTTGATTTTGAAATATCGATTCCCATACTAGCGGCAGTGTCTGTTAATTTTTCATGGAGCACTCTGGTGTTCCAGGTAAAACTCTTGCCGATAAACAGCAACTCTTCTTCAGAATAGGTATTTAATCTGTCTAAACCTACATTTCCTGCCATTAGTTCTTCTATTTCTATTCTTAGCTTGAAGATATCTAAAGGTTTTGACTGAGGAGTTTGTTTTTCTAACTCTCGACTCCATCTTTCAATCTCTTCAGGAGTCACCAATGTGACACTCTTGGTACCCGAAGTCGTTTCCATTTGAATTTCTCTCGTAGTGAAAGGATTATATCTTTTCTGTAACCTTTTCCCTGCACCCCTAATGGGCAAATCCATTAACGAGACCTCAGACTCACATTCACTTGTTTGGTCATCCACAATTAAGGGCTCTGGTCTCGGCTGTGCTACAACTGGAGTGATAACTGGAGTTTTTGGACTTCCCTGTCTATCCCCATACAGCGGAACCACGGGTCCAATAGTCACCGGGATTGTCAAGGCTTCAGGACTTGTATTTAACTGGGAGATTTTCTGAATTATCTCGGCGCTCTGCTTGGCTAGAGCCTCTCGTTCCCTGTCCTCCAATATCCTGTCTAATGAATTGTCATGTAATACCTGCGGGGTCAAAGTTGGGGCATAACTCGGGGCAGTGGGATGTATCTCACTTGGTCCTTCACCGTAATTAGGTTTTGGGAACAAACTTCCTGTGCCTAAGGATCTTGGTTCCTCCTCAGACGGGGGTCTTGAGAACGGAATTCCTGACGTTGAGGGCCTTGCCTCACCTTCGTAGGGTGGTCTAGAGCAGAAGTCTCTTTCTCTCGAATATCTTGACTCCCCACTAAATGGTGTTCTTTGACAGATATCTCTAGCCCCTAGAGGTCCTAAACCCTCATTATAGGGAGGTATTTGACAACCCTCTCCTGCACTTACGGATCTGGCCTCCTCCCGGGGAGGAGGTCTCAGAGAATTATCCCCTTCACTATAGGGTCTGTGTCCTTCATTATAAGGGGGCGGACTTCTCATGAACATGTCATCCAATAATTCATCATCCGACTCCCCAATGGGCACCCAATGTTTGCATTTTTCTGTTTTCTTCTCCCCTGCAGGAGGACCACCCATTGGCATCATTGGAAACAGTCCTTCTACAATCATATTCTGTCTCCACTGTTTCATCTTTTTATCACGGGTCTCTTGTTTTAACTTCGGATAAAATGTTGTTAACCCTTTATCCATTCGGGGCTTATCTCTCTCAAAAGCCTCGATCTCCCATTCCTCTAATGCTTCGTACTGCGTTAATTTAGGTCTGGGATGTAAGTCATTCATTCGGGTTCTCAAATTAAATAGAATTCTGCCATTGAATGTACCTTCCAAGGGGAAAGCCAAAATTCCGTCATCCTTGGTGTATTCCGCCCAGTTTTCCAACCATACACACGAGTGGTACCCTTTATCAAACATCATGAAAGATGCGGGAGTATTAGGTGGCGGAATGACAACACCTTCTCTGGTTTTAATCGGCTTGTCCTTTTTAAAATAATTCTTTACTTTATTTACAAGGGATAGTTTTCTCTTATTTCCGTACATAATGTCAGTTTTATGCCCTTTCCACTGATCGTTCTCAAACCCTAAATGTCTTGGATCAGGTCTAGTATGCGGTCTATACGGGTGCTACATGCGATTTCTGCGAGTGACTTTGTTTACAAATCACTTCTAATCCAAGTGCGTTTTTTATTTTCATGCAACCAATAAAGTGCACGGTTTCAAATAATCTTGACCAATGGGTGCGCGGCCTTTCGCGAGACAGGTTCTCACGCTTCAGCACTCACCCCTCCTTTACAATTCCAGCTCCGCTACACACCCGCTGCGTCTACCAATCCCAGCGCGGCACAGAGTGACATCAGAGCAGCTCCGCAACTGACTCCCTCCCTCACAAGGTAACGGAAACTTAATTTCTCTCTAAAAGTACAAGTGCTTTTGTTATTTAACAACGAATACACATTCGCCACTGTACCCAAGTGTCTAGACAGCAAAGATTTGTTTCACTGCAAGTAAACTACTTCCATTTACTTTTCACACACTACAGATAGATCTCTTCCGCCTATCCTTCATTCAAGCATTAGAGAACCTGCTACTTCCTAGACTTATCCACTTCTTTCCGGGACATATACTAAGTCTAAAGTTTCACCAGCGAACCCCTTTGCTATCACCCAAGCTCCGACGAACCTGCTACTCCTTCCGATGCGACCCTTACCAGGTTATATCACAATAGAAGTTTTGCCGGCAAACTCGTTGCTATCAGTTGTTCGAACATACATTCAGAAAAAAGAACCCTAATTAGTGCTTCCAGTTCTGCCTAACCTGCACTAACTTTCCTTAAGCCAGTGACCTCATAGCGAAGTGGATTCTCTTCACCACTCGCTATTCAATTCCCCGGGGATTCCCAACAAACATATAAACACTTTACTAATGAGTGGGTTAATACATATATCAGTACAATAATAAGAAAAACAATTTAAAACATTTCATAATTTTTCAAAGCAAACATTTCACATGATTGATCAAGTCACAAAAATTGTTTACCCTTGTAGCAGCAATAAACTGTTAGCAGCATCCAACCTATCTAGCTTTCTTAACTAGTCCTACCTAACTTAACTAGTCCCTAACCATAGCTCTGCTACCAGAAAATTACTGATAGAGATCGCAGGTCACCCGGCCAATAATTTCACCATACACGTACCAGGCCCATATTTTTCCAATTTATCATATACATTAATCGGGTGACATAACAACTCTACTACCAGTAACCCTGGTTTCCTTCCTGTTTAATTCTAGTGTACCCGACTTACTAATCCACCGTTACGTGTACCTATGACCACAATGGATCAGGGAGCTAGCTGTAAAAGAAAAGGCAGGCAAAATACAATACTGACTTTTATTTCCTCTGTATTCATCAAATAACCACAGACTAATGGGAAGTTTTAAAAGTTTATCTTAGAAATCAGATTCTGAGAGTATGCAATCTACAACGAGAAAACAATCTGTAATCAGAATAATGAAGAGCACATAACCATATTGTTAGAAAGGCGACCCCGGGGGAGGCAGAAGATGTCTGACTGACCACCCCTAGGTCCACCTCTCCGTCGAGACGTAGCCGAGCGTTACCGAGAGGCCTCCTGGGCGAGGGCCCTCTCCTAGGATCGTACAGCAGAGTAATCACAACACTACAAACGGACACCACACCGGAGGTCAAGTTCTCAAGCTTTTATAAGTAATAAAGGTTGCAGATTCTTGGCAGTATATACAGGCGGATCGAGGGATCCGTAAAGTCTCGAAAAGGGGGGGCGAGGTAGCAGGACAGTCTAGCTTCTGGGTGGAGGAAGGGATACCCTGCGCACAGCTCTCAATCCTCGAGCTGGGGGGTTCCAAGAGATCCGAGCCGCGGCCGTGCCAGCAGGCTTACAGGATGGTTCAGCAAGGTAGGCCGCGGCAGCGCCAGCAGGCTCTCAGATGGTTCAGCAAGGTAGGCCGCGGCAGCACCAGCAGGCTCTCGGATGGTTCAGCAAGGTAGGCCGCGGCAGCGCCAGCAGGCTCTCAGATGGTTCAGCAAGGTAGGCCGCGGCAGCGCCAGCAGGCTCTCGGATGGTTCAGCAAGGTAGGCCGCGGCAGCGCCAGCAGGCTCTCGGATGGTTCAGCAAGGTAGGCCGCGGCAGCGCCAGCAGGCTCTCAGATGGTTCAGCAAGGTAGGCCGCGGCAGCGCCAGCAGGCTCTCAGAAGGACGTCGGGTTACAGGAAGGATGAGTTCGTCTGGTGTCGGCCGTGACAGCGTCAGTAGGGCTTCCAGTCCAGGATACAACTGACGTCCTACTCCGGGGCTGGCCCAGATATAGGACGGAGGTCCTTTGATGTCCGGACCCTCTCGCCTGGGGGTCAGAGGGGCCGGGATGATGGTGTCCAGACACCCAGCAGGGGGGGTGGAGCCAGCGCCCAGGGAGGCCGGAGGGCGATCGATACCAGGCGTCCGGGGACGGCTGGAGGGTCATCGAAACTCCTCTCCCTCCGGGATCTGTCGAGTTGCCACTCGACCACCTGGGAGGATCTTGGTGCCTCGATGTCGGGGCTTCGCTGGGGCCTGGGCCGGGGCCGAGGCCACGTGGTCGTGACGTGGGGAACCCAAGATGGAGTTGGGCACGGCCTCGTGCTTAGGTCGTGATAGGCCCACGCAGGAGCCAGGCTGGTGATGGGGATCCGGGATGGCAGCCGGATCGGTGGTGTTGGGGCGTGCGGGGTCGGGCCGAAGGGGCCGCCCGAGGTCCGGAGGAGGGCTGGTGTCGTCCTGGACCCGCCATGCGGGAGGGGTAGGACCACGCCATGAGGCCGGGTCCAACACATATAAAAAGAAAACTAAGGCAACCATTTAGGAGTCTATAGAAAAGTAATAACAAAGCGATATGCTAAATAGATTTTCGGAAATAGATCACGAACTAGAATTTTACTGTTTAGAAAATACTGCAAAGTAAAGATTGGAAATCCTATACATCTATAGGAGGGGGAAAAAGTGGAACACACTATATTTCTAGCATCATTACTTCAAATCAGATTGCAGGAGAAAATTATAAACCACATCTATAATTCGTAAACAAATATGGAGAGAATGTGCTCTAAAAGGAAGGGAAACATAGGAACATACTATGGAAATAAATGCATTGACTCTTCATATAGTAGATTGCGGAAAGCATGGAAAATTAACGTATGCAAAGGTATGTCTTTATTGAAGCAAAGACAGAAAATGGAAGGTGCAGTATAGAGTTCTTAGCCCTATATATTTACCTAGAAAGGTGTGCAGACCAACCCTGGCCACGGATCAGTTAAGGACAGGAAATACCCAAGGAAGGACAGTCATCTATGGGACAGCAGGTGCAGATTGGACACCCCAGGACAGGACAGGAAAACCAGATTAGGATCAGGACAGGACTACCAAGGCACGACCAGCACCCGCAGTTCGGAAGCAACGCCTGCGCTCCACCCTCTCTGCAGCTATCAGTCAGAACCCCGATTGGGTTAGCGAACTCCCCAGCAAAGTGCTCCGCCAGCACTTAAGGTTTAGTAAAACCTTTAGAGTCTATGGTCAAACTCGGACAGAGTGCTCCGCAGCGCTCTGTATTCAGTCACCTATTGAGTACGTTGGGTCAGTGACAGGTCAGCTATTCAGACAAGTCGGACAAATTCTCTAGCTAAACCTAGGCTAGATATACTGTTTTCGGGTCAGTGTACCACCCCCCAAATGTTGCAAGTGTTAGAATCCCCAATTTCGATTGGTCCCCAAGTAGGATAGGTCAACACACCAATCAGAACAAACTTCTACAAGCCAAAATTACCATTTTCTGAGACCGCCTAGCAGGTTTGGGGTTCTCACGAGAATACAATGGAGAAATAACAATTGTAACAACTAAGGAACCGGGCAGCTCCATCCCGCTAGTTCATAGGTCGCGTTCACAGGAGCATCTTCACTGTGGCTGCCAGCTGGCTGAGTTCCACTGCTCAAGGTTGCCTTCTCCCTGCCTGCGCGACATGCGCAGTAGGGACCCTCAAGATGGTTCGCGTCTCCCTCAGACCCCCAATATAGCAGTACATGAAAAGTAAGCGAAAACAAATTAAAACATAGAATATAAATGAATTCACTATATACCATGAAGAGCTACTTTATACTCCTTAAATTGGAAAAATATACTATGGCATTATAATTAGTGCAACAGACAATAACACGAGAGCATCTGCACAAGCTTCACCACGTTAGAACACCGACAGCCATTTTAGACGCAAGCACGCATGCGCACATTTTCCCACCAGAACTGCAACTACATCACGTCACGTGAGTGTGACTAACGCATGCGCAGAAGCAAACCCTCAAGCGGTGGCCATTTTTAGAGACGGGAGTTATTCGTATTAGTAAAACACATAGGCAAGCATCACTACGATACACATACACCCAAAATAAAAGGAACATTAGTAAGACGTACAGGTTGAATTATAGGATTAAAATGTTATTCGAGGTTCTTGATGTCAAGCAAGTCGCGTAATATGCGAAATCTTGCTTCATCATCTCCATCCTTGCTTTTAAGTGTTTTATTCCCCCTTTGTGAACTGACATTAGTTTTTCTGTCTCCAGCCTCGCTTACTGTGTTTTTCACCTGGTTCCCCAGTTTGTATTTTCCCTCTGCCGTCTCCCGCTGACCCCTGTGCCCCCCGCCCCGCTCCCCGCTTCCCGCTGCCGTGCTCGCTGCCGCGCCCCCTTTTCTTCTGTACCCTCCCCGCTCCCGCCTCCCAGCTGCTCCTCCCTTCCTGCACTTCGCCATAAATGGCGACCGTGCGCACGCGCAGCGTTGACGCGCAGCGGGCGCGCCGATTGTGCGCCGAAGGTGCGCCAAAGGTAAGCCCGTCTGCGCCCGTCCGCGCCTGGACCGCGCCCAGCGCCCGGACCCCTGGCCCCCGGAGACACCAGCCCACCCGCCGGACCTACGACGCCACCGAACTCCACGCACTCAACGCCGGTCGAATCCCGGGCTGCTATCGAGCCACCCCGAGACGCACCCACGGACCCTTCTGCTGCCACTCCTGCAAGTTCACCTGCATCCGGACCTGCACTACACCAGCACCGACCAAGCCGAGCACCAGCAGCAACCACCTCAAGTGGACGCAGCTGTGGTCCGTCCAGTGGAGTCCCCCCACACCACCCTCCGCGCCTGGACCCCGATCAGCACCGAAGACACCATCCGCACGATGAACTCCATCCACTCCGGATCTCCGACCGACCCCTGCCCTCACCACATCTTCAACAAGGCCGACGTTGTCATCGCACCCCACCTGCGGGACATCATCAACACCTCCTTCAACACCGCGACCTTCCCGGAGAGCTGGAAGCACGCCGAACTCAGCACTCTACTAAAGAAGCCATCAGCCGGCCCCACCGACCTCAAGAACTACCGCCCCATCTCGCTGCTCCCGTTTCCTGCAAAAGTCATCGAGAAGACCGTCAACAAGCAGCTGGCCGCCTTCCTCGAGACGAACGGATCCCTCGACCTCTCGCAGTCTGGCTTCCGGGCCAACCACAGCACCGAGACCGCCCTGATCGCAGCCACCGATGACATCCGAGCCCTGCTCGACAACGGAGAAACAGCGGCCCTCATCCTCCTAGACCTCTCCGCGGCCTTCGACACTGTCTGCCATCGTACCCTAGTGCAGCGCCTCAGCAGCGTCGGAATCCAGGAGAAGGCACTGGAATGGATCATCTCGTTCCTCGCCGGAAGGACACAGAGAGTCCGCCTCCCCCCGTTCAGATCAGAAGCCACCAAAGTCATCTGCGGCGTTCCTCAAGGCTCCTCGCTCAGCCCAACCCTCTTCAACGTCTACATGAGCCCCCTCGCAGCCATCGCACGCCAACACAACCTTAACATCATCTCCTACGCCAACAACACCCAGCTGATCCTCTCCCTCACCAACGACCCCGCCACCGCCAGAGCCAACCTACTCGAAGGGATGACAGACGTAGCCAAGTGGATGATGAACAGCCGCCTGAAACTGAACTCGGACAAGACGGAAGTCCTCATCCTGGGATCTTCACCCTCCGCCTGGGACGACTCCTGGTGGCCCCCGGCCCTGGGCAGCGCACCCAAACCAACAGACCACGCACGCAACCTGGGCTTCATCCTGGACTCCTCCCTCTCCATGACCAGACAAGTCAACGCCGTCTCCTCGTCGTGCTTCAACATCCTGCGCATGCTACGTAAGATCTTCCGGTGGATCCCCACCGAGACCAGGAAGACGGTCACCCAGGCCCTCGTCACCAGCCGTCTGGACTACGGCAACTCCCTCTACGCCGGAACCACCGCCAAACTCCAGAAGAGACTCCAGCGGATTCAGAACACCTCAGCACGACTCATCCTGGACATCCCCCGTCGCAGCCACATCTCCGGAAACCTGAGAGATCTGCACTGGCTCCCGGTCAACAAGAGAATCTCCTTCCGTCTCCTCACCCACGCACACAAAGCCCTACACAACCAAGGCCCAGGATACCTCAACAGCCGCCTCAACTTCTACGCTCCCACACGCCAACTTCGATCGACCGGCCACGCCCTCGCCGCCGACCCCCGCATCCGAAGAGCCACCACAGGAGGAAGGTCCTTCTCCTACCTGGCCGCCAAGACTTGGAACTCCCTCCCGACCCACCTCCGCCTGACCCAGGACCACCTTGCCTTCAGGAAGCAGCTCAAGACCTGGCTGTTCGAGCAGTAGCGAACCCCCCTCCACCAGCGCCTTGAGACCCTCCGGGTGAGTAGTGCGCTATATAAATGCTCTGATTGATTGATTGGTTCTATCCAGGGCATAGGACAGAGTAGCCAGTCAGGACCGGTTATATCCAGGGCATAGGACAGAGCAGCCAGTCTGGACCTGTTCTATCCAGGGCATAGGACAGAGCAGCCAGTCTGGACCGGTTCTACCCAGGGCATAGGACAGAGCAGCCAGGCTGGACCGGTTACATCCAGGGCATAGGACAGAGCAGCCAGTCTGGACCTGTTCTATCCAGGGCATAGGACAGAGCAGCCAGTCTGGACCGGTTCTAT
Organism: Lissotriton helveticus; assembly: GCF_964261635.1. NCBI lineage: Eukaryota > Metazoa > Chordata > Amphibia > Caudata > Salamandridae > Lissotriton > Lissotriton helveticus. Next base: position 8,952,245 of record NC_136071.1, read on the forward strand.
CCAGGGCGTAGGACAGTGCAGCCAGTCAGGACGGGTTCTATCCAGGGCATAGGACAGAGCGGCCAGTTTGGACCGGTTCTGTCCAGGGCATAGGACACAGCGGCCAGTCTGGACCGGTTCTATCCAGGGCACAGGACAGAGTGGTCAGTATGGACCGGTTCTATCCAGGGCATAGGACAGAGTGGCCAGTCTGGACCAGTTCTATCCAGGGTGTAGGGCATAGCGGCCAGTCTGGACTGGTTCTATCGAGGCCGTAGGGCAGAGCGGCCATTCTGGACCGGTTCTATCCAGGGCAGAGGACAGAGCAGCCAGTCAGGACCGGTTCTATCAAGGGTATAGATCAGAGCGGCCAGTCTGGACCGGTTCAATCCAAGGCACAGGACAGAGTGGCCAGTCTGGACCGGTTCTATCCAGGGCATAGGACAGAGCGGCCAGTCTAGACCGGTCCTATCCAGGGCGTAGGGTAGAGCGGACAGTCTGGACCGGTTCTATCGAGGCCATATGGCAGAGCGGACAGTCAGGCCGGTTCTATCGAGGGCATAGGACAGAGCGGCCAGTTTGGACCGGTTGTATCCAGGGCACAGGAAAGAGTGGCCAGTCTGGACCGGTTCTGTCCAGGGCACAGGACAGAGCGGCCAGTCTGAACTGGTTCTATCCAGGGCATAGGACAGAGCAGCCAGTCAGGACCGGTTCTATCCAGAGTATTGAAGAACCGGGTCTTTTTCAGAACCGGCGGTGCCAGGGACACACCCAATGTCTTCGGGTTCACCTGTCTTGGCAAACAGAGACACGGAATACTTCTAGGTGGCGTCAGAGATCAAATGTATTAGCCGCAGCTAGTAACAGTGAACCAAGCAATACAACACGGTGTACAACTCAGGAACCTGTTCAATTTTCATAGAGCAAGACATCTTCTTTTATGTACAGTTTCAACCCATTACAAATGCACACCCATTGCGGCAAATTCTGACCAATAGAAACACATTTCTATACATTATCACATTCCCAAAAGCTCACTTTACATTGTACCAACCCACAAGTTAATTATTAGGACTGTCCCAAATTCGATTACCAAAAGCCGGACAAGCCCATAATTGAAAGCACTACCCATGTAATGAAAAGACATAAAGGAAAGAGCAATTCAGATGTAGAGTAAGATAAGATATGTGCAAGAAACTAAGGCTGACGATATCCTGAACAATGATTGGATTACCAGATTACCATCAGCTAACGAAACTAGTTTCATGGAAGGGTCAGTTTCAGGTGAAGGGGTCAGCATCTTGCAGTTCACTCCCAAGTCGAAAAGGCCCACGTTAATATGTACATGAACGAGGCCCATGCAACTTCGTTCGTTCGTTTACTACCTAGGCCTACGTGAGGGCAACATAAAATGGCGTCTCGAATAACGCAAAACAAAATGGAGTCCAGTCCCGAAAACCACGGAACCACAGACCCTCCTTTTGCCATTACGTAGGCAATGACACAAACCCATGTCAATCTGAATCCAGGTCTATATCTATTCTCACCAGATCATCAAGGTGTTGCTGCAACATCATCCTATTCTCTCTCGCTTCTCTTGAAATGGGTCTTCTCACACAGATCGTAGCACAAAGGCCACAAATGGCGGGACCACGCTGGATGCATAAGCAACACCAGAAAAGGATCGCTAAAGCCATACCAAGGAACATCAGAATCTTCCATCCCCATTTGGACAGCAATTCCCAAAACCATCCTATCAATGACCAGTTACCTTCGTCCACATGTATAGACTCAGCAGACTTATGCAACTTCTGGATAGCTTGGTACACCGTCGGGGCATTATCTGGTATGAAAAACGCAGCAACTAGATCCGATCAATTTGCATACTCCACCTCTATCTGCCAGTATAATATCTAAAACAAAGCGGTTCTGTAATGTCATAAGGCGATCCGCTTGAAGCTCAGCAGTAATATTACTAAGGGCACCTGCAGTCTCATTTATAGTGGCCTCAACCACTCTCGTAAGCTGACGAATATTCCTACCATTAGCCATAGGACCCCAAAAGGGCAGAAAACCCTTAAAGAAGTCTCCAACTTCTTGTGCGATAGTATCTTTCGCATCGATAATACCTCTACCAAACCTTGTCTTATGGTAGAAAAAAGCAGCTGTATATGTAGGGAGAAGCAAAAACGCCACATAACATGTGCCAGAAAAATCGGCAACCATGTATAGGCTCTGTCATAACAAACAAAATATGTGCCTTTGGCTGGCACGAAAGGAGGAGATTTCTGGGACGTATAAACGTATGTGTGAACACACACACTCTTACCAAGCTGAGCTCTCGGATTCTGACCATTACCTTGTAAGCAAAGATAACCACGGTGGGGTACAATCCAAATTGGAGGAGACCTTTACTGTCTCTCTTTCTCTGTCAGACTAACACTATATGTCGTCTTATTCCAACCGACATATGCTCGTACCTCATCTTTGGGAATAGCATTATACGCGTCAATATCTCTAATCATATCGACTATTCCCCGTATCAAAGCATTCTTACTCACATTATCATTAACAGAACGCACTGGAGAGGCTTCATTGGCATAAATAAACATCGATTGGAGTGCCCAAACTGACCCATTGGGTGAAAAAGGCAAAACCAAATATGGCATTCCCTTATCTGTTGTATGTGGCATAAGACCACACACCCAACAATTCGTAGTATTTATGACTAACTGATGCTGATGCAACATTTGTATAAACGAATTGTTCACAAATTCTGATCTTCGTGTCTGTTCATGTTCAGGCAACGTATGAAACTCATGTGGAGAAACAGTAGAAAAAGAAAGAGTAGGTTGGGAGGTAGATGTAAGCGGCTGTTGTGTGGCATAGAAAATCAAACCCACACAAGCTAACGCAATATTCAAAAGCATTAGAAAACACATTATTAAAAAACATTTGCTACGAACCAATATACATATTCGGACTTTAGAATCCACTTTCCTAACACTCTGGTCAGACTAAAAAAACTCCATCCTCTACCGTGCTGCTCACGGTCGTTACCTTCTTCACTTAAGTGTGCTCCAAGATCGCACTAACGACCCTGGACCACAGACCTTGTGTCAATACGTGGTTCACCCCTTAAGAACTTCCTACCGTGACCCTGCAGCGGATTCCGGATGGTGACTCGAAAAAGGAAAAAGCAAAAAAGTTTCTTGATCTGACAAGGTGTAAATTCACTATCTAAAAAAAAATACCAATCTCATGTTTTTATTTGTGCATATGTACAAGCTTTCTTGGTCTGAAATCGTGGCGTTCTTTATCAGGCACAGTCTGATCCTTGAATAAAAGTTCCGGATTGGTGGTGTCAATCTTCAGATGAGGACAAGAACAAAGGTTTGGGTCCTATGTCTGAACTGGCTTGGACCACTCAAATATGCTAAATTTACAAAAATACCTTCCACTTAATCCCTCAGGTTGGCTCCCGCTGGAATTTCCCTACAAATCACTGACCTTCTTGATACTCCACCACCAATTCGCGTTAATAACGCTCCTCCACACAGGTAGGCCCCCATGCTCAACCCATTGATCTAAATGTTTTGACCGTTGTCGCTCGCAATTGTTCTGATGTACATTCTCATCCGGTTACAGAACCGCGGCACGTGTGAGGCCTTTCATTACACTGCAACTACTTATGAGTGACATCCACCTGTCATTCCCAGGTACCATTTATATTTCCCCTTTGAGTCTGAGTTTTTAACTTTTTTCATAGTGGTACACAAAGCTCACACCACTTTCCTTCATTATTATTATTTTCAGTTTGGGCTCCATCCAGTCCATGTCCTGAGGAGAACCCGTAATAACGTCGTGGTTCGAAACGCGTTGACCCTGAGCCTTGGAAACAGAACAAGGGTGCCACTAGGGCTGTTTCAACCTATACAATGTTATCCCTAGCTTTGTAACCCACTAATTGATTTTCCTATCCTTGGCTTAGATAGACAGGCAGGCATTGCTTTTGAACTGTTTGTCCGCCTGTCTCCTTGTACCTAATATAAAGGACTGGTTCCTAATGTGAATTGATCGTTAGGTATTTGATTTACTGTTCTTGGTGTTACTTGTATGAATTGACAATATTTATTTTTGAGCACTTGTATATTATTACACACTTCACTTGTTTATATGTATATTTTCACTGTTCGCTGACTGTATATTTGATGATATATACAAATGAGATTGTGTAATGTTTTTCTAAAAATACAAAAAATCGAAAATAAAATAGATGACCCTCCAGAACTAATTGGCTGGGTGGGATCAAAAATCCGAAAACAAATCTGTCTGGCTTCTCTGTTTGTTTAGCAATCTTCAGATGAGGCGGCTCAGCAGCTTGTAGAACATCATCATCCTCACGTTCTGACCGAGTCCATGTCAAATGAGCATCACTAAAGGAAACGAATCTAGGGACCCGCTCACATTCGGAATCAGCTATACCATCCCTCACCCACTGATCATACGGTAAAGGCAAAGGAACTTTTTTACAATGGGTGGCATGCACCCAGTTCTAGTAACCAACAACACTAAATAAGGACCAGTCCATCACGGTTCCAAGTTCTTGGTACGCTGAAAGTTCTTGACGAGAATATAATGACCAGGTTCGATGGAGTGATCTGGATCTGTAGTAGCTGTCGGCAAACTATCATAGACCAGTTGGTGGAGAACACGTAATTTAGCAGTCAAGTCATGTAAGTAATCCACCAACATAGGGTACTCAATACTGCTGTATTCTTTCGGACGAGGCACACCCAAAACATTCGCTGGACGACCAAAAACTATTTCATACGGACTAAGTCCCACTCGAGAATGCACAGTCGTCCTTGTTGACAAAAGGGCCAACGGCAAGGCATCTGGCCATGTAAGACCAGTGCTCGCTTGTACCTTAGCTAATTTCAGCTTAAGCGTACCATTGTAGCATTCAACAAGTCCAGCAGACTGGGGGTGATTCGCTGCATGGAACTTCTGGTTTATTCCTAAACCAGCACACACTTTCTTCATGATTTGACCCACAAATTCACTCCCATTGTCCGGCCATACAATTCTCGGCAATCCATACCTAGGGAAGTACTCTCTTAGCAAAACCTTGGCTGTAGACAAGGCAGTATTATCCTTTAGGGGGTAAGCCTCTACCCATCTGGAAAAAGCGCAAACAACCACAAGAACGTATTTCAAATTGTTACACCTCTCCATGTGAATATAGTCTAACTGTATCACCTCAAACGGATACGTCGGAGGAGCAAAATGACCAGCTGGAGTTGGAGTTTCCTTACCAGGATTATACTTCAAACAAATCATACAATGCTTCACAACATTCACAGCACATTTAGGAATTCCAGCATTCTGCCAAACTGGAGCCAACAACTTACATATTCCCTTCAAACTGATATGAGCCATTCCATAAGGCATAGTAACCACTGGGAGCACATACGCATCTGGCAACAACCATCGCTGGTGCTCCGACAACCCAATCCAACAACCTGTAGGATCCAACATACCCGTAGTCTCTCTCCAAACACTCACTTCTTTCTCTGTAGCTTCAGCCTGAATCATCTTCACACTTTCTATTGTGTCTTCACACATTTCACCAGCCATAACCCAATTAGCAGGGCCTGCAACATACATACGGCTCATCATGTCTTTCGCCGTTTCCTTCGCAACTTCATCCGCAAACGCATTCCCTCGACCAACATCGTCCACAACTTTCGTATGCGCACTACACTTCACAATTGCAATCTGATTTGGGAGAGTGAGAGATTCCAAAAGTTCATTCACTAACTGCCCATGCTGAATTTTAGTGCCATGGGAAGTAAGGAACCCTCGTTCTCTCCACAAACGCCCAAAACTGTGAGCAACACCAAACGCATACTGACTATCGGTATAAACATTCACTCGCTTTCCTTCTGACAACACACACGCTCGTGTCAGTGCAATCAACTCTGCTGCTTGCGCAGAATTCTGTGGTATGCGTGCTGTCTCAACAACTGTATGTAAAGTTGTAATAGCATATGCTGCAGTCGTCTCACCATTCGGAAGCTTAAAACACGAACCATCAACCCACAGAGTACCATCAACATTCTCAAGAGGAGTATCTTTCAGGTCGATCCTAGCTTTCGTTTCTTCTTCTGTACGAAGAAAACAATCATGCTGTTCTTGAGCATCCGTCTCTGTAGAGATCGGCAACAACGTAGCTGGATTCAACACATTACATCTTTTGATATGAACATGGCTAGCCAACAACGTCAACTCATAACCTGAAAGACGTGCACTAGTAAGGTGCTGTGTCTTAGTCCTGTTTAATAACGTATCCACTGCATGTGGAACCATCACAATCAATGTATTATCCAATACCAAACCAGCAGATTGTCGGATAGAAACCGCAGCTGCCGCTGTAGCTCTCAGGCAACTCGGCAACGCTTTAGCAACTGGATCTAACGTAGCTGAAAAATACGCACATGGACGCTGCTTGTCTCCAAAACACTGTGTCAACACTGACAACGCACAACCTTCTCTCTCATGCACGTACAACATGAAAGGCTTGCTATAGTCTGGAGTACCCAACACAGGAGCCGAACACAATGCATCACGTAATTCAGAAAAACTTTTCTGACATTCGTCAGACCAAGGAAGAGGATACGGAGTATCTTTCACAGTCAATGCTAACAGAGGTTTCGCCAACAATGAAAAATTGGGGATCCACTGTCTACAGTATGACGTAATACCCAAAAAAGCACGAACTTCTCTCTGTGTGGATGGTACACTCATTTGCTCAATCGCTTGAATTCGTTCTGGGGTCAATCGCCTTCCCTCCTTCGACAAGAGATGACCTAATTAGGTTACTTCTTGGCGACAATATTGCAACTTCGAAGGTGACACTTTATGATGAAGGTCAGACAAATACAGCAACACCTCTTTACAAATCTTTTCGTCATCAGCAGTAATCAACAAATCGTCAACGTACTGAATAAGAGTAGCACCAGCAGGTAACACAAAACCATCAAGCTGAGTTTTCAACGCCTGACTATAAATGGAGGGACTTTCACAATAACCTTGGGGAGCTCTCTTAAACCGGAAGCTTCGTCCTCCTAAAGAGAATCCAAAAATATCTCTACTCTCCTCAGCAATAGGAATACTGAAGAAAGCATTCTTCAGGTCAATGACAGAAAACCAGGCTGCCGAAGCAGGAATCAACGTCAACAAAGCAGTGATATCAGGGACCACAGGAAACTGTGGCACAACAATTTTGTTGACCTCTCGAAGGTCGATTACAAACCTGTACACAGGTGGCTGGGAAGCATCAGTACGTTTAAGGACAGGCAAAACCGGACTATTGCACACATTTCCTCTCGTTTCCTCAACCACACCCTTCTCAACAGATCATGAACAATCGCTAAAAGAGCTCTCTCACCATCGCTCGAGATCTTGTATTGTGGAATACGAGGCAATCTAGCATTCGATTTGAGCGTAACAACATATGGTGGGATCTGCAAAAGGCCAACATCATTTGGACCCGTAGCCCAAAGCGTATCAGGAAGCGAACGTAATTCCAGTGGCAAACAATCCTTAGACAAATACATTTGAGAAATCACTTTCTTACCAAGGGTAAGCTGTACTCCCGAAGGAGAACAATGCAATGTCGCATACAATCTTTTCAGCAAGTCCAAACCCAACAGATTTTCACTACAACCAGTCGTTAGAATAAGTGGAGCTTCCAATTGACAAGGGCCAATGGAAAGCGACAAAGGACTAGAAACCAGATTACGAACTGGGGCGCCTGAAAATCCTACGGAAACATTGGTCAAGCCAGACAAAGGTGCGCCAGGGAGTTTAGAATGCATAATAGAACTCTTTGTCGCACCAGTACCCAAAAGAAAAGGTTCTACCACACCTGATGTAACCACTTCAACATACGGTCCACTCTGATCTACTGGAACTGACACTACTCCCTTACTTTGCCCTTGGCTGTCCTAGTTATCATTATAAACAACACACTCACCTTTAACACAGTAATCCTCAACATAGTACTGAGCAGACTGACCACTCGGAACATTCTGTCTGTCAAAATAATTCGCAGAATTCTGTAGGGAAGGAGAACGCTCATTCTGGGGAATCACACCACGTCCTCTACCTCTAGGAGCTTGCTGAAAACCACCACGACCTCTCTGACCAGACATACCATTCGCACGCTGCAACAAAGCCGGGCAACTATTCTTAAAATGACCTTCCTCTCTACAATAAGCACACTGTTTAGGGCCAGGAAAGAATCGCTGAACATAGGGCTCAGGCTTCTGTAACAATCTCTGACACTGCGGAGGTTGCTGAAACTGAGGCTGATTCTGACGAGGTGGATAAGCTTGCTGCAAAAGAACTTTCGTCTTTAAATCTTTCGTTTTCTTCTCTGCTTTATCCTACTCATCTTTATCCCTATTCTAATAATATTGTGCAGTAGCCAATATCTGGGCCGACGACGAAACAGCCCATGAAGTATCAGAATCCTTCAGCTTATTAGATAGTTCGGGAAGAAATTAAAGACAAATTTGTCCAGAAATAATCTTTGCCCACCTTCCGTACTCATGTCCTGACCACTATGATCGATAAACGTCTCTTCAAACCTAGTGAAAAAATCAGACACACTCTCGTCTTTCTTCTGCTTGCATGCTGCTAACTTATCCCAATTCACTCGTAACGCAGGCATCATCGTCTCCATTAAATTAATAATTCTACCTGGCAATTCTGAAACTAAAGGTTCAGGTTTAGCACCTCCCTCTTGTCTAGCATCTGCAGCAACAATATTCACCCAAGTATCTCCCAACTCTTGCGCATGATTCTCATTTTTTTTTTTTTTGTAAATATATTTTTATTGCAGAAACAAATGTAATCACATAATAGGCACCTGCCCGATGGCTCATAACGGATTCACTGGCAAAAGTACAACATCCATACACGTCCATTCAGCCCACAACCCGGAGGTCGGGCGGCATTTGCATCGGATCATTAGAGGATAGCTCAGTTGTCCATCAATGCAAACAGGTGAGAATGAATAGGTCTCCTCTGCGTTTCTAAACAACCTAAAAAGAAAAACTCCCTCCCCTCCCAAACAGTCTCACCCCCCCAGAGGAGTAGGTCCCAAGTCCTCGATGGTATAGTTCTCCGGTGCTTGGCGGAAGCGAATGTCACTCCCCTTCCCTCTTTCCACCTCCCCCCTCCCATCGGTAATTTAGTATACGGTTAAAGAGCTAGTGATAAGAGACAGTGTCTTTTCCATTGGGAGTATCCCACAAATGTCATTCTACTGGGACCTAGGCAGTTCCTCAGCAACACTATCAGAGTCAGTGTGCGTGTCGTGGTCCCGTAGGGCCTGCACCAACGTCTCCCAAGCCTGCGCTGCCTCTAGTGCTCGCTCGTCCTGTCGCCGCCTCGCCAGCTGGTATCGCAATGTGCTCTCGCTCCCCGCCCACTTGAGAAGTTCGTTGCGCCATTTAGTGCCCGTTGGACCAACCCGCGCCTTCCAATGTCTGGTTATTTCCCGCTTAGCCAGTAGCAACCCTAAGTCGATAAACTTACTAGAAATTTTATTTTTGGGGGTATGTGGAAACCAGTGTAGAATCCCCACCGCCGCGTCAATCTGCAGGGATCTTCCAGTTACCTCGGCAAGCGTGTCCCCTACAAACAACCAGTAGGAGGTCAGCGCGGGGCAGGACCATAGCATGTGAATAAGGTCCGCTCCAAGCGTCCTGCATCTAGGGCAGGCTGCTGACTCCGAGGCGAAATATTTCTGTATTTTCTCCGGGGTCAAATAGGCCCGATGCAATATATAGAAGTGGACCAGCTGGAATCGAGCACTACGCGTGCCCCTCCAAGCTTGGCGCATCAGCTGGGCCCACGTGGTCTCCGGGATCTCCTTCCCTATGTCTGTTTCCCAACGGGTCTTGAGCACCTCCAGGGGGGCCAATCTCTCATTTACCATCTTGGAGTACAGGCACGTTACTGCTTTAACTGTCCCTGCAGACATCATGACGTACTGACACGCCGCTGACAACCGTGGTTCCTCATGACCAGTTTTCCAGTGCGCCTGGAGTGCCCTTGTGACCGCCGCCTGGAGCAAAAAGTCGCCCCGGAGAATGTCAAAGCGGTCCAGGAGTGCCTGAAAAGGCAACAGCGTCCCGTCCTCATAGAGGTCACCCAGGAGCTGTATGCCCACTTCCTCCCAAACTCTCAGCCGCGACCAGTCACCGCCATGCGGTAATGCAGTGAGCATCCCCAACGGGATCTCTGGGGCATAGGGCCGTGACTTTCCCAGCCTGCGGTGCACTCGGTTCCAGCACGACCATATGGTGCGTTCCTCCAGGGTGAGGTCCTTCAAATCAAGCCTCTGTTGCAGTGCGATATAGGATAATACATGCCTGGGTATGCCACAACCCCGTGACTCTTCCGGGCCACGAAACTCCTGCGCCACCTCCTGAGTATAAGTCTGCAGTTGGGCAGCCAAATAGTACGTTTCAAAGTCGGGTACCGCCAACCCCCCTTCCACCTTCGGTCTCAGCAGGGTCTTGAGCGCCACTCTGCGGCGGCCCGAGCCCCAGAGGAACGCCACGATCAAAGAGTCTAAGTTCCGAAAGCTAGATCGGGGGATCCAGATCGGAAGTGTCCTAAAGTAGTACAAAAGCCGGGGGAGCGCCACCATCTTCAGCAGCGCAATCCGTCCCGCTATCGAGAGGGGTAAGGTGGACCAAAAGGACATGCTACCCTTTAACGCCCGGACGCTTCTAGAGATGTTGCCCTCAAGGGTGTCAGCAGGGTGATGATAAATGTGCACCCCCAGATACTTAAAACAAACAGGTTCCCATCTAATCGCCCTGGGAGTGTCCGGCTGAGGTTCATCTCTGCGGACCAGGAACAGGCAAGTTTTAGCCCAGTTTACTCGTAGTCCTGACACCTCTCCGAAAGCAGTGAGCACTGCATCCGCCCCGGCCAAGGCCGTCCCTGCGTTATCGAGGAAAAGCAGGAGGTCGTCAGCATATAGGGAAATATACTGGTGTCCCGACAAGGACTGCAATCCTCTATAATGGGTCCCCGTGCGGATCGATATAGCCAGCGGCTCAACAGCAAGGGCGAATAACAGCGGAGACAGCGAACAGCCCTGCCTCGTGCCCCGATCCACGGGGTAGCGCTGAGAAATCAGCGAGCCCGACTTAACCCTGGCCACCGCCGAGACATAATACCGTGGTCCATCGGAGGAACCCCTCTCCCAGACCAAATCGCTCAAGGACCCTGCGGAGGTAGATCCACTCCAAGCTGTCAAAGGCCTTCTCTAGGTCAATCGAGAGGATCATGGGATCAGGAGCATCAGCGTGATCTCCCTCCAACAGGCGAAACAAACGGCGGATGTTCATTGTAGAATTACGCTTGGGGATGAAGCCCGCCTGGTCGACATGTACTAAAGAGCCCATGTGATCCAACAGTCGTGCGGCTAAAATGCTGCTCAAGATCTTATAATCGACTGTGAGCATCGATAGCGGCCTGTAGGACGCCGGCTCACCGCCCTCCCGATCGGGCTTGAGCAGGGGTACCACCAGGGCCTCCCGCATCGAGCCAGGTAAGCGCCCCAGGGTCTTCGCTTCCTTGTAAACCACCAAGAGCTTGGGGGCCAGGAGATCTACGTAGGTGGAGTAAAACTCCACTGGGAGTCCGTCTAGGCCCGGTGTCTTATTTCGCGCCATCTTTTTTATGGCGCTACGGATCTCTCCCAGCTCTACATCTCGCCCCAAGTCCTTCGCTTGTGCAGGCTCCAGGGTGGGGATCGGTAAGTCACGCAGAAAAGCGTCAGTCGGAGTAGTGTCTGGCGGCAGCCTACTGCGATACAGCATCTTATAGTAACGCCAGAAGCAGTCAAGGATCTCGGGTTGAGTATAGACCTCCTTGCCCTCCGCAGTGCGCATGGCCACAGTGGGTGAGGTGCGTCTCGTCGGGTTGGCAAGCCAAGCCAGAAGCGCTCCCGATTTGTCACCCTCAGCGAGCGATCTAGTCAAGTAAGCCTTGTGGTCATAGCATCGCAGCCGTTCGACCTCCACGGCTACCGCCTCCCTCGCTGCCAAGGTCTGTTGTTGGAGCTCTGGACGGCCGGGACGGATAACTTCCAGTTCACGGAGTGTCCGATCAGCCTTAGCCAGATCTTCCAGGATGACCCGACGCACCCCAACTCTCTGTGCCATGCAATAGCCACTGACCACAACTTTAAAGGCGTCCCATTCCGTAGCCCTCTCCCCTGTTGTGCCTTCATTCACTGCAAAATATCCAGTGATCCTGTCTTCCAGGTCGCTGTGGAACACCAGATCTTTTAGGGACTCGGGGCGCAGCTTCCAAGTCGGCACACAGGGGGAGCCCGGGAGCCACCGGAAATCAACCAATAGCGGGTTGTGGTCGGAGATAGTCCTTGCCAGGTACTCAGACCGCACAGCTGAGGAAACTAGTTCCCTCGACCCCAGCAAACCATCCAACCGCACATGCAACTCGTGCATGCCGGAAAAATGGGAGTAGTCCAGGGTGTGAGGGTGCTGGGCCCGCCAGATATCTGATAGCCCCCACTCAGTCTGCCAGTCCGTCCTGCCCCTGGCCACCCGATGGGTCGGGGAGTCCAGGAGGGGAGGATGAGATCTATCAAGGGTAACGTCAACCACCGAATTGAAGTCGCCTCCCAATAGGAGGGGTCCCGACAAATAGCGGGCCAGGGAGCCCGATAGCGTAGTCAGAAAGGCGAGTTGGTCCGTCTTAGGCGTGTAAATGCAGCAAATATTCAGATCCCTACCCCCTAGCTTTCCAGCAAGTGCCACGTACCTCCCCTCCGGGTCCACAGTGTAACTATCCACCCGCAGGGGTACCCCAGCTCTTATCCATATCAGCGCGCCCCTAGCATAGTGGAGAAGTGTGGCTCAGGGGTTAGAGGCAGCAGACCCGGAAGCTGAGATCGGTCCTGGACCAGGGTTCAATTCCCCGCCTTGGCGGGTCTTGGGCTAAAAATTCCACGGACTCGATAATTCTCGCCCCGGTGCCTCCTCGACTCACGGGTTCACACTCTGCGACTCTGGGCAATAGCTTGCTTAATCTCCACAACGGCCCCTCGCGGCGGGATGCCTGACTTTCACCTTGTGGATACCCTGCTATCTCACAGGGGAATACCAGGAAGGGTTCCCTAAGCAAGCGCCGGGACACCCACTGCGGGTAGCTGTGCGCTATATAAGCTCAACTACATTTACATTTACATTTACATAAGCTGAATACGTGGTGTTGTATACCTGGCCGCGCCATCTACGCTGTAGCGCAATTCCCTCAGATCTGGTGAGGTGTGTTTCCTGCAATAGTGCAATCTGGACGCCTCTGCGCACCAGGTAAGCGTGGACTTTGTGTCGTCTGGACATGGAGTGCAGACCCCGCACATTACAAGTGATGCATTTCAGAGTTGACAGATCAGCCATTATCCCATAGTTTGTTCTCCAGTCTCTCTAAACACAGCTCTAGCATAGACAAGCACCCAGTCAAACCCATACCGATGGCGAGTCCCCCCCACAACAACAATGAAACAACCCTCAAACACGAATCCCCCTCTACCCTCCCCAGAACAGGTTCCAAATAGTACCATCTAGTTCCCATCCAAACTGTACCCTCGAAAATCCCTCCTTGTACTAACCTGACGGTAGCCACCGCAGGTGTGCCTTAAGGGCAATATGGGGGCCGAACATCGATAGGGGGTCCCCGCACTGCAACGCTACAAAAGTGCGACCGAGCCCTAGGTCATTAGGGCCTAAATAGGGCTCCACCACAACCCACCATACAGTCAGTTACCCAACAGTTCCCTCCATGAACCCCCCTCTCACACCCAGCCGTCCATCCCCCACCCTCCAACCAGAGCCGGCTCACCCGAAAGCGCTACTGTTCATCAAGCAGGCCTTCCGCCATCTTCGGGGTGACCACTGGGAGCGTCACGCTACCAGTTTCAGATCCCTCCGAGTCCGACTGGCCCCCACTCTCGCCAGGCTCCGAAAGTTCAGTCCTATGGTCACTTTGGGGGCCAGAGATATTAGAGACCATCTCCAGCGCTCCTCGTCGTTCCGCCTCAGTTTCCACCATCGAGGGTCGAGTAGTCCTGCCTCTGCGATGTCGGATCCTCCTAGTTTTCCGCTGTAGGCTGCTCACCATCGTGGATTGGGAGGAGGTCCCAAAGCCATCTTTGCCAGCCCTATACAATTCAAGCCAACCACACGCGTCATCCGGGGTATCAAAGAACTTGGTCGTGCCGTCCAGGATAATGCGGAGCCATGCCGGAAAAAGTAGGGAATATTGGATGCCCTCACCGCGTAGCTCCCTTTTAATAGCCAGGAAGGAGGTCCGTCGCCTTTGCGTCTCGTACGTGTAATCCGGAAAAATGTTCACTCGACTGTTCTCCACCTGGTAAGGTCCCTTCTGCCTGGCGGCCTGTAGTAGAAAGTCCCTGTCGCGGAAGTGAAGAAGCCGCGCCACCACCGGTCGCGGGGGGCGGCCCTGTTGCGGTGGTCTGGCCGGCACTCTGTGCGCTCGCTCCAGGGTATAGAAGGGGGAAAGCCCCTCCGGTGCCACCGCCGTCCATAGCCAATCCTCCAGATACGCCACCATGTCCTCACCTTCAATTTTTTCTGGAAGGCCTACTATGCAAATGTTATTTCTTCGATTGCGCCCTTCCGCATCCTCCGCCCGTCTCTCCAGAGCTTCTATGCGGGATAGGGCGTCCTTCACTGTAGCGTCCAAGTTTTTCTGCGCCGGTTCCAGGAGTCGCACTGAGCTCTCTCCCTCCCTCACCCTGTCCGAGAGCTTGCCATGGTCTGCCCTGAGCAATCCCAAGCTCGTCGCAACTTGAGCAATGTCTTGTTGGAGGGCCGATCGAGTATCAGTGATCGCCACCAGGATTTTGTCGAGCTGCTGCTGAATGTGCGGGTTCCCTGGCCCTTCCGGGTGCAGGCGCTCCTCGTTATCAGGCGTCTCCGCATCAGAGGCAGTCTGGACGCTTCCTTTGGTTCCTCTTGTCTTCCCCATGGCGTTCAGGGCCCTCAACAGGGGGTCTCAACGAGAGCGGGGGATGGTCAAGCCGGGTGCGTCCCGCCGATGTGGCGCAGCTGCGGGAAATGGCGTCGTTAACCGGTCTTCCTCTCCTCAGCAACGAGCAGGCGTCAAAGGAGAACAGGTCTTCGAGCAATGGTCGAGAGGAGCGTCCGTCCCCAGGCCGGTCAGGACCCCCAGGTCAGGGGACAACGGTGTGCTCCGCTGGTGCAACGCGGTGCGGGCGGCCCAGGTGCAGGTGGCCCCTCCGCTCTCAGCGCGCAGGCCAGGCGTAAGTCTTCGGTCCCAGTCTCGGGGGGAGGAGGGGGCCAGGCCAGGCGCGGACAGATCACGGGGGGCAATGGGTCCCCGAGGATCCCCCGTCTCCGTCACCAGCAGCAGGCGCCGCCGGTCAACCGGCACCCAGTCCAAGCACCGCGGTGCCGTCTACGCTGCTCCTCAAGCTCCCGGGGGGGAGGGGTGACCCTAATCACTCCCCAGCGTCGTGAGTACAGGTCCGCTCACCCGCCAAGTCAGAAAGCAGGGCGGCAGCAAACTCGGCAGCACGGCGAGGATCTCCGCTCCTCCCCTCTCCTCCTTCACACAGTCCCACGGCAGGGAGCGGCGGCGATCACCCGGGGCCCCTCTCGACCCACCGCTCGGCGTCCCCGGGCCTCAAGGGGTCAGACTCCAGTTTTGTCTCTCCGGTGGAGGGGAGAAGCAACAGCCACGTCAGGGGCGCTGGAGGTGTCGGTCGCACCAGGGTCTCCGGCCGTCCTAGGAGCTCCAAGGCGAAGCGGGCGCCATCTTGGCTTTCGCTCCGCGGACTCTGTGTTTCCCCGGTTTTCTTCTGCAGGGCTCGTTACAGGCCCCCAGCGTCCGCAAACACTGCAGGACCCACAGGACCCACAGCGGTCTCCGTTGTGGGGGTCGGGGCGCCCTGGATGCCCTGGGAACAGGATAAAAGGTGGCTCGATCGCGGAGCCGAGCGTCTAGGCGACCTCCGCCATCGGCGTTCAAGCCACGCCCCCCCCCCCCTTGCGCATGATTCTCATGACGAATCTTCGCCCATAAAGGTTGCGGAACTACATTACCCATCAACATATCAATATCAGCTAAATTCATAATACACGCATCTACTGTCTGGGACAACTCTTTGTAGTAACCAGCAGGATTCTTACGAGGATCAGGTAAGGTCTGCTTAAGAGCCAAGACCTCTGCTGCTCTCTTCCAAGGGACATGTACCCATACTCGCTGAAAATGTGCCGGAGCGGCAACAATACCCTGATTTACATTAGCCTGAACTGCTTCTTTCCATACAGGAGGAACTTCTCTCATAGGATACTGTCTCGCTTTTCTTCTAACAGAGGAATCAGGTTCGTACAATGTCTGAGGCGGAAGTCTAGATCTAAAAGCCAGTATCGTCTCTACGGCATCTGTAACATCAGATTCCACTATCATCCCTTTAGCAAAATCTGACTGAACATCAAGTAGTTCCTGTTGGATCAAACCCAAATCATTATCTTCCCATTCCTGACGCAGAAACATACACATTACATCGAAAACATACCTTTGTTTAGGCTGTTCCCACTGAAAGAAAACATCCATAACCGCTGGCAAACTATACCTTGAGGCATTTATAATCCATTTACGAGCTAACAAATCCAACACAGTCCGTTCCTCGGAACTGGGAAGCTGGCTACGACTCTGCTTTGGTTCCGAAACAGGGGTCATATTCAGTGACCCAAACAATGGAGACAACAAATTAGAAACAGTTTCTGTCATTCGTTTTCTAACAGAAGGAGAAGAAGCAGACATAAGAACAGGAGAATAAGTATTTTGAGGCAAAGAAGGTGTAGGAATAAGAACAGTAGGAGTCTCAGATGCAGAAGTAGAAAGCAAAGGAGTTTGAGGCAAAGCTGGTAGCAAAGCTGGCGACCCTAGAGCGGGCTGAACAGGAGGAGGCAAAACCATCTGTGGAGTACCAGGTGGCTGAACAACAGCAGGAGGTTGAACAACAAAGGGTGGAACAACCGGGGTAATAGAGGCGCAGTAGTACCCTGCACATAGGGAGGTGGTAATCTCAACAAATGAGAGATCAAAGGATCTTTTTCAAGATCTTCAATCAGTTTCGAAGGAGGAGACGGCAAGGCCGGATAACATTTGTCTATGGCCATACAACGCTGCCTATCTAAAACTTCACTTGCTCGCTCCTCTCCATCATCCCTATACTGCCTAGCAGCTTGTAGTATTGATATATTCTTATCTTTCTTATCTCTTTTAGCTTGTTTAATCTCTCTCTGTTTGGCTTCCTTTCGCCAAAGGCGGAAAGAGTCAAACATTGCCGGCCGGGCTTTCTTCTTGAAAAGCGCAACTTCCAGATTATCTAAAATATTTTATTCGAAACTACCATGTTGGGGCAAACTTAAGACACCATCCTTCCTAGTATAGCGGACCCACACTTCATTATAAGTAATAGGACCCACTCCGTGTTTTGAATAGAGCTCATAAGTCGGAGTTTCAACCGGAGGTATCGGACACGAGTCCTCTAGTCGGGAATCCTTGTTGCAACCACAACTAAACCATTTTCTAAGTTTGCTAAGACAAGGCATCTTATAGCTCACTAATCTAGCTTCCAACTTCAAGGGGTTATCGATTATCGATACTCTCGCAAATGTACGAGCCCCTCGACTTCGATTACTGCAGTGACAGAATCAAGCCAATACCAAGAACCAAACAAAGAACCAAACAAATTTGTGGGAGCGACCCACTTATACTTAACCAAGGTATCTGTCACGCCACCAGAAGTCCGTCTATCGTCTCGCTCTACAAAGCATCTATCGAGGGTCCAAGACAGGGCGACAGTCAGGGTAGCAGTCCTTCGTAGCCGTCGGAAAGCGGGAAGCCTCGCAGAAAACACCTTCGGTCCACGTCGACATGCAGGGGTCGATGAAGTGGCGGCCTTCCTCCAGAATTTCCTCACGTGGCTCCTCACGAACCTCGGGCTTGGACCGGTACCGCTTGATGTCGCCCTACGTTGGGCGCCAACTGAAGAACCGGGTTTTTTTCAGAACTGGCGGTGCCAGGGACACACCCGATGTCTTCGGATTCACCTGTCTTGGCAAACAGACACACGGAATACTTCTAGGTGGCGTCAGAAATCAAATTTATTAGCTGCAGCTAGTAACAGTGAACCAAGCAATACAACACGGTGTACAACTCAGGAACCTGCTCAATTTGTGTAGAGCAAGACATATTCTTTTATGCACAGTTTCAACCCATTACAAATGCACACCGATTGCGGCAAATTCTGACCAATAGAAACACATTTCTATACATTATCACATTCCAAAAGGCTCACTTTACATTGTACCAACCCACAGGTTAATTATTAGGACTGTCCCAAATTCGATTACCAAAAGCCGGACAAGCCCATAATTGAAAGCACTACCCATGTAATGAAAAGACATAAAGAAAAGAGCAATTTCAGATGTAGAGTAAGATAAGATATGTGCAAGAAACTAAGGCTAACGATATCCTGAACAATGATTGGATTCCCAGATTACCATCAGCTAACGAAACTAGTTTCATGGAAGGGTCAGTTTCAGGTGAAGGGGTCAGCATCTTGCAGTTGACTCGCAAGTCGAAAAGGCCCACGTTAATATGTACATGAACAACGAGGCCCATGCAACTTCGTTCGTTCGTTTACTACCTAGGCCTACGTGAGGGCAACATAAAATGGCGTCTCGAACAACGCAAAACAAAATGGAGTCCAGTCCCGAAAACCACGGTACCACAGTATAGGACAGAGCAGCCAGTCTGGACCGGTTCTATCCAGGGCGTAGGACAGAGCGGCCAGTCTGGCTCGGTTATATTCAGGGCACAGGACAGAGCAGCCAGTCTGGACTGGTTCTATCCAGGGTATAGGACAGAGCAGCCAGTCTGGACCGGTTCTATTCAGTGCATAGGACAGAGCGGCCAGTCTGGCTCGGTTATATTCAGGGTATAGGATAGAGCAGCCAGTCTGGACCGGTTCTATCCAGGGCATAGGACAGAGCGGCCAGTCTGGAACAGTTCTATCCAGGGCACAGAACAGAGCGGCCAGTCTGGACCAGTTATATCCGGGGCGTAGGACAGAGCGGCCAGTCAGGACCGGTTCTATCAAGGGCATAGGACAGAGCAGCCAGTCAGGACCAGTTTTATCCAGGGCATAGGACAGAGCAGCCAGTCAGGACCGGTTCTATCCAGGGCATAGGACAGAGCGGCCAGTCAAGACCGGTTCTATCCAGGGCACAGGACCGAGCGGTCAGTCTGGACTGGTTCTATCCAGGGCATAGGACAGAGCGGCCAGTCAGGACCGGTTCTATCCAGGGCATAGGACAGAGCAGCCAGTCAGGACCGGTTCTATCCAGGGCACAGGACAGAGTGGCCAGTCTGGACCGGTTCTATCCAGGGCATAGGACAGAGCAGCCAGTCTGGACCGGTTCTATCCAGGGCATAGGACAGAGCAGCCAGTCTTGACCGGTTCTATCCAGGGCATAGGACAGAGCAGCCAGTCTGGACCGGTTCTATCCAGGGCATAGAACAGAATAGCCAGTCTGGACTGGTTCTATCCAGGGCATAGAACAGAGCGGCCAGTCTGGACCGGTTCCATCCAGGGCACAGGACAGAGCGGCCAGTCAAGACCGGTTCTAACCAGGGCACAGGACCGAGCGGTCAGTCTGGACCGGTTTGATCCAGGGCCTGGAGTTAGGGAACACGTAGTACCGGTGGGGCTTCAACTGAGTGTCCACCTGCTCGATGCTGGTCACATCTCATGAGGAGGTACCTAGGGTAAAATGAGGAATAACCCCGGTTTTCTGGCTCCAAGGGGAGTGGGGACATCACTAGTCCCACACGCCACCCTGAAGCTGCCACTGGACCCGGTGTCGGTCACTCCATGGGGCACAGTTAAGCTTCTACCAGGGGCAGTCGGAATGAGACCCAGGGAGGCAACACACATCTTCAGGAAATCTTTAAAATGTTATCCTCGGCGCTCTCCCTCCCTCCTGTTGCTTCGTCCCTCCCCCACTCCATGTCCTCCCATTTCCCCGCTCTCTACTTCTCTCCAGCTCTCTCTGTTTCTGGCCCCGCCTCTCTTTAAGTCTATTCTCTATTCCCACGGCCTTCATTCCTCTTACTTCTCACTTCCATCCTCCTCTTCCTCAGGACTCCTCAAACTCTGGGGACTGCGGGCCACTGGCTACTCGTAACAGAGGGGGCCCTTGAGACTGCAATGACCTTGCGTCTCATCACAGACGCCCCCTGGCGGCTGCAGGTGCAGTGCCTGTCTGAAGTCAGACCTGGCTCCCTGCTGCGAGAGCCCTGGTGGCTGAAGGGGCAGGGCCCGATTCACAGAACTAACTTAAGAGAACATCCTAAACTTACTACCATTTCGGTATTCACAGAAGTTAGGACTCCTAAACTGAGAAACATCTTAACTTTAAGACTTTCGGTATTCACAGAAGGCATTTAGGACTCCTAACTTCTGTGAATACTGAAATGAGTAAGTGTCTTCTGTGAATACCGAAGTGAGTAAGTGCCTTCTGTGAATACCAAAATGAGTAAGTGCCTTCTGTGAATACCAAAGTGAGTAAGTGCCTTCTGTGAATACCGAAGTGAGTAAGTGCCTTCCGTGAATACCGAAGTGAGTAAGTGCCTTCTGTGAATACCAAAATGAGTAAGTGCCTTTCCGAAGTGAGTAAGTGCCTTCTGTGAATACCAAAATGAGTAAGTGCCTTCTGTGAATACCAAAATGAGTAAGTGCCTTCTGTGAATACCGAAGTGAGTAAGTGCCTTCTGTGAATACCAAAATGAGTAAGTGCCTTCTGTGAATACCAAAGTGAGTAAGTGCCTTCTGTGAATACCGAAATGAGTAAGTGCCTTCCGTGAATACCGAAGTGAGTAAGTGCCTTCTGTGAATACCAAAATGAGTCAGTGCCTTTCCGAAGTGAGTAAGTGCCTTCTGTGAATACCAAAATGAGTCAGTGCCTTACTGAAGTGAGTAAGTGCCTTCTGTGAATACCGAAGTGAGTAAGTGCCTTCTGTGAATACCTAAGTGAGTAAGTGCCTTCTGTGAATACCGAAGTGAGTAAGTGTCTTCTGTGAATACCAAAATGAGTAAGTGCCTTCTGTGAATACCGAAGTGAGTAAGTGCCTTCTGTGAATACCAAAATGAGTCAGTGCCTTACCGAAGTGAGTAAGTGCCTTCTGTGAATATCAAAATTAGTCAGTGCCTTACCGAAGTGAGAAAGTGTTTTCTGTGAATACCAAAATGAGTCAGTGCCTTACCGAAGTGAGTAAGTGCCTTCTGTGAATACCGAAGTGAGCAAGTGTCTTCTGTGAATACCGAAATGAGTAAGTGCCTTCTGTGAATACCGAAGTGAGTCAGTGCCTTACCGAAGTGAGTAAGTGCCTTCTGTGAATACTAAAATGAGTCAGTGCCTTACCGAAGTGAGTAAGTGCCTTCTGTGAATACCGAAGTGAGTAAGTGCCTTCTGTGAATACCAAAATGAGTAAGTGCCTTCTGTGAATACCGAAATGAGTAAGTGCCTTCTGTGAATACCAAAATGAGTAAGTGTCTTCTGTGAATACCGATAGTCTTAAAGTTAGGATTTTTTCCAGTTCAGAGTAGTAAAGTTAGGACTCCTAACTTCTGTGAATACTGAAATGAGTAAGTGCCTTCTGTGAATACCAAAATAAGTAAGTGCCTTCTGTGAATACCGAAATGAGTAAGTGCCTTCTGTGAATACTAAAATGAGTAAGTGCCTTCTGTGAATACCGAAATGAGTAAGTGCCTTCTGTGAATACTGAAATGAGTAAGTGCCTTCTGTGAATACTAAAATGAGTAAGTGCCTTCTGTGAATACCGAAATGAAGTGCCTTCTGTGAATACCAAAATGAGTAAGTGCCTTCTGTGAATACCGAAATGAGTAAGTGCCTTCTGTGAATATGTGAATACCAAAGTGAGTAAGTGCCTTCTGTGAATACCAAAATGAGTCAGTGCCTTCTGTGAATACCGAAGTGAGTAAGTGCCTTCTGTGAATACCAAAATGAGTCAGTGCCTTACCGAAGTGAGTAAGTGCCTTCTGTGAATACCAAAATGAGTCAGTGCCTTACTGAAGTGAGTAAGTGCCTTCTGTGAATACCGAAGTGAGTAAGTGTCTTCTGTGAATACTGAAATGAGTAAGTGCCTTCTGTGAATACCGAAGTGAGTAAGTGCCTTCTGTGAATACCAAAATGAGTCAGTGCCTTACCGAAGTGAATAAGTGCTTTCTGTGAATACCAAAATGAGTCAGTGCCTTACCGAAGTGAGTAAGTGCCTTCTGTGAATACCGAAGTGAGTAAGTGTCTTCTGTGAATACCGAAATGAGTAAGTGCCTTCTGTGAATACCGAAGTGAGTAAGTACCTTCTGTGAATACCAAAATGAGTCAGTGCCTTACCGATGTGTGTAAGTGCCTTCTGTGAATACCAAAATGAGTCAGTGTCTTACCGAAGTGAGTAAGTGCCTTCTGTGAATACCAAAATGAGTCAGTGCCTTACTGAAGTGAGTAAGTGCCTTCTGTGAATACCGAAGTGAGTAAGTGCCTTCTGTGAATACCAAAATGAGTCAGTGCCTTCCGTGAATACCGAAGTAAGTGCCTTCTGTGAATACCAAAATGAGTCAGTGCCTTTCCGAAGTGAGTAAGTGCCTTCTGTGAATACCAAAATGAGTAAGTGCCTTCTGTGAATACCTAAGTGAGTAAGTGCCTTCTGTGAATACCGAAGTGAGTAAGTGTCTTCTGTGAATACTGAAGTGAGTAAGTGCCTTCTGTGAATACCGAAGTGAGTAAGTGCCTTCTGTGAATACCTAAGTGAGTAAGTGCCTTCTGTGAATACCGAAGTGAGTAAGTGTCTTCTGTGAATACCAAAATGAGTAAGTGCCTTCTGTGAATACCGAAGTGAGTAAGTGCCTTCTGTGAATACCAAAATGAGTCAGTGCCTTACCGAAGTGAGAAAGTGTTTTCTGTGAATACCAAAATGAGTCAGTGCCTTACCGAAGTGAGTAAGTGCCTTCTGTGAATACCGAAGTGAGTAAGTGTCTTCTGTGAATACCGAAATGAGTAAGTGCCTTCTGTGAATACCGAAGTGAGTAAGTGCCTTCTGTGAATACCAAAATGAGTCAGTGCCTTACCGAAGTGAGTAAGTGCCTTCTGTGAATACCAAAATGAGTCAGTGCCTTACCGAAGTGAGTAAGTGCCTTCTGTGAATACCGAAGTGAGTAAGTGCCTTCTGTGAATACCAAAATGAGTAAGTGCCTTCTGTGAATACCAAAATAAGTAAGTGCCTTCTGTGAATACCGAAATGAGTAAGTGCCTTCTGTGAATACTAAAATGAGTAAGTGCCTTCTGTGAATACCGAAATGAGTAAGTGCCTTCTGTGAATACTGAAATGAGTAAGTGCCTTCTGTGAATACTAAAATGAGTAAGTGCCTTCTGTGAATACCGAAATGAAGTGCCTTCTGTGAATACCAAAATGAGTAAGTGCCTTCTGTGAATACCGAAATGAGTAAGTGCCTTCTGTGAATACCAAAGTGAGTAAGTGCCTTCTGTGAATACCAAAATGAGTCAGTGCCTTCTGTGAATACCGAAGTGAGTAAGTGCCTTCTGTGAATACCAAAATGAGTCAGTGCCTTACCGAAGTGAGTAAGTGCCTTCTGTGAATACCAAAATGAGTCAGTGCCTTACTGAAGTGAGTAAGTGCCTTCTGTGAATACCAAAGTGAGTAAGTGTCTTCTGTGAATACTGAAATGAGTAAGTGCCTTCTGTGAATACCAAAATGAGTCAGTGCCTTACCGAAGTGAGTAAGTGCTTTCTGTGAATACCAAAATGAGTCAGTGCCTTACCGAAGTGAGTAAGTGCCTTCTGTGAATACCGAAGTGAGTAAGTGTCTTCTGTGAATACCGAAATGAGTAAGTGCCTTCTGTGAATACCGAAGTGAGTAAGTACCTTCTGTGAATACCAAAATGAGTCAGTGCCTTACCGATGTGTGTAAGTGCCTTCTGTGAATACCAAAATGAGTCAGTGCCTTACCGAAGTGAGTAAGTGCCTTCTGTGAATACCGAAGTGAGTAAGTGCCTTCTGTGAATACCGAAGTGAGTAAGTGCCTTCTGTGAATACCGAAGGGAGTGAGTGTCTTCTGTGAATACAGAAGTGAGTAAGTGCCTTCTGTGAATACCGAAGTGAGTAAGTGCCTTCTGTGAATACCAAAATGAGTCAGTGCCTTACCGAAGTGAATAAGTGCCTTCTGTGAATACCGGAGTGAGTAAGTGCCTTCTGTGAATACCGAAGTGAGTAAGTGCCTTCTGTGAATACCGAAGTGAGTAAGTGCCTTCTGTGAATACCAAAATGAGTCAGTGCCTTACCGAAGTGAATAAGTGCCTTCTGTGAATACCGAAGTGAGTAAGTGCCTTCTGTGAATACCGAAGTGAATACCAAAATGAGTCAGTGCCTTACCGAAGTGAATAAGTGCCTTCTGTGAATATTGAAGTAAGTGCCTTCTGTGAATACCGAAGTGAGTAAGTGCCTTCTGTGAATACCGAAGTGAGTAAGTGCCTTCTGTGAATACCGAAGTGAGTAAGTGCCTTCTGTGAATACCGAAATGAGTAAGTGTCTTCTGTGAATACCGAAATGAGTAAGTGCCTTCTGTGAATACCAAAATGAGTAAGTGCCTTCTGTGAATACCGAAATGAGTAAGTGCCTTCCGTGAATACCAAAATGAGTAAGTGCCTTCTGTGAATACCGAAATGAGTAAGTGCCTTCTGTGAATACCGAAATGAGTAAGTGTCTTCTGTGAATACCGAAGTGAGTAAGTGCCTTCCGTGAATACCGAAGTGAGTAAGTGCCTTCCGTGAATACCGAAATGAGTAAGTGTCTTCTGTGAATACCGAAATGAGTAAGTGCCTTCCGTGAATACCGAAGTGAGTAAGTGCCTTCTGTGAATACCGGAGTGAGTAAGTGCCTTCTGTGAATACCGAAGTGAGTAAGTGCCTTCCGTGAATACCGAAGTGAGTAAGTGCCTTCTGTGAATACCAAAATGGTAGCAAGTTTAGGATTTTGTTTTAAGTTAGTCCTGTGAATCGGGCCTCAGTGACTGTCTGATGTCAGTCCCGGCTCTCTGGTGCCTGGTGTTAGGATGTCTTACGTCACCCCTGACTCTCATGTCCTAGAGCCCGAGTTTGCTAGGTCGGGGGGGAGGGGGGGTGGAGTGCAGGGCCCCTTCATGCACGGGGCAGAGTTGGGTTTGATGCAGCTCCCTCCACCTGTAGGGGGCGCTCCTGTGACTTGCCACCCACACTGCGGTAATAAACCGCTCCTGTTCTCTCAGTGACGTCACACACCCGGGTAGAAATGGAAACAATGCGCTATCCACGATGCACAAGAATGGCCACTGGAGGGCAGCTCATCACCGAACATGACCAAGATTCTCTCAGCTTTATTTCATCTGAGGTTATTCCATCCACACACACCTGTGCTCAGGTGTGAGCAGCCCGCACCACCCCCGCGGGTGACAGGGGGCGCCACGAGGGAGCACAGGGGTCATTTACTGTCCAGGAGGCCCGCTCCGTCCTGCTGGGGCAGTGGAGGGAGGGGCTGCCCTGTCCCAGCCAGCACAGCCTGCCCCGGTTCAGAGCCCCCCCCCTGTACTGTCAGCGCCTCGAGGCTCCTCTGAAGGCGCTTGGGTTTCCTGGTGGCCGTTAGCGCAACCTCTTCTGTTTTTCTAACGCAAACTCACAATATTTTATATATATATATATGTATCTGTATATTTTGACCCTGTGAGCATCCTCTGGGGGGGGGGGGAGGGGGGTGTTTCTTTTGCTCCCTGGGGCCTCCAGACTCCCCTGGCTTTGCTGGGTCGGATCCCGCGCGCCCTGAAGAGGACGGGGCCCCTGAGGCGCTTCGAGGCACGGAGACCTGGGGGCTGGGGGGGGTGTTGTGTACCCAGGTTGGGGCCCCGCGGCTCCGCTGCGGACACACGGGGGACCGTGGACTCAGAATACAGCCGGTGACCCCTCCGTGGGGGGTAAGGGTACCACCGTGTGCGCTAAACACCAAATACGTTCCCTCCTCCCGCAAAGTTACCATTTAAATACAAGAAGCGCCCAAGTCCAGGCGCTACAACAAACCCAGCTACAACATACATGGTGGACAGCACATGGGACAGCGGGGTGCGTGTGTGTGAGGGGGCGCAGGGTCACACACGTGCACGCGTCTATCGCAGCAGGGACCTCCCGCTGACCCCCCTACGGGTGCTTAATTACTCCCGGAGCTCCAGTCACTCTTAGAATTTCACAATCAGAGCGAGACTCGTGTTCTTGCGTCAAACCCCTGAAAGAAGCGGGGTCACGCTGCGCGGGCACGGCAGGGGGTCCCCAGAGCTCACGCGCACACTCGGCGCCGCGCAGAGACAGACACACAGACACCAACACAGCACGACGGGTCTGTGGTCTAATGATGGCACACCAGCCTTCTTACACAAGTCCACACACACAGATGCACAACCAGAGACAGACAGACGGACGCAGACACCCCTCACTCTCTCTGCAGACACACACACACTCTAGAACCACACACACACTGACAGACACAGACACACACACACACTCTGGAACCACACACACACTGACACAGACACACACTGACAGACACAAACACACACACTCTGGAACCACACACACACTGACACAGACACACACTGACAGACACAGACACACACACACTCTGGAACCACACACACACTGACAAAGACACACACTGACAGACACACACACACACTCTGGAACCACACACACACTGACACAGACACACACTGACAGACACAGACACACACACACTCTGGAACCACACACACACTGACAAAGACACACACTGACAGACACACACACTCTGGAACCACAAACACACTGACAAAGACACACACTGACAGACACAGACACTCTGGAACCACACACACACTGACAAAGACACACACTGACAGACACAGACACACACACACTCTGGAACCACACACACACTGACAAAGACACACACTGACAGACACACACACTCTGGAACCACACGCACACTGACAAAGACACACACTGACAGACACACACACACTCTGGAACCACACGCACACTGACAAAGACACACACTGACAGACACACACACACTCTGGAACCACACACACATACACACTGACAAAGACACACACTGACATACACACGCACACACTCTGGAACCACACACACACTGACAAAGACACACACTGACAGACACAGACACACACACACTCTGGAACCACACACACACTGACAAAGACACACACTGACAGACACACACACACTCTGGAACCACACACACACTGACAAAGACACACACTGACAGACACACACTCTGGAACCACACGCACACTGACAAAGACACACACTGACAGACACACACACACTCTGGAACCACACACACATACACACTGACAAAGACACACACTGACATACACACGCACACACACACACTCTGGAACCACACATACATACACACTGACAAAGACACACACTGACAGACACACACACACTCTGGAACCACACACACATACACACTGACAAAGACACACACTGACATACACACGCACACACTCTGGAACCACAGACACACTGACAAAGACACACACTGACAGACACACACACACACACACACTCTGGAACCACACACACACTGACAAAGACACACACTGACAGACACACACACACACACACACACTCTGGAACCACACACACACTGACAAAGACACACACTGACAGACACAGACACACACACACTCTGGAACCACACACACACTGACAAAGACACACACTGACAGACACACACACACACACACACACACTCTGGAACCACACACACACTGACAAAGAGACACACTGACAGACACACACACACTCTGGAACCACACACACACTAAGAATACAAAAGGGAGGTTGCTGCACTGTTCCAATGGAGAGTGAGAGAAGAGTTAACTGGCATGACCACAGATGTCAGAGTAACATCCTGGGGCATCCATTTTGTTGGATGTAATTGCCTCACACACCCCGAAGGATGTCATGCTTCATCATCGGCGGTTGCTCCTCGTCGGGGAGGCGGTGCAATCCCCGACGGGCTCACCTCAAAGAGGGGCTCTTTGGCGGAGATCTTTTTTCCAACAGCCTTATGGTGAGGTGGGGGTGTGTGGGCTGGGCTAGGTGTAATGGTGTGAGGGATATTAAAATGTAGCAAGGGGTACCGGAATTCAATTTATTCTGGGGGTCCCCTGGCTGCAGTTAAAAAAGTGGGGTTAGCTCACTAGGTGTCAGCAGGTTAGGTCGAGTGACCCTAGATGAGACTAAAGGTGATGCTGGTCGACATGTTTCTCGCTGTGGGTCTAGTCACCCGCGATTCATCAGGACCTTAATAAAGTGCAAGGGAAAACATGCTAGTGTCATGTGTGTCAATCGTTACCTCTGTGGGTACTCCTATGCCTAGACATAGAACAGAAAGAGGAGGACAATGGTTAATTACAAATCTGCATGTAAACAACTCAAGTCAATGCCAGGATGTATGACCTGTGGGGCATGCTGTTGGTGCTGGGGATTAATGTGCAACAACCAATGCATGCCTTGCAAATTGAGTGTGCAAAAGTGCATAGTGATCGGCACACACAATTATTGAGTCCGTGAGGAGGTTTGTGGTATAGTGCAGGCTAAAACCATAGGTTTAAAATAGGTAAAGGAAGATTAAAAAATGCAGCAGTTTGAGAGGACTGAACTGTCCTTCTAGTGAGGGATTTAAGCAGGTATAGTATTAAGGGCACCGTTTGTAATATGATGTGACTACATGAACAACACTCACACACTGTGACCACAAGGGGTATATATAGATTTAGAAGTCTCACGTGCCCCACTTACCTAATGGTTAAGGATTGAATGCCACATGAGGGGTCGGCGGGACTGAACATCAAGGAAGAGCCCAGGGTTTTAGCTGGAGATAAAGTGTAACATAGCGCTTATAGTTGGGTGGTTGCTAAAGCTGATGTTAATAAATCTCAATGCAGAGTTTGGGCTGAGAGGTAAAGGACCTCCACGCTGTCTCCCTCCGTTAAATCCCTGTCTGGTAGACTCACCTCCATATTCCTGTGTCCGCGCAGTCAGACCTACCCTTCTCCGCCGAGCTCGAGTAGATATGGGAGCTCGGCGGCCGGGGTTATTTAAACCGCGCTGACAGGTCGGCGTGTGACGGCGCATCTCCGCCTCCTCTGTCAGGTCACGTGGTTTGGGAGCTTTATGTGGCGGCCATCTTACAGCGGTGTGCTGGGGCGCATAGCGCTGAATGAACTTGATTCATAGTGGCTAATCTAGAGCATATTATTGTGCCAGGTGGGCAAATAAAGGGGGGTTAAAACGCCCCGTATTACCGGTGATAAATCCCCGCTGATGTGTGTGAGGAGCAGCTTTGTTAATGAAAACATCCTCTCTCATTTATGAAATACTCAGCGGCCATGTTGTGATGGGCACAGAATTGACTGACAAGTATGGTTATGGAATTGTAGCGGTATGCTATGGATTGGTGAGCCTACAAACTAAGAATCAAGTATGGCATGTGGAACACGTTACATAGTGTGTGGTATCGCGGTTTATCACCGGTAATACGGGGCGTTTTAACCCCCCTTTATTTGCCCACCTGGCACAATAATATGCTCTAGATTAGCCACTATGAATCAAGTTCATTCAGCGCTATGCGCCCCAGCACACCGCTGTAAGATGGCCGCCACATAAAGCTCCCAAATCACGTGACCTGACAGAGGAGGCGGAGACGCGCCGTCACACGCCGACCTGTCAGCGCGGTTTAAATAACCCCGGCCGCCGAGCTCCCATATCTACTCGAGCTCGGCGGAGAAGGGTAGGTCTGACTACGCGGACACAGGAATATGGAGGTGAGTCTACCAGAAAGGGATTTAACGGAGGGAGACAGCGTGGAGGTCCTTTACCTCTCAGCCCAAACTCTGCATTGAGATTTATTAACATCAGCTTTAGCAACCACCCAACTATAAGCGCTATGTTACACTTTATCTCCAGCTAAAACCCTGGGCTCTTCCTTGATGTTCAGTCCCGCCGACCCCTCATGTGGCATTCAATCCT